>NW_027658771.1:0-600000 GCF_041902795.1 Electrophorus electricus | reverse complement strand
AAGTGTGTTACATCTCTAGAGAGACAATTGCCTCCTGGCCTCTTTTTGGTGGAGAATGGAAAAAGATACACATATACACAGACCCGCGCACGCATGCACACACACACACGCACGCAGCATTAGTTTAGCTGCAGATGCAGTTACTGCATCAACACTTCTAACGTGACTGCCATGTGGCCTCTGCAAGTCCAACCCTCATCAACATGTGCTTCATGTATCTGGATCTCTTTTTATCTCATTCTTATTTTTTATGTCATTCTTTCTCTTTCTCTCTTATCCCTATAGGCTCTATTTGCTTTCTGCTAGCAAACAAGAGGTTAAAAAGACTATTTCCCTTTGTTTGTTTTATCATTTTTATTTTCATTGCAAAATCTGATGTGTGTGTAGTCTTAAATAGCGTCTCATATGGAAGGTAAACACATACTTTCAGAGTTAGACTGATTTGACTGAAACACTAATCAATATCTTAACATTGTTTAACTGCAAAAGTGTATAAATGGTTTTGATAACCACTGAAAAGATATGGAATGATGAAATGTATGTAGGGCCATTCTAATGTACTACTGACCAATCATTCTCTGCCTCAGGAAGTGTCCTTAATCTCTTATCCAACTCTCTGAGAAAAGGAGAGCGATAGAGAGAAACAGACAAAGAAATATGTAAATGTGCAAAGTAAATGTGTGTATCTTGCTTATGGTCAAAGAAAGAAATCTAATAATTCTGTACTAGACAAATGTGTGACAGATTTACTTAGAGAAGTAAAATAGTTTGAGGAGTTCAGAGTTTTAATAGTGTTGCAGAAGAACAACAAAAACATTGCCTGAATTTCAGAATCCCAGAAAACAGGCACAGAAAATTTGAGAGCAGACTGCTAAATTCAACTAAACAATCCAAAAGAGCAGGGGGAGCAGTGCCAGTACCAGACAGCGATGGCGCAGGTCGGGACACTCTCTATGATGCTGTTGCAGACCAGATCAGGATGACGGACATGCTGTCCTTCTTCAGTCTCCTCAGGAAGCAGAGCTTTCTTCACTAAGGAAAAAGTGCTCAGGGACCATGAGAGATTGTTTGTGATTTTAAGAGAGTGTATGTACTGACTCTTCACTGTATGTATTGGGGTGTGAGGCATTTGCATCCTTCTGTAGTCCATAGTCATCTCTTTTGTCTTTTTGACAACCAGAGAAAGGCATGTCTGGAGAGACTGTGACAAAGGCTTTGACTTCTTTAATTATTTCTATATTGTTTTTCATGGTATAAATAAAATGTAAAAAGGCAAATCTAAAGCAAACATATGAATCTAATTAATCTAATTAAGGCTAAAGTGAAAAGAAAGCAAGCCCACAATAGTTTATTCTATTCTGTGTGATGACAATGGAATTGTCAACAAAACCAAAACTGTGATGTCACATGGAACCATTGTCATAATAGCTATTCTTATAATCTGCTTGACAAAGGTAAAATTGGTCAGTCTGTTGACAGAAATGGGAGCTTGCAGCAGCAAAATGCAGTTCTGCTGCTCTCACAGAAGATCTTCGAAGAAGAAGAAAATGAAGATTTTGTTGGACAGGAACACACAAAAAGCAATGAGTAGATTGCAACAAGAACTACCTGACAGAGTAGATACGAAGGAAATTAGAAAACGACACTGTGTTAAAATTGGAAAATTTGAGGAGGAATGTAATGAGAAGGAGTTGGAGGAGAAGCAGAAGGAGACAAAAAATGAACAGAGTGAAAGATGGCACCTGAAGAGTGAAAGAGAGGATCTAGAGAGTGAAAGACAACACCTGAAGGGTGAAAGAGAGAATCTTGAGAGTGAAAGACAACACCTGAAGAGTGAAAGAGAGGATCTAGAGCGTGAAAGACAACACCTGAAGAGTGAAAGAGAGGCTCTAGAGAGAGAAAGACAACACCTGAAGGGTGAAAGAGAGAATCTTGAGAGTGAAAGACAACACCTGAAGAGTGAAAGAGAGGATCTAGAGAGAGAAAGACAACACCTGAAGAGTGAAAGAGAGACTCTAGAGAGTGAAAGACAACACCTGAAGAGTGAAAGAGAGGCTCTAGAGAGTGAAAACCAAAACCCAAAGTGTGAAAGAAAGAACCTGAAGACGTTATGGGACAAAGTAGTGGGGAAGAAAACTAAGCAGCAGCCCATGGGGAGAGCCATGGCTGGGGAAGCTTTGTACTGCTCAATGGGACCACACGCTTCCCAAGGAGGACCAGCTAAAGAAATCGGTAGTATGCAGAAAGGTTTCCCGAGCACATAAAAAGGCTATGATTACCAACTGGCCAAAGAGACAGACGCTGTGCTTGACTACATCAGAACTATGTTTATAACCAGTCAATATGAACTTCTACCAATCCATCCAAAACCTGATAAAGGAGACCTGAATGACGATACTACTGGAACTACAAAATTACTGGGACTACTACTATTTAGCATTCTGAAAAAATAAAAATGAAAAAGTCCTCATGTTCTTTAAAAAAAATAAATCAATAAAATGTAAAAAGCTCAAAAAGCTTTTTTAAACATTGGCAACTGTGTATTTGATTTACCTCGGAATGGGTGCAGCTGGTTCATGGCGCATGTGTTCGAGCTTTAGCCTCTGTATTTGGCATTTCAGTGCATCGAGCAGTTGAAACTATAGCAAGCAAAGGCAAAAGGAGCTGTGCGGTCGATGTTTGTGCAAGTGGTCTTCCACATAGTCCCATGCTGTGCTGGGTTTAGGGTGTGTTTGCAGGGAGAGCCCAGCGCTTACAGGCTAAGAGGATTACAGTGGAGCATTGCAGGGACTGTCAGAATACAGAGCGCGCGCGCGCGCGCGTGTGTGTGTGTGTGTGTGTGTGTGTGTGTTTTCTCTACACATTTGGAAGAGAGAAAACAGAGCTGTGATGTAGTTGATAAAATTGATAAAATAGGGTTTGATCACACCATTTAGCACAACATTGTCATGTCCATGCTGTGCATGGTTCTAAAGAAAAGGATCTTTGTTATTCAATCCAATAAATTTCAAATTCAAATTTTCTGTTTCTCATGAATGAATGTGGACTATAGGATGGGGGGTGTCAACTGTTTGTGTGTGTGCGCGTGTGATTTAGACGGTTGAGAGAGTTGAGAGATAATGTCATGACAACGAACCAATTAAAATCAAAATTATTCACACTGTGTTGACAAGAGACACACACACAAACACACACACACAGAGAAAGAAAGAGAGAGAGAGAGAGAGAGAGAGCGAGACAGAGAGAGAGAGAGAGAGAGAGAGAGAGAGAGAGAAAGAAACAAAAAGAATCACAATCAGGGCTCACCAGATCTCTCAGAGTCTCTCTGACAGGCCCTAATCCACTCTGCCAATTGAAAAACAGAAAGTAGCAGAGAGAATAGCAGCGTGGCAGTATATGAATGTGCCCCCAACAAATGTATAATTCAGACACACACACACACACACACACACACACACCTTTCACACTTACACATCCATACTCACATGTACACATGTATATACCATTCAACTACACACATCTATATTCACATGAACAAACAAACACCCCACACAAATGTTTGGTCTTTGTGCAAATTCACTTGGAGGTAGGCCAACATTCTAGATATAAAATATGTGACAATAAACATAGCCTCAGTACGTTTCATTTCATGCATTTACATCTTGATCCACACAAACACTTTCACACTCCTTTGCCTCACACTCACAAACACAAGAAACACTCGGGTGGCCTTCGGTAGCAGGAGGGATGTCAGTGCACAAAACACTGGCTTGAAATGTTTTTAACCCCCATTTCAATGAAGACCATCATACCTTGCAAGGTATAGCATTCTTTCACTCTCCTGGACAACCTCAGGCTGTTCCTGGAACCAGCAAAGCCAGTGGTTTTGGCCTCTGTCTGAAGCACAAAGGGGGTATGCAGGAGGCGTAGCGGAGCATGTCAGGAGGGTGGGCAGAGCCCTCTCCCAGCAGTGGCAGAGGAGAAAGGGCACATGGAGCACAGTGGCTACGGTTGACACCTGCAGGAGGCGACATGTGGGCAGGGCCAGTATGAGCCCACTTGGACCCATCTGCCACCACAGAAAACCCACCTGCTGTGTGTGTGTGTGTGTGTGTGTGTGCGTGCGTGTGTGTGTGTGTAGATTTGTTGACATTGTTCATGAGTCAGTGAATCATGTTTTTGGTGGATAACTGTTATTCAGGGATATCCCACCATTGGGAGTGGACAATTAGGGGTGCTGGAGTAGGAAGGTATTTGTAGAACATTCCTGTTGTAGGCCTTCCTATAGTGTTTAACTGATTTCCATAACTGAAATACATTATAATGTTTAAAAGTTTAGAAACGTGAGCATAATACTCCAGAAGATGTAGCGTCCTGGTGTGTGAATGAGTAGTAATCTTTCTGAAACAATACGTTTGATTTAATTCTCGTTTTCATTTCCTTGTGGATTGTATTATTTTTGAAACATTTGATTCAAAATTAAGAAATAGTGCAAAAATGTGAAAAAGCACTACAGGATGCATCTTGAATAAACGAAAACCTCGACCAGATGTTGTAAACTTAGAACAGTAATTATGTTCTAAGAATGTTGATAAAAAAGAACAGGAATTTACAATATATACATTTGCCTGCATAGTATCCCAAGTGTTCCATCGACTGCACTCTTCTGGATGAGGATCTCGGATGTTGTTCCTGGGATCTGCTGGAGCCACTCTCCCAGTTTGATGGTCATCGTCCCTAAAACCCTGGTGCTCTGATTGCTACCAGAGCCAGTGTTTCCTCTTCTTTTAGCGTCTCATGTTCCTTGTTGCTGATGTTGCTATCTCTTGGGATTGCTACATCCGTCACTATGGCTCTTTTCTGCTGTTTATCCATCACTATTATGTCTGGTGGTTTAGCTATTACCATCTTTTAAACAATTTTCTGGTATACGATGTCTTATCAAACATAACCCATCCACACTCTAAGAGCATCCACACCATCATCAATCAAATTCTTGGTCTGACCAGCTGTCACTACTACACAGACATACACAGAGACAGAGCGAGAGAGAAGAAGGATGAAAGTGAACAGAGCAACAAATGAAAAGAACCAAACACCATCAATTCTTACCTACCTCAACCCTCTCAGTTTACAGAACAAGCAAATGTGAGAACTGTGACTCACCATTCCCCCCCACCACCTGGAGCTCAGGATACTTCTGTTTAATGTAGTTAATCATGCTGATCTGAAACACCGAGTTTCCCTGAGATGAGTCCTAAAACAATAGACACAGCCTTCAGACCAAATTCACTATGTCCAATCACAGTCCTGTGTTACACAGCCTCATAGCAAAAATAGTTTGTCATTTGATTCAGGCACCATACTCAGGATGGAGACTAATCCCACTCCCTTTAGGACCTTAAGACCTACCAGCACCACCACGTCCACTCCTGCCTGCACGAGCAGGTCCAGCCGGTACTTGTCATCCTCACGGGTAACGATGGCAGCGCCACACAGCAGCTGTTTGCGGGAGTCTTTAGAGGCCAGAGGGTAGTCTCTGTTCTTCTTCAGATCAGTGCGAGCAATTATAGCCACCAGCTCATCACTGTCGTTCACAATGGGCAGTTTACCTGCAATCAACAAGCGTCCCCACGACCGACCCGTTACTCAGAGAAGAAGTGGAGAAGTGAAAATAACCTTTCAAAGTCCTTTAGAAGCAGTTTCACTTCTCAAGCTGAAAAGATGAAGAATCAGACCTTTTTTTGCTGCACTGCAGGATGTCATTGGCCTCTTTGAGTGTAACACCTGCTGGTGCAACCACTAAATCTTCCCTCTTTGTCATTGCCTGGCAAATATCACAAATAAATCACAAAAAGATGTGAGTTTAAAGAATGTGATTTTACGCGCACACATACACACACACACACACATGTATATATATATACACACATTTTTTATTTTTATATATATATATATATATATATATATATATATATATATATATATATATATATATATATATATATATATATATATATATATATTGCCCTCTTTCACACACTGACACAGAAATATCACAATTTCATGATAGTTCTATTCCACCTATATTTTTAAGCATTGTATGTCATATGTGATTCATTTGTGTTTTTAAAAACCTTTTGTATATTGTATGTACAATCAAAGATGAATCAGAAACCTCCTCCAACAGCCGGTCATAGTCCTTCTCTGAGAGGAAGTCAATGTCTCGTGACGTCACGATTCCCACAAGCTTGCTGCCCATCTTGCCGGTTTCGGTGACAGGGATTCCAGAGAAGCCGTGTCGCACCTTGGCCTCAAACACATCTCCGACCGTGTGCTGTGGACTCATCACCACCGGATCCGTGATGAAGCCCTGCTCGAATTTCTGCCATGACACCATATATTGCTCTGCTGATGAGAGGCCTCAGGGAAGCTTGTGTGTAAATCTGCATGTTCAACGTGTTGTTCATTATATTCCTATTAAGACAATTCACTGAAAGTTTGACACCTTAACTTTCCGGACTTCATTTGCTTGGAACTCTGGGGTGCAATTGTGATGGATGATCCCAATACCGCCCATGAGCTGTAATACAAAATCACAGAAAGCTAAATGGAAAAGCAACAGGACTTCATGGTTTTGAGTGTGTGGGGGATACTCACAGCCATAGCGATGGCCATGGAGGATTCAGTCACAGTACCCATGGGGGAGGAAATAAGCGGCGTCTTCAGGGTTATCTTCCGGGTCAGAGCAGAGGTCAGATCCTGAATGACAGACGCAAATGGTAACAGAAAGGAACCAATGTTCTACAGAACAATTATCTTTGTTTATGTTCATGCTTGTATTTTCATACAGACTATGCATTGCACAAAGATAAGAACAGTTTGGGGTGTTACTTTGGACAGCTTTCACATATGCACACATCTCTATCCCATTATTAATTTGACTTCAAGTGACTTGGATGTGCTCATTCAAAGCACAAATATTGCTGTTTTTATAAGCAGGGCATCAGTTTAATCTCCCTGTGGTAAGACAGACAAAAACATCCTAAGTTCTCTCCCACATTCTAGCACACACACACACAAAATGTAACAC
The DNA here is from genome assembly GCF_041902795.1 of Electrophorus electricus. Taxonomy (NCBI): domain Eukaryota; kingdom Metazoa; phylum Chordata; class Actinopteri; order Gymnotiformes; family Gymnotidae; genus Electrophorus; species Electrophorus electricus. Next base: position 592,907 of record NW_027658771.1, on the reverse strand, counting down.
CAAATATAAATACCACAATATATACTATCCCATATCCATTACACATGGGAATTTTGGTTCGCGCCTCCCTCACACTGTCATACACACACACACACACACCCACACACCCCTCAGCCTCTATGCCTGTGACAACACACCCTATGCACCTGGGATGCCAACACCACCTATTTTGCACATCTTATTTGCACTCCTTCATCCCTCTCTTACACTATGCCACACTCCACCCTCTGTTGTAGTCGTGTTCGCACTACATGGCAACTGACTCAGCTCCTCCATCTCACTGAAGGTAGAGGAGACCGCCAGCTCACTAATTAATTAGGAAGATCCCGCCCCCTCCACTAAATCATTACTAGATGTGCTGTATTTACTGAAACACACACACTGGTAAGCCCTTATGGGGCATGTCAGGAAACCTGCTGAGCTGTTTTGGTGCATTTTGCAAAAGTACTCACCACTTCATCTGAGGTAAAGTCAATGAAGCCAGGCAGGATCAGAAAATCACTGAATCAAAGACCACAGAACAAACAAACAAAGAAAAACTGATACTAAAAATACATTATACTAACAACCTAGCAAATACAAGTCACATCAGAAGTAGATGTACGCTAAAGAAAGGCTATTCTGTCTGTGCTCTCATGTAAACAGAGTTAAAACGTAAGCGTTTTACTGATCCGCGGATCGAAATATTTATCCAGTGGGTGTTGGCCGAGGATGCTAAAGCTATTTCTATTCGTTACGCTTTGCACTTTCTCCATTTCGACGTGCTATCCTTTTATTCGGGAGAGCCGATGTCTCGCATTCGCAGCATGCAAACAACAACCGTCATTATCGTACTCAAGTAGTACACACGGATTTAGTGTGATATACTTCCAAGACTGAACAATGATGCTTTATTCTTAGTGAATGTGAATGAAAATCCCGCTTCTCGGGTTACTCACAAGACGATAGCGTCGCGTACTTCAGACAACAAAAAACGACGTCAAGGAACACAGCTGGTCTTCATCTGCGACCGTTACAGACTAGCCTCTGTGGCATCTCTCAAAGTCAAGCGAAAGTCTAGCCCTTAGCTAAATCACCCAGAATCACAGTTGGAGTTTACACATTTTAAAGACTCGACCTGCTCAGTTTGAGAAAACTCTCATCCTCTCAACGTGGTGGATGACGACGGGACATTTTAAGGGCGCTCACGTCTCTCAGCTCCGGCATGGAACTGAAATACTGATAGTGCGTTTCAGTTGGATTTGGATGTGAAGTGAGAGAGAACAGACGGGCGATGCGCCTTTGTTTTACTGTCCACGCTATTAGCTGGCCAGCCCAGTTCAGGTCTGACGTGTGAAATTTCCGTTTGGATGAGACAAAAATGTTTTTGACTTGGGTTGAAATAATCATCTTGCTTATAAAAGGAGGACTGGTGATGTAGCAAATCCACACAATCGTTTTGAAGCCGTGGTCAGGCTGCCCAATACTCAACTTTATTATGTTATTCACAAAGGATCTGACACAGCCCCCAACTGAGCTTTAAACACCTGGAAGTTAATTTAGTCCATTCTGTAAATTGAAATGTACAGAGATATGGGTCTGTAAAACAAATGGAATGTGATGCTTTTGAGCATTGCTATGGCAAAATGTTTTCATATCTGTTCTACAACACAGATTATATCGGTCTTGATAATATAATTCTTAATCAGATTTATGGTCCTTTTTACTCTGATGACATGGGAATGTTAATATGATGGGCAAAGAAGGCAAGCAGTTATATTTGAGTAGTGCTGGACATTATAAATGAGTAAACATCACTATTTACACATTAGGACATTTTATTATACTATGACATGACTGTATTTCTCTGTAGAGACTGTAAATGTATAGGTCTATTTTATGTGATGATAATCCCCGAAAGGAATGTGTTCTTCTGAGACCAACAATATGGAATTGGGCTAAAATTGCACATCACTGAGAACCCAACCCAGTCTGTGCAACAGTTTAAAAGTACACAATCCAAAAGAAAAATAAAGTCCACTCCTAATGAACTTGTTTAGTGACACTAACGTTAACCTAGTGATGCAAACATGGTTAATTTTGCTGATCAGCACTCCTTTGAAACCGTAGGAGTCTCACCTCTCTGGTTCGTAGACAGCCTGGATGCGCGTGGCGCTGTAGCGCTGAGCTGCAGTCTCATGCCCATGAGATGTGTTGTGGCCAAATGGCCCCTGGTGCTCAGGGTCGCGAGGCGACAGCTGCAATCTGGCTGGCTCTGTGTCGCCCACAATGAGGCGGTAGTCGATCTGGTAGCTGTCGTGCTTGCCATTGGCAAAGTGCTCATAGACATGGCCCTCCATGTAAGCGATGTCCAGTACTCCAATCCTCCTCTACAATCCTGCGTGAGCTGACGCCCCGGGCCTCCGCCCACCTCCCCTCTCCACCTGCACCACAGAGCGGCTCCTGGGACACTGCGTGCGCATTCACCAGTGGTTGTGCTGGAGCCACGCACACAATCCAAGTTTGTTCCTCAGATCGAGATGGAGAGCTTTCTCTTAGCTGAGGAGCAGAGTAAGAGATTCATCCAACATGCATCATACAAGCAGCAGCTGAATCAGGTAGAATGAAATACGGCTCTGATAGAGGCTTCGTCCCAAACAAAATAAAGCTACTGGGTGTCTTGGTAAGACTCTGTAAGTGGTGATCCCTAAAAAGGCCTGTCTGCTGCCATTGGACTACTGTTTTCTCTAAAGTGCTGTCTGGAATGTTGTCAGAGACAACATTCAGAGGGATTGGGAAGGAAAGCCTCTTAGTCACTACCTGTACTGCCCTCATTGCCATTGAAATATAACAAGGTTACAGTCAAGCTCTGAAGCTTCACTCAACACTCTGCCCAACCGCCTTTAATGCTCATAAAGTAGGAGTTTGCAGAATTTGTTTGTTGTTATGCTACACACTAAATGCATGGCACACAAATGTTTGATGCAGCAAAATGTCAGTGCTTTTTTAACAAAGGAGAAATGAGCACATATGCACCTTCCCTATATTATGTGAAGATGGATAATAAAATGATAACAGGTGTATCTATTTGTTGTTCTTATTTTAATATTCACATCAGGCTTGTGATTTTGCAAGGAAATTGTAAAATAAATGTTCCTAGTGTTCTAGGGTTATTCTCCTGGGCTCATATTCTAATACAGGTGTGATAAGAACTTATATTTCTAAAAGAAACAATCTTTAAGAAACAACTGCATTTGCATAAAGGATTTATCTTTTATCTTAATGCTTTAATGTTTTAGTGTGCTAATGTCTGATTTTAAGTACACTTAGTTAAAAAGGCTACCACAAGTACTGTTCAAGTTCAAGTTCAAGTTTGGTTTATTCGTCACATACATAGTCATACACAGCATAACTCGCAGTGAAATGGTGGAGAGTGCTCTGTCCAAACTGAGGAAAAGAAAACAGGGGTGCATAGAGAAATATAGACATTCTCTATATGTGAAATATATATATGCAAAGATAAATATATATATTCTATGTAAGTACAAAATATATTAACAATGTATGTACAATATATGTATATTATGATTATATACACAATGTACAATGTATATGGTTGTGTATATATGTACACAATCTACAGAATGTACAGATCCATTTCGTATAATAACATATCTACAGTTGTTGTGTAACAAGGTCATTGAATATAAATATATATATACAGATATACAGTTATGTTACATTGTGGTGGTGGTCCCCACAGTTTATCAGTTTCCCTGATTCAGGGCCCGAATGGCCTGTGGGAAGAAGCTGCTCTTCAGCCTCTCTGTCTTGGTCTTCAGGGAGTGAAAGCGCCTCCCTGACCTCAACAGAGAGAAGAGTCTATTGTTGGGATGGGTGGGGTCCTTCACAATCCTCCTGGCCTTGGTCTGGCACCGCTTGTAGTAGATGGTCTGCAGGTCAGGAAGTTCCGTGTGAGTGATGCGCTCTGCTGAACGCACTACCCTTTGGAGTGCTTGTCTGTCCTGCTTGGTGCTATTCCCAAACCAGACTGTGATGTTCCCCGTGAGGATGCTCTCGATAGTGCAGGTATAGAAGTTCCGCAGTACCTTGGAGGGCAGTCTGAAGGACAGGTCCTGCGAGATGTGAACACCAAGGTACCTGAAACTATCTACTCTCTCCACCGTGGTTCCACTGATCCTCACAGGTTGGTAGTGCCGCTCCTGCTTCTTGCTGCAATCCACGATCAGCTCCTTTGTCTTACTGACGTTTAGGAGGAGATAATTTTCCTGGCGCCAGTTTTCCAGGTGTTTAATCCAGGTAGGCCCTCTCGTCGTTGTCCGAGATCAGACCGATGACAACGGTGTCGTCAGCAAACTTGACAATGATGGTGGAGCTGGAAGTGGCTGTGCAGTCGTAGGTGTACAGTGAGTAGAGCAGGGGGCTTAGGACACAACCCTGAGGAGCTCCAGTGCTGAGGGTGAGGGTGGATGAGGCGCAGTTGCCCACCCGTACTGATTGTGGTCTGTCTGTTAGGAAGTTGGAGATCCAGTCGCACAGGGATGTATGCAGTCCTAGATCCCCCAACTTAGTAGTGAGTAGGGAGGGGATGATAGTGTTAAATGCTGAACTGTAGTCGACAAATAGCATTTTAACATAATTTCCCCTCCCTTCGTCCAGGTGAGTCAGTGTAGTGTGGAGCAGATGTGCAATTGCATCGTCAGTGGAGCGGTTGTGGCGGTATGCAAACTGCAGTGGGTCCATGGAGGCTGGCAGTGAAGATGTGATGAAGTCTCCGACTAGCTTTTTAAAGCACTTCATCACGACTGATGTGAGGGCGACAGGTCGGTAGTCATTGAGGTCGGAGGGTCGAGGTTTCTTCGGGACGGGGACGATGGTGGATCGCTTGAAGCTGGACGGGACGATACCGAGCGTCAGGGAGAGATTGAAGATGTCGGTGAATACCGGGGCTAGCTGATCTGCGCAGGCTTTGAGGACCCTCCCGCAGATACCGTCTGCTCCCATCGCCTTCCTGGTATTCACCCTTTTAAACACTCTTCTCACGTCACTCTCCGTGACGATGAGAGGGCGCTGTTCTATGGTGCGCCCCGCGCATGTGCCATTGGCTGCGCCGATAGTGCCATTAGCACTAGCGCTGCTAGCATTAGCGCTGCTAGCATTAGCGCTGCTAGCATTAGCGCCGTTAGCATTAGCGCTGCTAGATGTAGCCTCGAAGCGAGCGAAGAATGTATTCAGCTCGTTCGCCAGAGACTCATCCGCACTCATCAGTCCGGAGGGTGGGCTCCTGTAGTCCGTGATCGTCCGTAGTCCCTGCCACAGGGATCTAGAGCCACTCTGCTGTCACTAAATATTAACTAGTTTCAACTTTGCTAATAGTTCTACTGATTTTCATAATTGTCTTCTTCTTTCCATTTGTTGAACATTAAACAACTGTTTCATCCTCTCTCTCTCTCTCTCTCTCTCTCTCTCTCTCTCTCTCTCTCTCTCTCTCTCTCTCTCTCTCTCTCTCTCTCTCTCTCTCTCTCTCTCTCTCTCGAAGCTCCGCCTTGTGGTTTTAATATGCTCATCCACAATTCAATATAGAGCTCTACAGTCTATATCTGCACAGAGCTGATGAGTTTATAAAAGTCCACACTGCAAAATGTGCATAGTACTGACGTTTACATTACAATGCTCTGTCCAGTCATGCCAAAGCCAGTTTTCTTTCAATTCAATGTATGTACATGAATTACTTGAAGACATGAATAGAAATCTATAGAGGCATTACTCATTATGTCATGACCCTGTTATCTATTAGAAACCCACAATTTATCTGAATTAATTATTCATAAATAAATTGTCAGTTTCATGTCCATTCAGATTTCAGTGGAGATCAGCAGGGGTCTATTGCTGTGTATTATTATTCATAACACTGTGCCTGCAAACTGTGAGAACAGACACACACAGGTTATTTTCCAGTCCTTGAGTGCTTTTGTGGCACTGCTTGACAGTTGGTGGAGTGTTCCCTAAAAGAGCCACTGAGCATGATGGATTCGGTAGTAGGAGTTTAGTGAGCAGAGAGGACGAAGACTTACGAGTGCAGGCCATGAACACCCCCCTCCACCTGAGCAGACATGGTCCTCTTCTCAAACTTCAGCTCTCCAGAGTACATCATAGAGCTACACTCAACATAGAAAATGACATTACACACAAGCATTCACTCACACACAGCTTCCTCTCTTCCATTTTCTGCTGACCTTCCAAAGAACCCTTGATGCTATAAAAGATAAGAAAGACCATAAATAGAAATGTGTTTGTAGACAAAATATATCCTAGCATTTGAAAAACTGATGTTTTTCAGTGTACATGAAAAGGGAAGTAGATTCATCTTAACCCACATCTTGTTTTTTCAGTAGATGAGTACATTATCACATTATCACATTAAATGATTTAAGGTATATGATCACAGGAAACAAAAGAAAGTCTGATTGCCTTTAAACTAGGTTTGAATCCTTTAAGCAGACAACCTCAGAGCAATGGAAAACTGAGCCGAAAGCAAAAACGTTGGCCAAGTGTGAAAAGGCCATCCATAATTACCATAATAAATGTTATCTCACGGTGCACCCTTGTTGAAATGATGATCAAGTAGAAATGTGTTCATTTTCAATAGACTAGGTTCCTTTTTTCCATTACACTAGCATAATGTCCTTAGTGGTTGCAGCCTATTCTGGTAACACCCTCATAGCAGGACAAACATTATAGAAGTATGGATAGGCTTGCTTGGTGAATGTTTGTCTGAAGGTGTGCACATATCTGTTGTTGAGAGGATCAAAGAAGGAGATCAGACCACTGTCCCAGTCCAGGAGCACTCTGATCTGCTGGAGGGTCTGCTTCATGGCAAGAGGCATCAGCCTCTCGTCTGACACTCCTATCCCATATTTACCCTTGTACTAACCCACTTGCCACAAGCCATGCTTTATGAGGTCCTCACAGACTCACAGAAGAAAAAGTGATACAGCCTATTAAAGAATGTCATGCTTCAGTTACATGCTTTTTTCTGTACTCACACTTCCTCCAAATGTCTCACAGAATCAAATCATTTTCAACCTGCCATGAAGTGGATACAAATCAACAGAACGGCATAAAGAGAAACCACAACAACAGATGAATAAACAAAACAAGACTTTCCATGTTCAACTTGACATCTTTATTAGTTGGTAGTTGTTTAGTTGTTTTTATTTTTTGCTTTCTGCGGAATATGTAAGGACCTGTTTCCACTGAAATATAAACCACTAAACAGAACTAAAGTGCTGAAAGGCATATGTGGAAAAGGAAAACATTACACAATCAAAAACAACCATATTTTGTGCATCTTACTAATTAATTAAATTTCAGTTCTAATTCAATGATTACATCCAACCTAGACATACAGGTTTTGCCTGTTAGAACATAGGGGAATCTTTTTAGCAATATATATTGCTGACTGAACTGACTGGCATCTATTTAGTGCAAATCTCATGGTCATTCCATGGAAAACTACAATGAACACAAGCTGCAGTACAAGATCTCATCATGCATCTTACTGAGATGTAATCTGATCTCCATGTACTGTTCAGAGGAATTCAAAGTCTTTGTCCAGCTCTTTGAAATTAAAATATTAAGTCACAAATAATGATTCCTATGAACATTAAACATATGTAACAAATGTGTCTTTAATAACAGGAACATTGAAAGGAGAAACAGTAACTTCCATAAACTGTAAGAAACAGGTGAACTGGGGTTGGCAAGAGAAGAGGTTAAGAAAGGTCTGCTTGTGTGTGCACATGTGTGCATGCATACCAGCTTGTTCAATATTATTTTTCATTTTTATCACATACTGAAAGTTGCCTAGGTGCTCTGCTACATCAGTCACCATTCCAGAGGCCTTGATCCTGAAAGAACATGCAGGAATGGATGTTGGCAGATTCCATGTGCTGAATGTACATATAGAATTAACAGATACAGAATATATCCTCCTACAAGAGAGGTTTATTGGTAGCTACAAATACATAAAACAGTTTAGTCAAAGTGCTTCCAAAAAAGATCTTATAGCAACTTTAATGATAAAGCATACCAGACTTCACAAGTATTTTTGTTGCATAATTATCTCTGACTCACCCACTAGAGGGCACAACATCCCTATTTAGTCATTTAGTGGTAGTGAATGGCCTGGGCCAATTAAAATTAGACTAACCTTAGCCTTCTATGTTTTATTAAGTTATCCTCTCTTCATTATGTTACACCTACATGATTCAATTTCTCCAATTCCCACAATGCCTTAGACTCAACCGTCACACTAATCCTTTAAGGTAGAAGTTCTCCTATTGATTAGTTGTCAGCCTTAGTCAGCTTTATGATTGTATAAGAGACATTAAATTTAAATTATTCAATTGTTTAGTTATTGCAATTAATTTGTTTAAAAAATGTTACAATGGTGTAATAGTCAGCAAATATATCTATGTGTAAGGATATAGGCATGCAAATTGTGATACAAGGTTACATATTTATGCATTTTTGATGATGATTATACTACTGCAGCGCTTTGTGATGCTAATTAGACTACTGAAGTGCTGTGTGATGCCAGCTAGACTACTGCAGTTCTGTATGATACCAGTTAGACTACTGCAGAACTGTGTGATGCTGATTAGGCTAATACAGTGCTGTGCGATGTTGATTGGACTGCTGCAGTGTTGTTCTTTATGGGCTTCCTGTCTGTGGGTTAAAGAAGCTGCAGAACATTCAGAAAATGGCTGCTGGAGTTCTTACACACACCAGCTTAAGGGAACATATAACTACTACACTCAAACATTTACACTGGGTTCCTGTTCATGGCTGTGTGCAGTACAAAATCCTTCTCTTGGTTTTTGCCCTCATGGTCTGACCTGTCCATCCCTTTCTGGTGTTCCTCATATGTCTTTTCCTTCACTCTGTCTCCATCCCTCTGACACTCATCTGCTCTCTGTCGCTCACGTCACACTCTGCACTATTGGCGTTTCTAGAGCTGCAGACCCAAGGCTTCTTCCTCCAGCTGCTCATTTACAATAATTTCATAACTCATCTCTTTGTCTGAGATCATTTCAACCTTTAATTGGTTACTATAGTATGCACTTGCATCAATATTATGTCTATTTTTTTTTACCAGTTTTATTCCCTCCTGTTATCTTATTTATATATTTGAAGCTTCTTTATATTTTATTTGACCTTTTTTATATTGTATGATCTTGTAAAGTGCCATTGGGTAACAAGAAATGCACGTAATTTCTTAATTAGAATAAAATTCTTCTTCTTCTTCTTCTTCTTCTTCTTCTTCTTCTTATTATTATTATTATTATTATTATTATTATTATTATTATCAAACAGTGTATTGATCATCCTTTCAAAGGTTGCTGGTGTTACTTTTGGGCTATTATTATCAAATTTAGAATGGTGCGTTTTGCCTGGAATTAGTTTCTTTTGTATTGAGCAACCTAATGGAAAAAGTTGTTCTTGAGCAGATAATCTACTATTTTTCACTTAATGAATCGTTGATTTCAAGCATGCCTATAAAGCAGATCATTCTACGTGCACAGCACTGACAAAAATGATCGACAAGATATTTTTACAAGAAAATGATGGTCGGAATCGTATTACTTGACTTTACTGTGGCATTTGTTATTAACAAAACAAAGTATATATGGGTTTAGTCTATGGTAAAACAGCAGTTTCTCCTCCCCTAGATGCTTTCATTGTGGTGTTTCCCAGGGGAGCTGTCAGGAAAGAGCTGTCTAAGCTCTGGTTAGCTGAGAATGAATCTGCAAGCCTCACACTGCCCTGTCAGTAAGGAGAGCGAGCATGCCTCTCTCATGGCTCAGAGCTCAGGAGAGGCTGGCCTGCGGTCTAATGGGCGTCTTTAGGAATATCTGTGATAGTAAACACAATATAAATTATGCGAGAGCTCAACATAGTCACACTGCCAGGCAGGTTAGTTAAACCAAAACCCAAAACAGGTGCAGCGTGCAGATCTGTATTGTCTTGGTCACCACAGTATGGAACAAGTTACCAACTATGATCATGGGAGTACACAGTTTTGTTGGTGGGGCCCAGGAAGAGCAGCTGCTACCTCAGCTAATGGGGATCCAAATAAAGACACGAAAAACAAAGACATTTCAGTAGTTATAGGAAGTAAAGCTGTTCTGTAGAATTCAGAATTACAACTCAGATTGCATATGTTTCCAGGACAAAGTTATATTGTTTTGCTGACAAATATGAAAGGATGATATCAAAGTTGTTGTTTTGGAGCAGAACAGCATCTAGTCTGGTAGGCTACTACTTCAACTATTCACTTCTTCAAGAGGTATCCACAGTACTTCAGGTACAAACCGTTCTATTCTATCCTCTACAGATTTCTGTGAGTTTATGTTTGCATAATATGAATTTCTGTTTACATTCATCAACTTTTTTATGAAATATACTGTATAGTGAATTTCTTGAAGTCTACACCATAATGAAGTTTATGAAAAAACAATGTTTATGAAAAAAAGCATTTAAATGCTCCTCAATCAAAGAGTATTAATTTTGTAAAATGGTGGGTAGTTAAAATAGTATTATTTTCTGCTTTCTACTAATTTTACTTCACTTGTTGTGAAGGAAAAAAAAACTACTAAGCAACCACATGTAACTTATGATGTGTTCTAATCTGAAATTGTTTAGTGGATGAAACACTGCAGGTGCTGTTGTTGTTAGTGCTAACTGCTTTATAGTACAGAAATAATAAATGCTGAATCTCCTGATTGTCTTATTATCGCAAATTTTCTGTCTTACTCTATTTGAGGGAAAACAATGGCGCTGTCAAAGCTCAACCAAGCTACTAAGAGTTTCACCAAAGCACAGGATTACAGAAATGACATGATGCTGCTGATGCAGCCCTATGCTAACTGGGAGCAGTATCTATTGCCGGCACCCGTCTCCATCGATTTACTGGCTCAGCTGGTACGCATTTCTGCTGCAGATGACTTCTCCATCAATAAAAATCCACCAAAAGATGGGTTCAAATTCATCAGATACCCCAATTCTTTTAGGGCCTGCCTCTTTCAAGTATGTAATGGTTGCTGGCAAGCCTTTAATGTTGCTCACAAGAACATGGACCAAATTCGTATGTACACCAGACAGGTTCCAGAGTACATCAAAAACTCAGTTGGGCTCATAATACAGGAGGATGATGGTCTTGTCCAAGCCTTCTTACCAGCTGAGCTTCAGAACATTGCGCACATATCATCAGAATGCTTAAACCTGGCCATCATGACTGAGAAACAATTCTCAGATATCATCAAGCTGATGCAAGAACTGGTGGAGGCTTTGGTGAATGCAAGACAGAGTCATGATGAGGAGATGGAAGAAATCAAGAAAAACATTGAGATAGCAAAGATTAAACGGGCTGAAGCTAAGGAGGCAAGCGACAGGGCCGAGGCTGCTTTCAATCTGGCTAATGAAAGATTAGCTGAGGACAGAAGGGCCTACCAGCAAGCAATGAAAGATTTGCCAAGTGGATGGGGCCTTTTTGGCCTGAAGCTAATATCAAGTATGTCAGAGCAAGCAATATCAATAGCCTGTGCGTTTGCAACAGAATTTCTTCCAGGACAAATTATCCAAACCTATCTCCAAGCGGACACTATTACACCAAAAGCCATAACACATGTGATCAAAAACTGAAAAGGCACTCCTGAAAGCCACAGAAACATGGCCACTGGAATGAAGAGTAACGTGGATGAAATGTTGGCAACAAGTAACATATTTTCTAAATCTATAACATTTCTACTAGTGGTTGAGAAAATGGAAGAACTTTGCAAAGGTAAGGAAATAAATTGGCCTGAGGTGTATGATCAGGAGAAGCAAACGGTAAAGTCTGATTATTTGGTGGGACTATTTCAGCAAGTCAGCAGAGATATACAGCAAGAAGCTGAATGCCCGATTAAATCCGAGGCACTAGGCATCTGTGACAAGGGTATCTCCACTTTAACAGAGCTAGGTAAATATGCTCCAGAGGGGAAATGTGATGATGCCAAAACAGAGGAGCTTATTAAAGCCATTGACGAACTGAATGTAAGGGCCATGGCCTTTTATTCCAAAAGCAAGTCTTTTACAAATCAGCCATCTTTCTTGACAGCACCCCCCAAGTCAAGTCAACAGCAAATCTATGACTCAGCAAATACAGATGTGGTCCAGATGCACTTAAGACAATCTCATCTACGTCTACAAATGGCTGAAACCCAGCTAAAAATTGCAAATGAACGGAACGAGAAGACTATGGACAACTTGGATCAGAAGAAAAAAGCTCTTGCTGAAATTGTGAGTGAGCTGAAACATTATAATCTCAAGGAGATCGACTTCAACAAGAGAATTGTGGTGCTAGCGAAAGGCCTGGAAATCATGGGGCAGGTGAAAGAACAGTGGGAGAAACTGGTGCACTTCTTTCAGATCATTTCAAACATTGTTAAGACCACTCTTAGTGAAAATCTTAAACATTTTAAGCAGACTGTTGAAATAGCTGTAGAGAACAACTACACCTACAGCATGTTTGTCAAAGACAAAATCTACACTAATGCTCTGAATGCTTCTGCCTACGCCTATTTGGTTAACATGATGTCTACCACTTACACTGAGGTGTCTGTCCAGTACCTGATGAACAATGTCAGTACTCTGGGAAGACTGATGACCATGGATCCAAACTCACCTCAGTTCCTTGCAGAGATTGACAAGTTAGGGAAGGAATGCGAATCTGCCCAAAATGGTATCAACAGCCTTGCAGCAAGAAACAGGAAGGAGTTGTACAACAGATGCGAGGAAAGAATAACTCAAATCAAGACAATCCTTACCCCAGCACTGGCCCCACTGAGTGAAAAGGACAATCTCAATCTGAAGAAGGCAATAGATGCAATGAAGGAACCAATTCAGAAGGTGGAGGAAGACAAACCAGCAACTGAGATGAAGGCTATAACTGAGGATGATGCTGACCAATATGCATAACTTCATAATTGTGCATTTAATAGTGCATTTTCCTATACTTTTCTTTTCTTTTTTCTGTCTTTTTAATGTAGTATGTATACAGTATTACATTTGACAAAAACATGATTAGAAGGTTTGACCTAATTCCTGTCTGTTAATTTATTCTGAATAATCAATTTTGTTCTTTTGATTAAATTACTGCAGCATCATACTGTCTCGTATTGTTTTTCTTTGTGATTCAAAGAACTTTAAAATCCAAGAGGTAATATGTATGCCAAACAAACAAACAAAAAACCATTTCAGATTGCAGAGTAGCTATTACTAATTATTAGCTATTGCTCATCTCTTTTTCAGTAGAAAAAAGAAATTGGAGTTTAGATTTACTAAAGTGTAATGAGTGAACTAAAGCCATTAGATTTGAGTAAACTCACAATTCTTCACACATTAATTGTGTTGCACATTGAGTGTGAGTGCAGTGTGGTGAACAGAGGAATACAGGCTCAGTAAAGGAAGTAGCAGTTCTTAGCAGCTAGGGTGGTACTGATGGGCCCAACATCTTAGTAAAAACAAAGTCTGACACTTTACACAAAAAAGAAATCACAGACACTATGATTTCATTATTTCAAAACATTAGCTATAATGAATCATTTTAGTGAATTATTATGATTATGAATTATGACTGCTCAAGAAAGGACATCCATGTATGCAAACAAAGCCATTATAATAAACACTCTCTCTCTCTCTCTCTCTCTCTCTCTCTCTCTATATATATATATATATATATATATATATATATATATATATATATATATATATATATATATATATATATATACATATATATATACAGTGCATCCAGAAAGTATTCACAGTGCTTCACTTTTTCCACATTTTGTTATGTTTCAGCCTTATTCCAAATTGGATTAAATTATTTTTTTTCCCCCTCAAAATTCTACACACAATACCCCATAATGACAAAGTAAAAAAAGTTTGTTTGGAATTGTAACAAATTTATTAAAAATAAAAAAAACAAAAAAATCACATGCACATAAGTATTCACAGCCTTTACCATGACACTCAAAATTGAGCTCATGTGCATCTTGTTTCCACTGATCATCCTTCAGTTGTTTCAACAACTTGATTGGAGTCCACCTGTGGTAAATCCAGTTGATTGGACATGCTTTGTAAAGGCACACACCTGTCTATATAAGGTCCCATAGTTGACAGTACATGTCAGAGCACAAACCAAGCCATGAAGTCCAAGGAATTCTTTGTAGACCACTGAGACAGGATTGTATTGAGGCACAGATCGGGGGAAGGGTACAGAAAAATTTCTGCAGCAATGAGCACAGTGGCTTCCATCATCCATAAATGGAAGAAGTTTGGAACCACCAGGACTCTTCCTAGAGCTGGCCGCCCAGCCAATCTGAGTGATCGGGGTAGAAGGGCCTTAGTCAGGGAGGTGACCAAGAACCCAAGGGTCACTCTGACAGAGCTTTAGCATTGCTCTGTGGAGAGAGGAGAACCTTCCAGAAGGACAACCATTCCTGCAGCACTCCACCAATCAGGCCTGTATGGTAGAGTGGCCAGACGGAAGCCACTCCTCAGTAAAAGGCATAAGACAGCCTGCTTGGAGTTTGCCAAAAGGCACCTGAAGGACTCTCAGACCATGAGAAACAAAATTCTCTGGTCTGATGAAACAAAGATTCAACTCTTTGGCCTGAATGCCAAGCATCATGTCTGGAGGAAACCAGGCACCTCTCAGCACCTGGCCAATACCATCCCTACAGTGAAGCATGCTGGTGGCAGCATCATGCTGTGGCGTTGTTTTTTGGCAGCAGGAACTGGGAGACTAGTCAGGGAAAGATGAATGCAGCAACATACAGAAACATCCTTGAAGAAAACCTGCTCCAGAGTGCTCTGGACCAGGGTGAAGGTTCATCCAACAGGACAATGGCCCTAACCACACAACTAAGATAATAAAGGACTGGCTTCAGGACAACTCTGTGAATGTTCTTGAGTGGCCTAGCCAGAGCCCAGACTTGAACCCAACTGAACATCTCTGGAGAGATCTGAAAATGTCTGTACCCCGGCGCGCCCCATCCAACCTGATGGAGCTTGAGAGGTTCTACAAAGAAGAATGGGAGAAACTGCCCAAAAATATGTGTGCCAAGCTTGTAGCATCATACTCAAAAAGATTTGAGGCTGTAATTGCTGCCCAAGGTGCTTCAACCAAGTATTGAGCAAAGGCTATGAATACTTATGTACATGTGATTTTTGTTTTTTTTATTTTTAATAAAGTTGCAAAAACTCCAAACAAAGATTTTTTCACTTTGTCATAATGGGGTATTGTGTGTAGGAGTTTGAGGGGAATTTTTTTTTTTTAATCCAATTTGGAATAAGGCTGTAACATAACATAAAATGTGGAAAAAGTGAAGCGCTGTGTGTGTGTGTATATATATAAATATTTGTCATTTCACTTTTCTTGGGGATTAATTAGTCCAGAGGCCTATAAGAGCTTGTCAAGGAAAAAACGTGTGTATGGGTGCATGCATGTATGTGTATATGTATATTAGGAACCAAGCATTAAACCATTAAGCTGCAATAAAACTGAGACACAATTGTCTTGGAGAAAAGAAAAACCATGTTCAGTTAGCACAGGCTGTATCAAAAGCCATAGAACCAGAGGACATTAAAATCATAATTCTCACCTTGCATAATCTCTCATGATTCAACTGTATATGTAAACAGATATGCATTGGTGTGTTGTAAGGTGTTCTGCCATTATCTGATGATATGTTTGCAGAAAGTGTGTTACATCTCTAGAGAGACAATTGCCTCCTGGCCTCTTTTTGGTGGAGAATGGAAAAAGATACACATATACACAGACCCGCGCACGCATGCACACACACACACGCACGCAGCATTAGTTTAGCTGCAGATGCAGTTACTGCATCAACACTTCTAACGTGACTGCCATGTGGCCTCTGCAAGTCCAACCCTCATCAACATGTGCTTCATGTATCTGGATCTCTTTTTATCTCATTCTTATTTTTTATGTCATTCTTTCTCTTTCTCTCTTATCCCTATAGGCTCTATTTGCTTTCTGCTAGCAAACAAGAGGTTAAAAAGACTATAAGAACCATCTCATGTACAGACAGTGGAGGGGGGGGTTGAGGTGTGAGTGTGTATGCACTCGTGTCTGTATTTGCCAGTGCCTCTGCCTTGCAGAGCTTGAAATGAGTTCAGAGGCAGTCTGGAGGTGAGACTGATCTCTTCCTTCCTTCTTTCTTCCTCCCTCCTTCTCCCTCTTTCTCTCTTGTTCATTGCCCTGGTTTTAGGAGTGTGATGCGATGGATTTGGGAGCGGAAAAGTACACAAGCGGATGTATGGGCTTCTGCTGCCCCTCCTCTCCACCCGAGAAGCCGATCCATGTCCTATCACCATTCCTGTGAGAGTGTGCATGAAGGGGAGAGAGAAGGAAGGGAGCCAGTGCTTGTGTGTGTGTGTGTGTTTGTGTGTGTGTGTTTGTGTGCATATGCGCATGTGTGCATGTCCCAGCACCCATTCTGAGGGGAGGAGGGAGCTTTAACTGGCCGTTGGATGTCACAGAAGCAGGAGTGTGTGAGAGAGCGCAGACAGAACAGCCGGGGGTCCTGACGGAAGAGGGAAAGACTGTGCGGAACGACAAGACAAGGGGCTGGCACGTGGACCTTTCAGCCAGCGCTTGCAAGGCATTGGACAATAGGAGCAGGCTGCACTACAACTCTCTGCCTGGAGCCCAGAAGCTGGTGTTGCCTGAGTCTTCACTTTGCGTTTTCTGAACGTTACGGCGGAGAGCCACTGTGCTGGGGGTCTCGTGGGCATTGCCAGTGTGCTGGAGGTGCTGGGTGTTACCTGTGCAGTGCGTCTAAGGTTTGGGTGAGGGAGGGAGCAGCAGGGGAACATGGCTGTACAGCTGATGCCTGAATCCGCCATCTGCCTCCTTATGGTAAGTGAAGTGTTCGATCCCCTCCAAGACAGGAACACACACACACACACACACACACACACACACACACACACACACACACACACACACACACCTATAGCAGTGACTGCCACACCCTAGGGACAAAGTCTTCATTGGTCTCTCTGGCTAGATTGCTCTAATGTATTTGATTATTGTTCTCTAACACTCCCACCCTCCCTCTCTACACTCTCCCTCACTCTCTCTCTCTCTACCCCTACACACAGCACTTTGACCACGTGTACCTCTGCAGTAGGACAGCAGAACTAATGCAGCATAGAGATCGTCTCTATACTTAACATTATAATAATAATCTGCAATGCTTGAGAAATGCAGACTGTGGAATGTGGATTTTAAAATTGCAGGTCACCTTACCAAATTGTGGACTATTAAATAAAGTTTGTTTTATTATGCAGACCGTGTGTGTGTGTGTGTGTGTGTGTGTGTGTGTGTGTGTGTACACTGACTATTTCCCTTTGTTTGTTTTATCATTTTTATTTTCATTGCAAAATCTGATGTGTGTGTAGTCTTAAATAGCGTCTCATATGGAAGGTAAACACATACTTTCAGAGTTAGACTGATTTGACTGAAACACTAATCAATATCTTAACATTGTTTAACTGCAAAAGTGTATAAATGGTTTTGATAACCACTGAAAAGATATGGAATGATGAAATGTATGTAGGGCCATTCTAATGTACTACTGACCAATCATTCTCTGCCTCAGGAAGTGTCCTTAATCTCTTATCCAACTCTCTGAGAAAAGGAGAGCGATAGAGAGAAACAGACAAAGAAATATGTAAATGTGCAAAGTAAATGTGTGTATCTTGCTTATGGTCAAAGAAAGAAATCTAATAATTCTGTACTAGACAAATGTGTGACAGATTTACTTAGAGAAGTAAAATAGTTTGAGGAGTTCAGAGTTTTAATAGTGTTGCAGAAGAACAACAAAAACATTGCCTGAATTTCAGAATCCCAGAAAACAGGCACAGAAAATTTGAGAGCAGACTGCTAAATTCAACTAAACAATCCAAAAGAGCAGGGGGAGCAGTGCCAGTACCAGACAGCGATGGCGCAGGTCGGGACACTCTCTATGATGCTGTTGCCGACCAGATCAGGATGACGGACATGCTGTCCTTCTTCAGTCTCCTCAGGAAGCAGAGCTTTCTTCACTAAGGAAAAAGTGCTCAGGGACCATGAGAGATTGTTTGTGATTTTAAGAGAGTGTATGTTCTCACTCTTCACTGTATGTATTGGGGTGTGAGGCATTTGCATCCTTCTGTAGTCCATAGTCATCTCTTTTGTCTTTTTGACAACCAGAGAAAGGCATGTCTGGAGAGACTGTGACAAAGGCTTTGACTTCTTTAATTATTTCTGTATTGTTTTTCATGGTATAAATAAAATGTAAAAAGGCAAATCTAAAGCAAACATATGAATCTAATTAATCTAATTAAGGCTAAAGTGAAAAGAAAGCAAGCCCACAATAGTTTATTCTATTCTGTGTGATGACAATGGAATTGTCAACAAAACCAAAACTGTGATGTCATAATATCACTGACCATTGTCATAATAGCTATTCTTATAATCTGCTTGACAAAGGTAAAATTGGTCAGTCTGTTGACAGAAATGGGAGGTTGCAGCAGCAAAATGCAGTTCTGCTGCTCTCACAGAAGATCTTCGAAGAAGAAGAAAACGAAGATTTTGTTGGACAGGAACACACAAAAAGCAATGAGTAGATTGCAACAAGAACTACCTGACAGAGTAGATACGAAGGAAATTAGAAAACGACACTGTGTTAAAATTGGAAAATTTGAGGAGGAATGTAGTGGGAAGGAGTTGGAGGAGAAGCAGAAGGAGACAAAAAATGAACAGAGTGAAAGATGGCACCTGAAGAGTGAAAGAGAGGATCTAGAGAGTGAAAGACAACACCTGAAGGGTGAAAGAGAGAATCTTGAGAGTGAAAGACAACACCTGAAGAGTGAAAGAGAGGATCTAGAGCGTGAAAGACAACACCTGAAGAGTGAAAGAGAGGCTCTAGAGAGAGAAAGACAACACCTGAAGGGTGAAAGAGAGAATCTTGAGAGTGAAAGACAACACCTGAAGAGTGAAAGAGAGGATCTAGAGCGTGAAAGACAACACCTGAAGAGTGAAAGAGAGGCTCTGGAGAGAGAAAGACAACACCTGAAGGGTGAAAGAGAGAATCTTGAGAGTGAAAGACAACACCTGAAGAGTGAAAGAGAGGCTCTAGAGAGTGAAAACCAAAACCCAAAGTGTGAAAGAAAGAACCTGAAGACGTTATGGGACAAAGTAGTGGGGAAGAAAACTAAGCAGCAGCGCATGGGGAGAGCCATGGCTGGGGAAGCTTTGTACTGCTCAAAGGGACCACACACTTCCCAAGGAGGACCAGCTAAAGAAATCGGTAGTATGCAGAAAGGTTTCCCGAGCACATAAAAAGGCTATGATTACCAACTGGCCAAAGAGACAGACGCTGTGCTTGACTACATCAGAACTATGTTTATAACCAGTCAATATGAACTTCTACCAATCCATCCAAAACCTGATAAAGGAGACCTGAATGACGATACTACTGGAACTACAAAATTACTGGGACTACTACTATTTAGCATTCTGAAAAAATAAAAATGAAAAAGTCCTCATGTTCTTTAAAAAAAATAAATCAATAAAATGTAAAAAGCTCAAAAAGCTTTTTTAAACATTGGCAACTGTGTATTTGATTTACCTCGGAATGGGTGCAGCTGGTTCATGGCGCATGTGTTCGAGCTTTAGCCTCTGTATTTGGCATTTCAGTGCATCGAGCAGTTGAAACTATAGCAAGCAAAGGCAAAAGGAGCTGTGCGGTCGATGTTTGTGCAAGTGGTCTTCCACATAGTCCCATGCTGTGCTGGGTTTAGGGTGTGTTTGCAGGGAGAGCCCAGCGCTTACAGGCTAAGAGGATTACAGTGGAGCATTGCAGGGACTGTCAGAATACAGAGCGGGCGCGCGCGCGCGTGTGTGTGTGTGTGTGTGTGTGTGTGTGTGTGTGTGTGTGTGTGTTTTCTCTACACATTTGGAAGAGAGAAAACAGAGCTGTGATGTAGTTGATAAAATTGCAGGCCTGGCACAGGCTCTGCTCAGAATGGTGAGAGAGCACTGGAGGAGTTTGGGAGTTTATTAATAGCGTTTAGCTCACTACAGAAGGAGTAGATCAGGGCTTTGCTGGGAAGGATGATGATAGGGTTTGATCACACCATTTAGCACAACATTGTCATGTCCATGCTGTGCATGGTTCTAAAGAAAAGGATCTTTGTTATTCAATCCAATAAATTTCAAATTGAAATTTTCTGTTTCTCATGAATGAATGTGGACTATAGGATGGGGGGTGTCAACTGTTTGTGTGTGTGCGCGTGTGATTTAGACGGTTGAGAGAGTTGAGAGATAATGTCATGACAACGAACCAATTAAAATCAAAATTATTCACACTGTGTTGACAAGAGACACACACACAAACACACACACACAAAGAGAGAGAGAGAGAGAGAGAGAGAGAGAAACAAAAAGAATCACAATCAGGGCTCACCAGATCTCTCAGAGTCTCTCTGACAGGCCCTAATCCACTCCGCCAATTGAAAAACAGAAAGTAGCAGAGAGAATAGCAGTGTGGCAGTATATGAATGTGCCCCCAACAAATATATAATTCACACACACACACACACACACATCTTTCACACTTACACATCCATACTCACATGTACACATGTATACACCATTGAACTACACACATCTATATTCACATGCACAAACAAACACCCCACACAAATGTTTGGTCTTTGTGCAAATTCACTTGGAGGTAGGCCAACATTCTAGACATAAAATATGTGACAACAAACATAGCCTCAGTACGTTTCATTTCATGCATTTACATCTTGATCCACACAAACACTTTCACACTCCTTTGCCTCACACTCACAAACACAAGAAACACTCGGGTGGCCTTCGGTAGCAGGAGGGATGTCAGTGCACAAAACACTGGCTTGAAATGTTTTTAACCCCCATTTCAATGAAGACCATCATACCTTGCAAGGTATAGCATTCTTTCACTCTCCTGGACAACCTCAGGCTGTTCCTGGAACCAGCAAAGCCAGTGGTTTTGGCCTCTGTCTGAAGCACAAAGGGGGTATGCAGGAGGCGTAGCGGAGCATGTCAGGAGGGTGGGCAGAGCCCTCTCCCAGCAGTGGCAGAGGAGAAAGGGCACATGGAGCACAGTGGCTACGGTTGACACCTGCAGGAGGCGACATGTGGGCAGGGCCAGTATGAGCCCACTTGGACCCATCTGCCACCACAGAAAACCCACCTGCTGTGTGTGTGTGTGTGTTTGTGTGTGTGCGTGTAGATTTGTTGACATTGTTCATGAGTCAGTGAATCATGTTTTTGGTGGATATCATGTTTTCAGCTCACAAATATTATAAATAATAATACAGGTAATAAAACAGGGAAGAAAGTAGATGTTAGCCAGTGCAGCATTTACTTAATTCATTATTCGTTCTTTTATTTTAGTGTGTAACTCTCATATTGTAGTCTCCTGAAAGACAGACAGAGGCAAATATAGGCAAAGATAGCATTCAACTGTTATTCAGGGATATCCCACCATTGGGAGTGGACGATTAGGGGTGCTGGAGTAGGAAGGTATTTGTAGTACATTCCTGTTGTAGGCCTTCCTATAGTGTTTAACTGATTTCCATAACTGAAATACATTATAATGTTTAAAAGTTTAGAAACGTGAGCATAATACTCCAGCAGATGTAGCGTCCTGGTGTGTGAATGAGTAGTAATCTTTCTGAAACAATAAGTTTGATTTAATTCTCGTTTTCATTTCCTTGTGGATTGTATTATTTTATTTAAAACATTTGACTCAAAATAAAGAAATAGTGCAAAAATGTGAAAAGGCACTACAGGATGCATCTTGAATAAACGAAAACCTCGCCCAGATGTTGTAAACTTAGAACAGTAATTATGTTCTAAGAATGTTGATAAAAAAGAACAGGAATTTACAATATATACATTTTCCTGCATAGTATCCCAAGTGTTCCATCGACTGCACTCTTCTGGATGAGGATCTCGGATGTTGTTCCTGGGATCTGCTGGAGCCACTCTCCCAGTTTGATGGTCATCGTCCCTAAACCCCTGGTGCTCTGATTGCTACCAGAGCCAGTGTTTCCTCTTCTTTTAGCGTCTCATGTTCCTTGTTGCTGATGTTGCTATCTCTTGGGATTGCTACATCCGTCACTATGGCTCTTTTCTGCTGTTTATCCATCACTATTATGTCTGGTGGTTTAGCTATTACCATCTTTTAAACAATTTTGTGGTATACGATGTCTTATCAAGCATAACCCATCCCCACTCTAAGAGCATCCACACCATCACCAATCAAATTCTTCGTCTGAGCAGCTGTCACTACTACACAGACATACACAGAGACAGAGCGAGAGAGAAGAAGGATGAAAGTGAACACAGCAACAAATGAAAAGAACCAAACACCATCAATTCTTAACTACCTCAACCCTCTCAGTTTACAGAACAAGCAAATGTGAGAACTGTGACTCACCATTCCCCCCCACCACCTGGAGCTCAGGATACTTCTGTTTAATGTAGTTAATCATGCTGATCTGAAACACTGAGTTTCCCTCAGATGAGTCCTAAAACAATAGACACAGCCTTCAGACCAAATTCACTATGTCCAATCACAGTCCTGTGTTACACAGCCTCATAGCAAAAATAGTTTGTCATTTGATTCAGGCACCATACTCAGGATGGAGACTAATCCCACTCCCTTTAGGACCTTAAGACCTACCAGCACCACCACGTCCACTCCTGCCTGCACGAGCAGGTCCAGCCGGTACTTGTCATCCTCACGGGTAACGATGGCAGCGCCACACAGCAGCTGTTTGCGGGAGTCTTTAGAGGCCAGAGGGTAGTCTCTGTTCTTCTTCAGATCAGTGCGAGCAATTATAGCCACCAGCTCATCACTGTCGTTCACAATGGGCAGTTTACCTGCAATCAACAAGCGTCCCCACGACCGACCCGTTACTCAGAGAAGAAGTGGAGAAGTGAAAATAACCTTTCAAAGTCCTTTAGAAGCAGTTTCACTTCTCAAGCTGAAAAGATGAAGAATCAGACCTTTTTTTGCTGCACTGCAGGATGTCATTGGCCTCTTTGAGTGTAACACCTGCTGGTGCAACCACTAAATCTTCCCTCTTTGTCATTGTTCTAGTTCAAGTTCAAGTTCGGTTTATTCCTCACATACATAGTCATACACAGTATAACTCGCAGTGAAATGGTGGAGAGTGCTGTGTCCAAACTGAGGAAAGGAAACAGGGGTGCATAGAGAAAAATATATATATGCAAGATAAATATATATACTCTATGTATGTACAAAATATATTAACAATGTATGTACAATATATGTATATTATGATTATATACACAATGTACAATGTATATGGTTGGGTATATATGTACACAATCTACAGAATGTACAGTGCAGGTGTAATATGTAATATGGACAGTTTGCAAATACTGCTTCTTTAGGCTATTTAAGTCATTGTGATCCATGATCCACAAAACGAACAAAAACAGTCTCTTACTTGATTACTTGAAGACATGAATAGAAATCTATAGAGGCATTACTCATTATGTCATGACCCTGTTATCTATTAGAAACCCACAATTTATCTGAATTAATTATTCATAAATAAATTGTCAGCTTCATGTCCATTCAGATTTCAGTGGAGATCAGCAGGGGTCTATTACTGTGTATTATTATTCATAACACTGTGCCTGCAAACTGTGAGAACAGACACACACAGGTTATTTTCCAGTCCCTGAATGCTTTTGTGGCACTGCTTGACAGTTGATGGAGTGTTCCCTAAAAGAGCCACTGAGCATGATGGATTCGGTAGTAGGAGTTTAGTGAGCAGAGAGGACGAAGACTTACGAGTGCAGGCCATGAACACCCCCCTCCACCTGAGCAGACATGGTCCTCTTCTCAAACTTCAGCTCTCCAGAGTACATCATAGAGCTACACTCAACATAGAAAACGACATTACACACAAGCATTCACTCACACACACCTTCCTCTCTTCCATTTTCTGCTGACCTTCCAAAGAAACCTTGATGCTATAAAAGATAAGAAAGACCATAAATAGAAATGTGTTTGTAGACAAAATATATCCTAGCATTTGAAAAACTGATGTTTTTCAGTGTACATGAAAAGGGAAGTAGATTCATCTTAACCCACATCTTGTTTTTTCAGTAGATGAGTACTGCTGTTGAGCCTTCTTACAATGACAATGGTTTTATTTAAGCCCTATTCAGTAATTACACAACACTGAAAACATCACAGTAAAACAGCAGTATGACCAGCACTTAAGAGTAAATACCTGAGTGCTTTTCACTTGGCTTAGAAGATTTTAAAGCATGCATTAATGCTACATAAGACCATATTGGGGTATTTGAGAAAATCAACAGCAAAGCTAAAGGTCCAGAGATTATAAAGGTTACCATGAAGGTGATACACATAATATGGGTTTTCCAAGAAACTAGTAAACCCAGCTGACATTTGCTAGACAGCAAACATTGGAGGTGTCTAGTGGACAGGAAATATCTACAATAAACCTTTTATATTTGTTTATCAGGGAGTGTGTATTCTCACAACAGTTCTGAGGAAAATTGCAAATAAATGAAAATCCAGGAAGTTGCAAACAAATTTGATTCTTTTCACTAAACAATGGTTTCTCAATTGCATGCATCTGCGTGCACAAGGAAAACAACTCCTAAATAGAAATAACATTATCACATTAAATGATTTAAGGTATATGATCACAGGAAACAAAAGAAAGTCTGATTGCCTTTAAACTAGGTTTGAATCCTTTAAGCAGACAACCTCAGAGCAATGGAAAACTGAGCCGAAAGCAAAAACTTTGGCCAAGTGTGAAAAGGCCATCCATAATTACCATAATAAATGTTATCTCACGGTGCACCCTTGTTGAAATGATGATCAAGTAGAAATGTGTTCATTTTCAATAGACTAGGTTCCTTTTTTCCATTACACTAGCATAATGTCCTTAGTGGTTGCAGCCTATTCTGGTAACACCCTCATAGCAGGACAAACATTATAGAAGTATGGATAGGCTTGCTTGGTGAATGTTTGTCTGAAGGTGTGCACATATCTGTTGTTGAGAGGATCAAAGAAGGAGATCAGACCACTGTCCCAGTCCAGGAGCACTCTGATCTGCTGGAGGGTCTGCTTCATGGCAAGAGGCATCAGCCTCTCGTCTGACACTCCTATCCCATATTTACCCTTGTACTAACCCACTTGCCACAAGCCATGCTTTATGAGGTCCTCACAGACTCACAGAAGAAAAAGTGATACAGCCTATTAAAGAATGTCATGCTTCAGTTACATGCTTTTTTCTGTACTCACACTTCCTCCAAATGTCTCACAGAATCAAATCATTTTCAACCTGCCATGAAGTGGATACAAATCAACAGAACGGCATAAAGAGAAACCACAACAACAGATGAATAAACAAAACAAGACTTTCCATGTTCAACTTGACATCTTTATTAGTTGGTAGTTGTTTAGTTGTTTTTATTTTTTGCTTTCTGCGGAATATGTAAGGACCTGTTTCCACTGAAATATAAACCACTAAACAGAACTAAAGTGCTGAAAGGCATATGTGGAAAAGGAAAACATTACACAATCAAAAACAACCATATTTTGTGCATCTTACTAATTAATTAAATTTCAGTTCTAATTCAATGAGTACATCCAACCTAGACATACAGGTTTTGCCTGTTAGAACATAGGGGAATCTTTTTAGCAATATATATTGCTGACTGAACTGACTGGCATCTATTTAGTGCAAATATCATGGTCATTCCATAGAAAACTACAATAAACACAAGCTGCAGTACAAGATCTCATCATGCATCTTACTGAGATGTAATCTGATCTCCATGTACTGTTCAGAGGAACTCAAAGTCTTTGTCCAGCTCTTTGAAATTAAAATATTAAGTCACAAATAATGATTCCTATGAACATTAAACATATGTAACAAATGTGTATTTTATTTGAATATATAGTGTTCTAGAGTTAAGGCACTCTCAGTAGAAGTATTCTCTCATAATGAATGAGACTACTGTTTGCGAAGGCAGGAAAGCCTCTCTCAGTGAGCTTGAAGCTGAATATGTGGACATGTGTATGACATAGAAGCCCATGCTCTGTGTCAGGCCTGTATTGCTATGACCCTCTGTGGAGGCTCTACTTCACAATGAAGGGGATTAGCGCTTTTGCCCAGTACCCACTGGAGAAGGTCCTCTCCAAGAGCAGCTCCCTTCTCTGGGCTCCACACCCACACATACACACACACACACACACACACGCACAGGGCCCACATCACACATGCACATATACACCAGTGACCCAGCAGAGTCCCTGATTGAAAGCCCACAAAGCCCAGAAGAAGCTTATAGGAGCAAAAGCTTCTAAGTAAGCAGGAAGAAGCTGCTGAATAGGACAAACACCACCTCTGCTCAGCATATCTGATTGGGGGAAATTTGTGTGAGTTCCTCAGAAGCAACATTTAAAAAAAATAACAGGCACATTGAAAGGAGAAACAGTAATTTCCATAAACTGTAAGAAACAGGTGAACTGGGGTTGGCAAGAGAAGAGGTTAAGAAAGGTCTGCTTGTGTGTGCACATGTGTGCATGCATACCAGCTTGTTCAATATTATTTTTCATTTTTATCACATACTGAAAGTTGCCTAGGTGCTCTGCTACATCAGTCACCATTCCAGAGGCCTTGATCCTGAAAGAACATGCAGGAATGGATGTTGGCAGATTCCATGTGCTGAATGTACACATAGAATTAACAGATACAGAATATATCCTCCTACAAGAGAGGTTTATTGGTAGCTAAAAATACATAAAACAGTTTAGTCAAAGTGCTTCCAAAAAAGATCTTATAGCAACTTTAATGATAAAGCATACCAGACTTCACAAGTATTTTTGTTGCATAATTATCTCTGACTCACCCACTAGAGGGCACAACATCCCTATTTAGTCATTTAGTGGTAGTGAATGGCCTGGGCCAATTAAAATTAGACTAACCTTAGCCTTCTATGTTTTATTAAGTTATCCTCTCTTCATTATGTTACACCTACATGATTCAATTATTTCTCCAATTCCCACAATGCCTTAGACTCAACCGTCACACTAATCCTTTAAGGTAGAAGTTCTCCTATTGATTAGTTGTCAGCCTTAGTCAGCTTTATGATTGTATAAGAGACATTAAATTTAAATTATTCAATTGTTTAGTTATTGCAATTAATTTGTTTAAAAAATGTTACAATGGTGTAATAGTCAGCAAATATATCTATGTGTAAGGATATAGGCATGCAAATTGTGATACAAGGTTACTTATTTATGCATTTTTGATGATGATTATACTACTGCAGCGCTTTGTGATGCTAATTAGACTACTGAAGTGCTGTGTGATGCCAGCTAGACTACTGCAGTTCTGTATGATACCAGTTAGACTACTGCAGAACTGTGTGATGCTGATTAGGCTAATACAGTGCTGTGCGATGTTGATTGGACTGCTGCAGTGTTGTTCTTTATGGGCTTCCTGTCTGTGGGTTAAAGAAGCTGCAGAACATTCAGAAAATGGCTGCTGGAGTTCTTACACACACCAGCTTAAGGGAACATATAACTACTACACTCAAACATTTACACTGGGTTCCTGTTCATGGCTGTGTGCAGTACAAAATCCTTCTCTTGGTTTTTGCCCTCATGGTCTGACCTGTCCATCCCTTTCTGGTGTTCCTCATATGTCTTTTCCTTCACTCTGTCTCCATCCCTCTGACACTCATCTGCTCTCTGTCGCTCACGTCACACTCTGCACTATTGGCGTTTCTAGAGCTGCAGACCCAAGGCTTCTTCCTCCAGCTGCTCATTTACAATAATTTCATAACTCATCTCTTTGTCTGAGATCATTTCAACCTTTAATTGGTTACTATAGTATGCACTTGCATCAATATTATGTCTATTTTTTTTTACCAGTTTTATTCCCTCCTGTTATCTTATTTATATATTTGAAGCTTCTTTATATTTTATTTGACCTTTTTTATATTGTATGATCTTGTAAAGTGCCATTGGGTAACAAGAAATGCACGTAATTTCTTAATTAGAATAAAATTCTTCTTCTTCTTCTTCTTCTTCTTCTTCTTCTTCTTCTTCTTATTATTATTATTATTATTATTATTATTATTATCAAACAGTGTATTGATCATCCTTTCAAAGGTTGCTGGTGTTACTTTTGGGCTATTATTATCAAATTTAGAATGGTGCGTTTTGCCTGGAATTAGTTTCTTTTGTATTGAGCAACCTAATGGAAAAAGTTGTTCTTGAGCAGATAATCTACTATTTTTCACTTAATGAATCGTTGATTTCAAGCATGCCTATAAAGCAGATCATTCTACGTGCACAGCACTGACAAAAATGATCGACAAGATATTTTTACAAGAAAATGATGGTCGGAATCGTATTACTTGACTTTACTGTGGCATTTGTTATTAACAAAACAAAGTATATATGGGTTTAGTCTATGGTAAAACAGCAGTTTCTCCTCCCCTAGATGCTTTCATTGTGGTGTTTCCCAGGGGAGCTGTCAGGAAAGAGCTGTCTAAGCTCTGGTTAGCTGAGAATGAATCTGCAAGCCTCACACTGCCCTGTCAGTAAGGAGAGCGAGCATGCCTCTCTCATGGCTCAGAGCTCAGGAGAGGCTGGCCTGCGGTCTAATGGGCGTCTTTAGGAATATCTGTGATAGTAAACACAATATAAATTATGCGAGAGCTCAACATAGTCACACTGCCAGGCAGGTTAGTTAAACCAAAACCCAAAACAGGTGCAGCGTGCAGATCTGTATTGTCTTGGTCACCACAGTATGGAACAAGTTACCAACTATGATCATGGGAGTACACAGTTTTGTTGGTGGAGCCCAGGAAGAGCAGCTGCTACCTCAGCTAATGGGGATCCAAATAAAGACACGAAAAACAAAGACATTTCAGTAGTTATAGGAAGTAAAGCTGTTCTGTAGAATTCAGAATTACAACTCAGACTGCATATTTTTGCAGGACACAGTTATATTGTTTTGCTGACAAATATGAAAGGATGATATCAAAGTTGTTGTTTTGGAGCAGAACAGCATCTAGTCTGGTAGGCTACTACTTCAACTACTCACTTCTTCAAGAGGTATCCACAGTACTTCAGGTACAAACCGTTCTATTCTATCCTCTACAGATTTCTGTGAGTTTATGTTTGCATAATATGAATTTCTGTTTACATTCATCAACTTTTTTTATGAAATATACTGTATAGTGAATTTGCTGAAGTCTACACCATAATGAAGTTTATGAAAAACAATGTTTATGAAAAAAAAGCATTTAAATGCTCATCAATCAAAGAGTATTAATTTTGTAAAATTGTTGGGTAGTTAAAATAGTATTATTTTCTGCTTTCTACTAATTTTACTTCACTTGTTGTGAAGGAAAAAAAAACTACTAAGCAATCACATGTAACTTATGATGTGTTCTAATCTGAAATTGTTTAGTGGATGAAACACTGCAGGTGCTGTTGTTGTTAGTGCTAACTGCTTTATGGTACAGAAATAATAAATGCTGAATCTCCTGATTGTCTTATTATGGCTTTATGTTATACAAATTTTCTGCCTTACTCTATTTTAGGGAAAACAATGGCGCTGTCAAAGCTCAACCAAGCTACTAAGAGTTTCACCAAAGCACAGGATTACAGAAATGACATCATGCTGCTGATGCAGCCCTATGCTAACTGGGAGCAGTATCTATTGCCGGCACCCGTCTCCATCGATTTACTGTCTCAGCTGGTACGCATTTCTGCTGCAGATGACTTCTCCATCAATAAAAATCCACCAAAAGATGGGTTCAAATTCATCAGATACCCCAATTCTTTTAGGGCCTGCCTCTTTCAAGTATGTAATGGTTGCTGGCAAGCCTTTAATGTTGCTCACAAGAACATGGACCAAATTCGTTGGGCTCATAATACAGGAGGATGATGGTCTTGTCCAAGCCTTCTTACCAGCTGAGCTTCAGAACATTGCGCACATATCATCAGAATGCTTAAACCTGGCCATCATGACTGAGAAACAATTCTCAGATATCATCAAGCTGATGCAAGAACTGGTGGAGGCTTTGGTGAATGCAAGACAGAGTCATGATGAGGAGATGGAAGAAATCAAGAAAAACATTGAGATAGCAAAGATTAAACGGGCTGAAGCTAAGGAGGCAAGCGACAGGGCCGAGGCTGCTTTCAATCTGGCTAATGAAAGATTAGCTGAGGACAGAAGGGCCTACCAGCAAGCAATGAAAGATTTGCCAAGTGGATGGGGCCTTTTTCGCCTGAAGCTAATATCAAGTATGTCAGAGCAAGCAATATCAATAGCCTGTGCGTTTGCAACAGAATTTCTTCCAGGACAAATTATCCAAACCTATCTCCAAGCGGACACTATTACACCAAAAGCCATAACACATGTGATCAAAAACTGAAAAGGCACTCCTGAAAGCCACAGAAACATGGCCACTGGAATGAAGAGTAACGTGGATGAAATGTTGGCAACAAGTAACATATTTTCTAAATCTATAACATTTCTACTAGTGGTTGAGAAAATGGAAGAACTTTGCAAAGGTAAGGAAATAAATTGGCCTGAGGTGTATGATCAGGAGAAGCAAACGGTAAAGTCTGATTACTTGGTGGGACTATTTCAGCAAGTCAGCAGAGATATACAGCAAGAAGCTGAATGCCCGATTAAATCCGAGGCACTAGGCATCTGTGACAAGGGTATCTCCACTTTAACAGAGCTAGGTAAATATGCTCCAGAGGGGAAATGTGATGATGCCAAAACAGAGGAGCTTATTAAAGCCATTGACGAACTGAATGTAAGGGCCATGGCCTTTTATTCCAAAAGCAAGTCTTTTACAAATCAGCCATCTTTCTTGACAGCACCCCCCAAGTCAAGTCAACAGCAAATCTATGACTCAGCAAATACAGATGTGGTCCAGATGCACTTAAGACAATCTCATCTACGTCTACAAATGGCTGAAACCCAGCTAAAAATTGCAAATGAACGGAACGAGAAGACTATGGACAACTTGGATCAGAAGAAAAAAGCTCTTGCTGAAATTGTGAGTGAGCTGAAACATTATAATCTCAAGGAGATCGACTTCAACAAGAGAATTGTGGTGCTAGCGAAAGGCCTGGAAATCATGGGGCAGGTGAAAGAACAGTGGGAGAAACTGGTGCACTTCTTTCAGATCATTTCAAACATTGTTAAGACCACTCTTAGTGAAAATCTTAAACATTTTAAGCAGACTGTTGAAATAGCTGTAGAGAACAACTACACCTACAGCATGTTTGTCAAAGACAAAATCTACACTAATGCTCTGAATGCTTCTGCCTACGCCTATTTGGTTAACATGATGTCTACCACTTACACTGAGGTGTCTGTCCAGTACCTGATGAACAATGTCAGTACTCTGGGAAGACTGATGACCATGGATCCAAACTCACCTCAGTTCCTTGCAGAGATTGACAAGTTAGGGAAGGAATGCGAATCTGCCCAAAATGGTATCAACAGCCTTGCAGCAAGAAACAGGAAGGAGTTGTACAACAGATGCGAGGAAAGAATAACTCAAATCAAGACAATCCTTACCCCAGCACTGGCCCCACTGAGTGAAAAGGACAATCTCAATCTGAAGAAGGCAATAGATGCAATGAAGGAACCAATTCAGAAGGTGGAGGAAGACAAACCAGCAACTGAGATGAAGGCTATAACTGAGGATGATGCTGACCAATATGCATAACTTCATAATTGTGCATTTAATAGTGCATTTTCCTATACTTTTCTTTTCTTTTTTCTGTCTTTTTAATGTAGTATGTATACAGTATTACATTTGACAAAAACATGATTAGAAGGTTTGACCTAATTCCTGTCTGTTAATTTATTCTGAATAATCAATTTTGTGCTTTTGATTAAATTACTGCAGCATCATACTGTCTCGTATTGTTTTTCTTTGTGATTCAAAGAACTTTAAAATCCAAGAGGTAATATGTATGCCAAACAAACAAACAAAAAACCATTTCAGATTGCAGAGTAGCTATTACTAATTATTAGCTAATGCTCATCTCTTTTTCAGTAGAAAAAAGAAATTGGAGTTTAGATTTACTAAAGTGTAATGAGTGAACTAAAGCCATTAGATTTTAGTAAACTCACAATTCTTCACACATTAATTGTGTTGCACATTGAGTGTGAGTGCAGTGTGGTGAACAGAGGAATACAGGCTTAGTAAAGGAAGTAGCAGTTCTTAGCAGCTAGGGTGGTACTGATGGGCCCAACATCTTAGTAAAAACAAAGTCTGACACTTTACACAAAAAAGAAATCACAGACACTATGATTTCATTATTTCAAAACATTAGCTATAATGAATCATTTTAGTGAATTATTATGATTATGAATTATGACTGCTCAAGTAAGGACATCCATGTATGCAAACAAAGCCATTATAATAAACACTCTCTCTCTCTTTCTCTCTCTCTCTCTCTCTCTCTCTCTCTCTCTATATATATATATATATATATATATATATATATATATATATATATATATATATATATATATATATATATATATATATATATATATACAGTGCATCCAGAAAGTATTCACAGTGCTTCACTTTTTCCACATTTTGTTATGTTTCAGCCTTATTCCAAATTGTATTAAATTATTTTTTTCCCCTCAAAATTCTACACACAATACCCCATAATGACAAAGTAAAAAAAGTTTGTTTGGAATTGTAACAAATTTATTAAAAATAAAAAAAACAAAAAAATCACATGCACATAAGTATTCACAGCCTTTACCATGACACTCAAAATTGAGCTCATGTGCATCTTGTTTCCACTGATCATCCTTCAGTTGTTTCAACAACTTGATTGGAGTCCACCTGTGGTAAATCCAGTTGATTGGACATGCTTTGTAAAGGCACACACCTGTCTATATAAGGTCCCATAGTTGACAGTACATGTCAGAGCACAAACCAAGCCATGAAGTCCAAGGAATTCTTTGTAGACTACTGAGACAGGATTGTATCGAGGCACAGATCGAGGGAAGGGTACAGAAAAATTTCTGCAGCATTGAAGGTCCCAATGAGCACAGTGGCTTCCATCATCCGTAAATGGAAGAAGTTTGGAACCACCAGGACTCTGAGTGATCGGGGTAGAAGGGCCTTAGTCAGGGAGGTGACCAAGAACCCAAGGGTCACTCTGACAGAGCTTTAGCATTGCTCTGTGGAGAGAGGAGAACCTTCCAGAAGGACAACCATTCCTGCAGCACTCCACCAATCAGGCCTGTATGGTAGAGTGGCCAGACGGAAGCCACTCCTCAGTAAAAGGCATAAGACAGCCTGCTTGGAGTTTGCCAAAAGGCACCTGAAGGACTCTCAGACCATGAGAAACAAAATTCTCTGGTCTGATGAAACAAAGATTCAACTCTTTGGCCTGAATGCCAAGCGTCATGTCTGGAGGAAACCAGGCACCGCTCAGCACCTGGCCAATACCATCCCTACAGTGAAGCATGCTGGTGGCAGCATCATGCTGTGGGGTTGTTTTTTGGCAGCAGGAACTGGGAGACTAGTCAGGGAAAGATGAATGCAGCAACATACAGAGACATCCTTGAAGAAAACCTGCTCCAGAGTGCTCTGGACCAGGGTGAAGGTTCACCCAACAGTACAATGGCCCTAACCACACAACTAAGATAATAAAGGACTGGCTTCAGGACAACTCTGTGAATGTTCTTGAGTGGCCTAG
This sequence comes from Electrophorus electricus, assembly GCF_041902795.1. NCBI lineage: Eukaryota > Metazoa > Chordata > Actinopteri > Gymnotiformes > Gymnotidae > Electrophorus > Electrophorus electricus. The sequence continues at coordinate 558,942 of NW_027658771.1, read as the reverse complement.
CCAGAGCCCAGACTTGAACCCAACTGAACATCTCTGGAGAGATCTGAAAATGGCTGTACCCCGGCGCGCCCCATCCAACCTGATGGAGCTTGAGAGGTTCTACAAAGAAAAATGGGAGAAACTGCCCAAAAATATGTGTGCCAAGCTTGTAGCATCATACTCAAAAAGATTTGAGGCTGTAATTGCTGCCCAAGGTGCTTCAACCAAGTATTGAGCAAAGGCTATGAATACTTATGTACATGTGATTTTTGTTTTTTTTATTTTTAATAAAGTTGCAAAAACTCCAAACAAAGATTTTTTCACTTTGTCATAATGGGGTATTGTGTGTAGGAGTTTGAGGGGAATTATTTTTTTTTTAATCCAATTTGGAATAAGGCTGTAACATAACATAAAATGTGGAAAAAGTGAAGCGCTGTGTGTGTGTGTATATATATAAATATTTGTCATTTCACTTTTCTTGGGGATTAATTAGTCCAGAGGCCTATAAGAGCTTGTCAAGGAAAAAACGTGTGTATGGGTGCATGCATGTATATGTATATGTATATTAGGAACCAAGCATTAAACCATTAAGCTGCAATAAAACTGAGACACAATTGTCTTGGAGAAAAGAAAAACCATGTTCAGTTAGCACAGGCTGTATCAAAAGCCATAGAACCAGAGGACATTAAAATCATAATTCTCACCTTGCATAATCTCTCATGATTCAACTGTATATGTAAACAGATATGCATTGGTGTGTTGTAAGGTGTTCTGCCATTATCTGATGATATGTTTGCAGAAAGTGTGTTACATCTCTAGAGAGACAATTGCCTCCTGGCCTCTTTTTGGTGGAGAATGGAAAAAGATACACATATACACAGACCCGCGCACGCATGCACACACACACACGCACGCAGCATTAGTTTAGCTGCAGATGCAGTTACTGCATCAACACTTCTAACGTGACTGCCATGTGGCCTCTGCAAGTCCAACCCTCATCAACATGTGCTTCATGTATCTGGATCTCTTTTTATCTCATTCTTATTTTTTATGTCATTCTTTCTCTTTCTCTCTTATCCCTATATGCTCTATTTGCTTTCTGCTAGCAAACAAGAGGTTAAAAAGACTATAAGAACCATCTCATGTACAAACAGTGGAGGGGGGGGTTGAGGTGTGAGTGTGTATGCATTCGTGTCTGTATTTGCCAGTGCCTTTGCCTTGCAGAGCTTGAAATGAGTTCAGAGGCAGTCTGGAGGTGAGACTGATCTCTTCCTTCCTTCTTTCTTCCTCTCTCCTTCTCCCTCTTTCTCTCTTGTTCATTGCCCTGGTTTTAGGAGTGTGATGCGATGGATTTGGGAGCGGAAAAGTACACAAGCGGATGTATGGGCTTCTGCTGCCCCTCCTCTCCACCCGAGAAGCCGATCCATGTCCTATCACCATTCCTGTGAGAGTGTGCATGAAGGGGAGAGAGAAGGAGGGGAGCCAGTGCTTGTGTGTGTGTTTGTGTGTGTGTGTGTGTGTTTGTGTGCATACGCGCATGTGTGCATGTCCCAGCACCCATTCTGAGGGGAGGAGGGAGCTTTAACTGGCCGTTGGATGTCACAGAAGCAGGAGTGTGTGAGAGAGCGCAGACAGAACAGCCGGGGGTCCTGACGGAAGAGGGAAAGACTGTGCGGAACGACAAGACAAGGGGCTGGCACGTGGACCTTTCAGCCAGCGCTTGCAAGGCATTGGACAATAGGAGCAGGCTGCACTACAACTCTCTGCCTGGAGCCCAGAAGCTGGTGTTGCTTGAGTCTTGACTTTGCGTTTTCTGAACGTTACGGCGGAGAGCCACTGTGCTGGGGGTCTCGTGGGCATTGCCAGTGTGCTGGAGGTGCTGGGTGTTACCTGTGCAGTGCGTCTAAGGTTTGGGTGAGGGAGGGAGCAGCAGGGGAGCATGGCTATACAGCTGATGCCTGAATCCGCCATCTGCCTCCTTATGGTAAGTGAAGTGTTCGATCCCCTCCAAGACAGGAACACACACACACACACACACACACACACACACACCTATAGCAGTGACTGCCACACCCTAGGGACAAAGTCTTCATTGGTCTCTCTGGCTAGATTGCTCTAATGTATTTGATTATTGTTCTCTAACACTCCCACCCTCCCTCTCTACACTCTCCCTCACTCTCTCTCTCTCTACCCCTACACACAGCACTTTGACCACGTGTACCTCTGCAGTAGGACAGCAGAACTAATGCAGCATAGAGATCGTCTCTATACTTAACATTATAATAATAATCTGCAATGCTTGAGAAATGCAGACTGTGGAATGTGGATTTTAAAATTGCAGGTCACCTTACCAAATTGTGGACTATTAAATAAAGTTTGTTTTATTATGCAGACTGTGTGTGTGTGTGTGTGTGTGTACACTGACTATTTCCCTTTGTTTGTTTTATCATTTTTATTTTCATTGCAAAATCTGATGTGTGTGTAGTCTTAAATAGCGTCTCATATGGAAGGTAAACACATACTTTCAGAGTTAGACTGATTTGACTGAAACACTAATCAATATCTTAACATTGTTTAACTGCAAAAGTGTATAAATGGTTTTGATAACCACTGAAAAGATATGGAATGATGAAATGTATGTAGGGCCATTCTAATGTACTACTGACCAATCATTCTCTGCCTCAGGAAGTGTCCTTAATCTCTTATCCAACTCTCTGAGAAAAGGAGAGCGATAGAGAGAAACAGACAAAGAAATATGTAAATGTGCAAAGTAAATGTGTGTATCTTGCTTATGGTCAAAGAAAGAAATCTAATAATTCTGTACTAGACAAATGTGTGACAGATTTACTTAGAGAAGTAAAATAGTTTGAGGAGTTCAGAGTTTTAATAGTGTTGCAGAAGAACAACAAAAACATTGCCTGAATTTCAGAATCCCAGAAAACAGGCACAGAAAATTTGAGAGCAGACTGCTAAATTCAACTAAACAATCCAAAAGAGCAGGGGGAGCAGTGCCAGTACCAGACAGCGATGGCGCAGGTCAGGACACTCTCTATGATGCTGTTGCAGACCAGATCAGGATGACGGACATGCTGTCCTTCTTCAGTCTCCTCAGGAAGCAGAGCTTTCTTCACTAAGGAAAAAGTGCTCAGGGACCATGAGAGATTGTTTGTGATTTTAAGAGAGTGTATGTTCTCACTCTTCACTGTATGTATTAGGGTGTGAGGCATTTGCATCCTTCTGTAGTCCACAATCATCTCTTTTGTCTTTTTGACAACCAGAGAAAGGCATGTCTGGAGAGACTGTGACAAAGGCTTTGACTTCTTTAATTATTTCTGTATTGTTTTTCATGGTATAAATAAAATGTAAAAAGGCAAATCTAAAGCAAACATATGAATCTAATTAATCTAATTAAGGCTAAAGTGAAAACAAAGCAAGCCCACAATAGTTTATTCTATTCTATTCTATTCTGTGTGATGACAATGGAATTGTCAACAAAACCAAAACTGTGATGTCATAATATCACTGACCATTGTCATAATAGCTATTCTTATAATCTGCTTGACAAAGGTAAAATTGGTCAGTCTGTTGACAGAAATGGGAGGTTGCAGCAGCAAAATGCAGTTCTGCTGCTCTCACAGAAGATCTTCGAAGAAGAAGAAAACGAAGATTTTGTTGGACAGGAACACACAAAAAGCAATGAGTAGATTGCAACAAGAACTACCTGACAGAGTAGATACGAAGGAAATTAGAAAACGACACTGTGTTAAAATTGGAAAATTTGAGGAGGAATGTAGTGGGAAGGAGTTGGAGGAGAAGCAGAAGGAGACAAAAAATGAACAGAGTGAAAGATGGCACCTGAAGAGTGAAAGAGAGGATCTAGAGAGTGAAAGACAACACCTGAAGGGTGAAAGAGAGAATCTTGAGAGTGAAAGACAACACCTGAAGAGTGAAAGAGAGGATCTAGAGCGTGAAAGACAACACCTGAAGAGTGAAAGAGAGGCTCTAGAGAGAGAAAGACAACACCTGAAGGGTGAAAGAGAGAATCTTGAGAGTGAAAGACAACACCTGAAGAGTGAAAGAGAGGATCTAGAGCGTGAAAGACAACACCTGAAGAGTGAAAGAGAGGCTCTGGAGAGAGAAAGACAACACCTGAAGGGTGAAAGAGAGAATCTTGAGAGTGAAAGACAACACCTGAAGAGTGAAAGAGAGGCTCTAGAGAGTGAAAACCAAAACCCAAAGTGTGAAAGAAAGAACCTGAAGACATTATGGGACAAAGTAGTGGGGAAGAAAACTAAGCAGCAGCGCATGGGGAGAGCCATGGCTGGGGAAGCTTTGTACTGCTCAAAGGGACCACACACTTCCCAAGGAGGACCAGCTAAAGAAATCGGTAGTATGCAGAAAGGTTTCCCGAGCACATAAAAAGGCTATGATTACCAACTGGCCAAAGAGACAGACGCTGTGCTTGACTACATCAGAACTATGTTTATAACCAGTCAATATGAACTTCTACCAATCCATCCAAAACCTGATAAAGGAGACCTGAATGACGATACTACTGGAACTACAAAATTACTGGGACTACTACTATTTAGCATTCTGAAAAAATACAAATGAAAAAGTCCTCATGTTCTTTAAAAAAAATAAATCAATAAAATGTAAAAAGCTCAAAAAGCTTTTTTAAACATTGGCAACTGTGTATTTGATTTACCTCGGAATGGGTGCAGCTGGTTCATGGCGCATGTGTTCGAGCTTTAGCCTCTGTATTTGGCATTTCAGTGCATCGAGCAGTTGAAACTATAGCAAGCAAAGGCAAAAAGAGCTGTGCGGTCGATGTTTGTGCAAGTGGTCTTCCACATAGTCCCATGCTGTGCTGGGTTTAGGGTGTGTTTGCAGGGAGAGCCCAGCGCTTACAGGCTAAGAGGATTACAGTGGAGCATTGCAGGGACTGTCAGAATACAGAGCGCGCGCGCGCGCGCGCGTGTGTGTGTGTGTGTGTGTGTGTGTGTGTGTGTTTTCTCTACACATTTGGAAGAGAGAAAACAGAGCTGTGATGTAGTTGATAAAATTGCAGGCCTGGCACAGGCTCTGCTCAGAATGGTGAGAGAGCACTGGAGGAGTTTGGGAGTTTATTAATAGCGTTTAGCTCACTACAGAAGGAGTAGATCAGGGCTTTGCTGGGAAGGATGATGATAGGGTTTGATCACACCATTTAGCACAACATTGTCATGTCCATGCTGTGCATGGTTCTAAAGAAAAGGATCTTTGTTATTCAATCCAATACATTTCAAATTGAAATTTTCTGTTTCTCATGAATGAATGTGGACTATAGGATGGGGGGTGTCACTGTTTGTGTGTGTGCGCGTGTGATTTAGACGGTTGAGAGAGTTGAGAGATAATGTCATAACAACGAACCAATTAAAATCAAAATTATTCACACTGTGTTGACAAGAGACACACACACAAACACACACTCACAAAGAGAGAGAGAGAGAGAGAGAGAGAGAGAGAGAGAGAGAGAGAGAGAAACAAAAAGAATCACAATCAGGGCTCACCAGATCTCTCAGAGTCTCTCTGACAGGCCCTAATCCAATCCACCAATTGAAAAACAGAAAGTAGCAGAGAGAATAGCAGTGTGGCAGTATATGAATGTGCCCCCAACAAATATATAATTCACACACACACACACACATCTTTCACACTTACACATCCATACTCACATGTACACATGTATACACCATTGAACTACACACATCTATATTCACATGCACAAACAAACACCCCACACAAATGTTTGGTCTTTGTGCAAATTCACTTGGAGGTAGGCCAACATTCTAGATATAAAATATGTGACAATAAACATAGCCTCAGTACGTTTCATTTCATGCATTTACATCTTGATCCACACAAACACTTTCACACTCCTTTGCCTCACACTCACAAACACAAGAAACACTCGGGTGGCCTTCGGTAGCAGGAGGGATGTCAGTGCACAAAACACTGGCTTGAAATGTTTTTAACCCCCATTTCAATGAAGACCATCATACCTTGCAAGGTATAGCATTCTTTCACTCTCCTGGACAACCTCAGGCTGTTCCTGGAACCAGCAAAGCCAGTGGTTTTGGCCTCTGTCTGAAGCACAAAGGGGGTATGCAGGAGGCGTAGCGGAGCATGTCAGGAGGGTGGGCAGAGCCCTCTCCCAGCAGTGGCAGAGGAGAAAGGGCACATGGAGCACAGTGGCTACGGTTGACACCTGCAGGAGGCGACATGTGGGCAGGGCCAGTATGAGCCCACTTGGACCCATCTGCCACCACAGAAAACTCACCTGCTGTGTGTGTGTGTGTGTGTGTGTGTGTGTGTGTGTGTGCGTGTGTGGGTGTAGATTTGTTGACATTGTTCATGAGTCAGTGAATCATGTTTTTGGTGGATATCATGTTTTCAGCTCACAAATATTATAAATAATAATACAGGTAATAAAACAGGGAAGAAAGTAGATGTTAGCCGGTGCAGCATTTACTTAATTCATTATTCATCTTTAATGTTAGTGTGTAACTCTCATATTGTAGTCTCCTGAAAGACAGACAGAGGCAAATATAGGCAAAGATAGCATTCAACTGTTATTCAGGGATATCCCACCATTGGGAGTGGACGATTAGGGGTGCTGGAGTAGGATGGTATTTGTAGTACATTCCTGTTGTAGGCCTTCCTATAGTGTTTAACTGATTTCCATAACTGAAATACATTATAATGTTTAAAAGTTTAGAAACGTGAGCATAATACTCCAGAAGATGTAGCGTCCTGGTGTGTGAATGAGTAGTAATCTTTCTGAAACAATAAGTTTGATTTAATTCTCGTTTTCATTTCCTTGTGGATTGTATTATTATTTTTGAAACATTTGATTCAAAATTAAGAAATAGTGCAAAAATGTGAAAAGGCACTACAGGATGCATCTTGAATAAACGAAAACCTCGACCAGATGTTGTAAACTTAGAACAGTAATTATGTTCTAAGAATGTTGATAAAAAAGAACAGGAATTTACAATATATACATTTGCCTGCATAGTATCCCAAGTGTTCCATCGACTGCACTCTTCTGGATGAGGATCTCGGATGTTGTTCCTGGGATCTGCTGGAGCCACTCTCCCAGTTTGATGGTCATCGTCCCTAAACCCCTGGTGCTCTGATTGCTACCAGAGCCAGTGTTTCCTCTTCTTTTAGCGTCTCATGTTCCTTGTTGCTGATGTTGCTATCTCTTGCGATTGCTACATCCGTCACTATGACTCTTTTCTGCTGTTTATCCATCACTATTATGTCTGGTGGTTTAGCTATTACCATCTTTTAAACAATTTTCTGGTATACGATGTCTTATCAAAGATAACCCATCCACACTCTAAGAGCATCCACACCATCACCAATCAAATTCTTCGTTTGAGCATCTGTCACTACTACACAGACATACACAGAGACAGAGCGAGAGAGAAGAAGGATGAAAGTGAACAGAGCAACAAATGAAAAGAACCAAACACCATCAATTCTTACCTACCTCAACCCTCTCAGTTTACAGAACAAGCAAATGTGAGAACTGTGACTCACCATTCCCCCCCACCACCTGGAGCTCAGGATACTTCTGTTTAATGTAGTTAATCATGCTGATCTGAAACACTGAGTTTCCCTGAGATGAGTCCTAAAACAATAGACACAGCCTTCAGAAAAAATTCACTATGTCCAATCACAGTCCTGTGTTACACAGCCTCATAGCAAAAATAGTTTGTCATTTGATTCAGGCACCATACTCAGGATGGAGACTAATCCCACTCCCTTTAGGACCTTAAGACCTACCTGCACCACCACGTCCACTCCTGCCTGCACGAGCAGGTCCAGCCGGTACTTGTCATCCTCACGGGTAACGATGGCAGCGCCACACAGCAGCTGTTTGCGGGAGTCTTTAGAGGCCAGAGGGTAGTCTCTGTTCTTCTTCAGATCAGTGCGAGCAATTATAGCCACCAGCTCATCACTGTCGTTCACAATGGGCAGTTTACCTGCAATCAACAAGCGTCCCCACGACCGACCCGTTACTCAGAGAAGAAGTGGAGAAGTGAAAATAACCTTTCAAAGTCCTTTAGAAGCAGTTTCACTTCTCAAGCTGAAAAGATGAAGAATCAGACCTTTTTTTGCTGCACTGCAGGATGTCATTGGCCTCTTTGAGTGTAACACCTGCTGGTGCAACCACTAAATCTTCCCTCTTTGTCATTGCCTGGCAAATATCACAAATAAATCACAAAAAGATGTGAGTTTAAAGAATGTGATTTTACACACACACACACACACACACACACACACACACACACACACACACACACATATATATACACATTTTTTATTTTTATATATATATATATATATATTGCCCTCTTTCACACACTGACACAGAAATATCACAATTTCATGATAGTTCTATTCCACCTATATTTTTAAGCATTGTATGTCATATGTGATTCATTTGTGTTTTTAAAAACCTTTTGTATATTGTATGTACAATCAAAGATGAATCAGAAACCTCCTCCAACAGCCGGTCATAGTCCTTCTCTGAGAGGAAGTCAATGTCTCGTGACGTCACGATTCCCACAAGCTTGCTGCCCATCTTGCCGGTTTCGGTGACAGGGATTCCAGAGAAGCCGTGTCGCACCTTGGCCTCAAACACATCTCCGACCGTGTGCTATGGACTCATCACCACCGGATCCGCGATGAAGCCCTGCTCGAATTTCTGCCATGACACCATATATTGCTCTGCTGATGAGAGGCCTTAGGGAAGCTTGTGTGTAAATCTGCATGTTCAACGTGTTGTTCATTATATTCCTATTAAGACAATTCACTGAAAGTTTGACACCTTAACTTTCCGGACTTCATTTGCTTGGAACTCTGGGGTGCAATTGTGATGGATGATCCCAATACCGCCCATGAGCTGTAATACAAAATCACAGAAAGCTAAATGGAAAAGCAACAGGACTTCATGGTTTTGAGTGTGTGGGGGATACTCACAGCCATAGCGATGGCCATGGAGGATTCAGTCACAGTACCCATGGGGGAGGAAATAAGCGGCGTCTTCAGGGTTATCTTCCGGGTCAGAGCAGAGGTCAGATCCTGAATGACAGACGCAAATGGTAACAGAAAGGAACCAATGTTCTACAGAACAATTATCTTTGTTTATGTTCATGCTTGTATTTTCATACAGACTATGCATTGCACAAAGATAAGAACAGTTTGGGGTGTTACTTTGGAAAGCTTTCATATATGCACACATCTCTGTCCCATTATTAATTTGACTTCAAGTGACTTGGATGTGCTCATTCAAAGCACAAATATTGCTGTTTTTATAAGCAGGGCATCAGTTTAACCTCCCTGTGGTAAGACAGACAAAAACATCCTACGTTCTCTCCCACATTCCAGCACACACACACACACAAAATGTAACACCAAATTTAAATACCACAATATTTACTATCCCATATCCATTACACATGGGAATTTTGGTTCGCTCCTCCCTCACACTGTCATACACACACACACACACACCCCCCTCAGCCTCTCTGCCTGTGACAACACACCCTATGCACCTGGGATGCCAACACCACCTATTTTGCACATCTTATTTGTACTCCTTCATCCCTCTCTTACACTATGCCACACTCCACCCTCTGTTGTAGTCGTGTTCGCACTACATGGCAACTGACTCAGCTCCTCCATCTCACTGAAGGTAGAGGAGACCGCCAGCTCCCTAATTAATTAGGAAGATCCCGCCCCCTTCACTAAATCATTACTAGATGTGCTGTATTTACTGAAACACACACACTGGTAAGCCCTTATGGGGCATGTCAGGAAACCTGCTGAGCTGTTTTGGTGCATTTTGCAAAAGAACTCACCACTTCATCTGAGGTAAAGTCAATGAAGCCAGGCAGGATCAGAAAATCACTGAATCAAAGACCACAGAACAAACAAACAAAGAAAAACAAGCCAAATAAAAAAATATATACCAATTAGTTCACTGAGACATACATGCTACACTCTCACATTCTCATATCAGTTAGTGCATCATATACCAAATGACCGTGGGGAGTTCCACACACCCATGCTGATAGAACGAGGAGACATGACTGATGATTGCTCCCATAGCCACCTGCGACTAGCAGAAGCTCGGACACTTTGTGTGCATACATGTGAGGTCAATTTCAACTTCAAACTTCATGTCCCAGTAGCATGAATTGAACATACCTGCTTGATTTGCAGAGTTGAGCGCATATTCTGGAGTATGGAATAAGTTAATCTACCTAAGAGTATGTTGTCCAATGATGTCGTGTTAATGTTCTTAAGCTGGCGTCATGTCACAGCCTATCCATTAAAGTGGCATTAATGTCCCACCACTGCTTGAGAGGACACGGGAGACAGAGAGGCAGCCAAAGGAAGCCTAACTGTAAACAAAATAGAGCAGCGTATGCGAACATCCGTGTGTGAGAGAGAGAGCATCCCAGCAGTACGACAATCATAAGGCCACAGTTGAGAGTGTCCTCTAGTGTGGGATCTAGTGCAGATAAAGCCTCCATTACAGAGAATAAAGATGACGGCCTAGAGGGCAGTAATAGACAGAGACCTCTTCTCAGCTAGATAGTGCCTAGGGATACATCTTCACATCTTTGATAACATCATCAAAGAAAGCTCTTTGCACTGCCCTACTTGAAAAGCAGAACAAGAGAGGTCATGATCTCCAATTCTGTCTATAGAAATCTATAGAGGCATTACTCATTATGTCATGACCCTGTTATCTATTAGAAACCCACAATTTATCTGAATTAATTATTCATAAATAAATTGTCAGCTTCATGTTCATTCAGATTTCAGTGGAGATCAGCAGGGGTCTATTACTGTGTATTATTATTCATAACACTGTGCCTGCAAACTGTGTGAACAGACACACACAGGTTATTTTCCAGTCCCTGAGTGCTTTTGTGGCACTGCTTGACAGTTGGTGGAGTGTTCCCTAAAAGAGCCTCTGAGCATGATGGATTCGGTAGTAGGAGTTTAGTGAGCAGAGAGGACGAAGACTTACGAGTGCAGGCCATGAACACCCCCCTCCAACTGAGCAGACATGGTCCTCTTCTCAAACTTCAGATCTCCAGGGTACATCATAGAGCTACACTCAACATAGAAAACGACATTACACACAAGCATTCACTCACACACAGCTTCCTCTCTTCCATTTTCTGCTGAAATTCCAAAGAACCCTTGATGCTATAAAAGATAAGAAAGACCATAAATAGAAATGTGTTTGTAGACAAAATATATCCTAGCATTTGTTCTGATGTTTTTCAGTGTACATGAAAAGGGAAATAGAATCATCTTAACTCACATCTTGTTTTTTCGGTAGATGAGTACTGCTGTTGAGCCTTCTTACACTGACAATGGTTTTATTTAAGCCCTATTTAGTAATTACACAACACTGAAAACATCACAGTAAAACAGCAGTATGACCAGCACTTAAGAGTAAATACCTGAGTGCTTTTCACTTGGCTTAGAAGATTTTAAAGCATGCATTAATGCTACATAAGACCATATTGGGGTATTTGAGAAAATCAACAGCGAAGCTAAAGGTCCAGAGATTATAAAGGTTACCATGAAAGTGATGCACATAATATGGGTTTTCCAAGAAACTAGTAAACCCAGCTGACATTTGCTAGACAGCAAACATTGGAGGTGTCTAGTGGACAGGAAATATCTACAATAAACCTTTTATATTTGTTTATCAGGGAGTGTGTATTCTCACAACAGTTCTGAGGAAAATTGCAAATAAATGAAAATCCAGGAAGTTGCCAACAAATTTGATTCTTTTCACTAAACAATGGTTTCTCAATTGCATGCATCTGCGTGCACAAGGAAAACAACTCCTAAATAGAAATAGCATTATCACATTAAATGATTGAAGGTATATGATCACAGGAAACAAAAGAAAGTCTGATTACCTTTAAACTAGGTTTGAATCCTTCAAGCAGACAACCTCAGAGCAATGGAAAACTGAGCCAAAAGCAAAAACTTTGGCCAAGTGGGAAAAGGCCATCCATAATTACAATTTTTTTCATTACACTAGCATAATGTTCTTAGTGGTTGCAGCCTATTCTGGTAACACCCTCATAGTTTTAGCAGGACAAACATTATAGAAGTATGGATAGACTTGCTTGGTGAATGTTTGTCTGAAAGTGTGCACGTATCTGTTGTTGAGAGGATCAAAGAAGGAGATCAGACCACTGTCCCAGTCCAGGAGCACTCTGATCTGCTGGAGGGTCTGCTTCATGGCAAGAGGCATCAGCCTCTCGTCTGACACTCCTATCCCATATTTACCCTTGTACTAACCCACTTGCCACAAGCCATGCTTTATGAGGTCCTCACAGACTCACAGAAAAAAAAGTGATACAGCCTATTAAAGAACGTCACATTTAAGTTACACGCTTTTTTTTCTGTACTCGCACTTCCTCCAAATGTCTCATAGAATCAAATCATTTTCAACTTGCCATGAAGTGGATACAAATCAACAGAACGGCATAAAGAGAAACCACAACAACAAATGAATAAACAAAACAAGACTTTCCATGTTCAACTTGACATCTTTATTAGTTGGTAGTTGTTTAGTTGTTTTTATTTTTTGCTTTCTGCGGAATATGTAAGCACCTGTTTCCACTGAAGTATAAACCACTAAACAGAACTAAAGTGCTAAAAGACATATGTGGAAAAGGAAAACATTACACAATCAAAAACAACCATATTTTGTGCATCTTAATAATTAATTAAATTTCAGTTCTAATTCAATGATTACATCCAACACATTCAATGATTACATCCAACCAAGACATACAGGTTTTGCCTGTTAGAACACAGGGGAATCTTTTTAGCAATATATATTGCTGACTGAACTGACTGGCATCTATTTAGTGCAAATCTCATGGTCATTCCATGGAAAACTACAATGAACACAAGCTGCAGTACAAGATCTCATCATGCATCTTACTGAGATGTAATCTGATCTCCATGTACTGTTCAGAGGAATTCAAAGTCTTTGTCCAGCTCTTTGAAATTAAAATATTAAGTCACAAATAATGATTCCTATGAACATTAAACATATGTAACAAATGTGTCTTTAATAACAGGAACATTGAAAGGAGAAACAGTAACTTCCATAAACTGTAAGAAACAGGTGAACTGGGCTTGGCAAGAGTAGAGGTTAAGAAAGGTCTGCTTGTGTGTGCACATGTGTGCATGCATACCAGCTTGTTCAATATTATTTTTCATTTTTATCACATACTGAAAGTTGCCTAGGTGCTCTGCTACATCAGTCACCATTCCAGAGGCCTTGATCCTGAAAGAACATGCAGGAATGGATGTTGGCAGATTCCATGTGCTGAATGTACACATAGAATTAACAGATACAGAATATATCCTCCTACAAGAGAGGTTTATTGGTAGCTACAAATACATAAAACAGTTTAGTCAAAGTGTTTCCAAAAAAGATCTTATAGCAACTTTAATGATAAAGCATACCAGACTTCACAAGTATTTTTGTTGCATAATTATCTCTGACTCACCCACTAGAGGGCACAACATCCCTATTTAGTCATTTAGTGGTAGTGAATGGCCTGGGCCAATTAAAATTAGACTAACCTTAGCCTTCTATGTTTTATTAAATTATCCTCTCTTCATTATGTTACACCTACATGATTCAATTATTTCTCCAATTCCCACAATGCCTTAGACTCAACCGTCACACTAATCCTTTAAGGTAGAAGTTCTCCTATTGATTGGTTGTCAGCCTTAGTCAGCTTTATGATTGTATAAGAGACATTAAATTTAAATTATTCAATTGTTTAGTTATTGCAATTAATTTGTTTAAAAAATGTTACAATGGCGTAATAGTCAGCAAATATATCTATGTGTAAGGATATAGGCATGCAAATTTTGATACAAGGTTACTTATTTAGGCATTTTTGATGATGATTATACTACTGCAGCACTGTGTGATGCTAATTAGACTACTGAAGTGCTCTGTGATGCTAATTAGACTACTGAAGTGCTGTGTGATGCCAGCTAGACTACTGCAGTTCTGTATGATACCAGTTAGACTACTGCAGCACTGTGTGATGCTGATTAGGCTAATACAGTGCTGTGCGATGTTGATTAGACTGCTGCAGTGTTGTTCTTTATGGGCTTCCTGTCTGTAGGTTAAAGAAGCTGCAGAACATTCAGAAAATGGCTGCTGGAGTTCTTACACACACCAGCTTAAGGGAACATATAACTACTACACTCAAACATTTACACTGGGTTCCTGTTCGTGGCTGTGTGCAGTACAAAATCCTTCTCTTGGTTTTTGCCCTCATGGTCTGACCTGTCCATCCCTTTCTGGTGTTCCTCATATGTCTTTTCCTTCACTCTGTCTCCATCCCTCTGACACTCATCTGCTCTCTGTCCCTCACATCACACTCTGCACTATTGGCGTTTCTGGAGCTGCAGACCCAAGGCTTCTTCCTCCAGCTGCTCATTTACAAGAATTTCATAACTCATCTCTTTGTCTGAGATCATTTCAACCTTTAATTGGTTACTATAGTATGCACTTGCATCAATATTATGTCTATTTTTTTTAACCAGTTTTACTCCATCCTGTTATCTTATTTATATATTTGAATCTTCTTTATATTTTATTTGACCTTTTTTATATTGTATGAACTTGTAAAGTGTCATTGGGTAACAAGAAATGCCCGTAATTTCTTAATGAGAATAAAATTCTTCTTCTTCTTCTTCTTCTTCTTCTTCTTCTTCTTCTTCTTCTTCTTCTTCTTCTTCTTATTATTATTATTATTATTATTATTATTGTTATTATTATTATTATCAAACATTGTATTGATCATCCTTCAAAGGTTGCTGGTGTTACTTTTGGGCTATTATTATCAAATTTAGAATGGTGTGTTTTGCCTGGAATTAGTTTCTTTTGTATTGAGCAACCTAATGGAAAAAGTTATTCTTGAGCAGATAATCTACTATTTTTCACTTAATGAATCATTGATTTCAAGCATGCCTATAAAGCAGATCATTCTACGTGCACAGCACTGACAAAAATGATCGACAAGATATTTTTACAAGAAAATAATGGTCGGAATCGTATTACTTGACTTTACTGTGGCATTTGTTATTAACAAAACAAAGTATATATGGGTTTAGTCTATGGTAAAACAGCAGTTTCTCCTCCCCTAGATGCTTTCATTGTGGTGTTTCCCAGGGGAGCTGTCAGGAAAGAGCTGTCTAAGCTCTGGTTAGCTGAGAATGAATCTGCAAGCCTCACACTGCCCTGTCAGTAAGGAGAGCGAGCATGCCTCTCTCATGGCTCAGAGCTCAGGAGAGGCTGGCCTGCGGTCTAATGGGCGTCTTTAGGAATATCTGTGATAGTAAACACAATATAAATTATGCGAGAGCTCAACATAGTCACACTGCCAGGCAGGTTAGTTAAACCAAAACCCAAAACAGATGCAGCGTGCAGATCTGTATTGTCTTGGTCACCACAGTATGGAACAAGTTACCAACTATGATCATGGGAGTACACAGTTTTGTTGGTGGAGCCCAGGAAGAGCAGCTGCTACCTCAGCTAATGGGGATCCAAATAAAGACACGAAAAACAAAGAAATTTCAGTAGTTATAGGAAGTAAAGCTGTTCTGTAGAATTCAGAATTACAACTCAGACTGCATATTTTTGCAGGACACAGTTATATTGCTTTGCTGACAAATATGAAAGGATGATATAAAAGTTGTTGTTTTGGAGCAGAACAGCATCTAGTCTGGTAGGCTACTACTTCAACTACTCACTTCTTCAAGAGGTATCCACAGTACTTCAGGTACAAACCGTTCTATTCTATCCTCTACAGATTTCTGTGAGTTTATGTTTGCATAATATGAATTTCTGTTTACATTCATCAACTTTTTTATGAAATATACTGTATAGTGAATTTCTTGAAGTCTACACCATAATGAAGTTTATGAAAAAACAATGTTTATGAAAAAAAGCATTTAAATGCTCCTCAATCAAAGATTATTAATTTTGTAAAATGGTGGGTAGTTAAAATAGTATTATTTTCTGCTTTCTACTAATTTTACTTCACTTGTTGTGAAGGAAAAAAAAACTACTAAGCAACCACATGTAACTTATGATGTGTTCTAATCTGAAATTGTTTAGTGGATGAAACACTGCAGGTGCTGTTGTTGTTAGTGCTAACTGCTTTATAGTACAGAAATAATAAATGCTGAATCTCCTGATTGTCTTATTATGGCTTTATGTTATACAAATTTTCTGCCTTACTCTATTTTAGGGAAAACAATGGCGCTGTCAAAGCTCAACCAAGCTACTAAGAGTTTCACCAAAGCACAGGATTACAGAAATGACATCATGCTGCTGATGCAGCCCTATGCTAACTGGGAGCAGTATCTATTGCCGGCACCCGTCTCCATCGATTTACTGGCTCAGCTGGTACGCATTTCTGCTGCAGATGACTTCTCCATCAATAAAAATCCACCAAAAGACGGGTTCAAATTCATCAGATACCCCAATTCTTTTAGGGCCTGCCTCTTTCAAGTATGTAATGGTTGCTGGCAAGCCTTTAATGTTGCTCACAAGAACATGGACCAAATTCGTATGTACACCGGACAGGTTCCAGAGTACATCAAAAACTCAGTTGGGCTCATAATACAGGAGGATGATGGTCTTGTCCAAGCCTTCTTACCAGCTGAGCTTCAGAACATTGCGCACATATCATCAGAATGCTTAAACCTGGCCATCATGACTGAGAAACAATTCTCAGATATCATCAAGCTGATGCAAGAACTGGTGGAGGCTTTGGTGAATGCAAGACAGAGTCATGATGAGGAGATGGAAGAAATCAAGAAAAACATTGAGATAACAAAGATTAAACGGGCTGAAGCTAAGGAGGCAAGCGACAGGGCCGAGGCTGCTTTCAATCTGGCTAATGAAAAATTAGCTGAGGACAGAAGGGCCTACCAGCAAGCAATGAAAGATTTGCCAAGTGGATGGGGCCTTTTTGGCCTGAAGCTAATATCAAGTATGTCAGAGCAAGCAATATCAATAGCCTTTGCGTTTGCAACTGAATTTCTTCCAGGACAAATTATCCAAACCTATCTCCAAGCGGACACTATTACACCAAAAGCCATAACACATGTGATCAAAAACTGAAAAGGCACTCCTGAAAGCCACAGAAACATGGCCACTGGAATGAAGAGTAACGTGGATGAAATGTTGGCAACAAGTAACATATTTTCTAAATCTATAACATTTCTACTAGTGGTTGAGAAAATGGAAGAACTTTGCAAAGGTAAGGAAATAAATTGGCCTGAGGTGTATGATCAGGAGAAGCAAACGGTACAGTCTGATTACTTGGTGGGACTATTTCAGCAAGTCAGCAGAGATATACAGCAAGAAGCTGAATGCCCGATTAAATCCGAGGCACTAGGCATCTGTGACAAGGGTATCTCCACTTTAACAGAGCTAGGTAAATATGCTCCAGAGGGGAAATGTGATGATGCCAAAACAGAGGAGCTTATTAAAGCCATTGACAAACTGAATGTAAGGGCCATGGCCTTTTATTCCAAAAGCAAGTCTTTTACAAATCAGCCATCTTTCTTGACAGCACCCCCCAAGTCAAGTCAACAGCAAATCTATGACTCAGCAAATACAGATGTGGTCCAGATGCACTTAAGACAATCTCATCTACGTCTACAAATGGCTGAAACCCAGCTAAAAATTGCAAATGAACGGAACGAGAAGACTATGGACAACTTGGATCAGAAGAAAAAAGCTCTTGCTGAAATTGTGAGTGAGCTGAAACATTATAATCTCAAGGAGATCGACTTCAACAAGAGAATTGTGGTGCTAGCGAAAGGCCTGGAAATCATGGGGCAGGTGAAAGAACAGTGGGAGAAACTGGTGCACTTCTTTCAGATCATTTCAAACATTGTTAAGAC
Source organism: Electrophorus electricus (assembly GCF_041902795.1). Taxonomy (NCBI): domain Eukaryota; kingdom Metazoa; phylum Chordata; class Actinopteri; order Gymnotiformes; family Gymnotidae; genus Electrophorus; species Electrophorus electricus. The sequence goes on along the minus strand of NW_027658771.1, from coordinate 540,909 downwards.
CACTCTTAGTGAAAATCTTAAACATTTTAAGCAGACTGTTGAAATAGCTGTAGAGAACAACTACACCTACAGCATGTTTGTCAAAGACAAAATCTACACTAATGCTCTGAATGCTTCTGCCTACGCCTATTTGGTTAACATGATATCTACCACTTACACTGAGGTGTCTGTCCAGTACCTGATGAACAATGTCAGTACTCTGGGAAGACTGATGACCATGGATCCAAACTCACCTCAGTTCCTTGCAGAGATTGACAAGTTAGGGAAGGAATGCGAATCTGCCCAAAATGGTATCAACAGCCTTGCAGCAAGAAACAGGAAGGAGTTTTACAACAGATGCGAGGAAAGAATAACTCAAATCAAGACAATCCTTACCCCAGCACTGGCCCCACTGAGTGAAAAGGACAATCTCAATCTGAAGAAGGCAATAGATGCAATGAAGGAACCAATTCAGAAGGTGGAGGAAGACAAACCAGCAACTGAGATGAAGGCTATAACTGAGGATGATGCTGACCAATATGCATAACTTCATAATTGTGCATTTAATAGTGCATTTTCCTATACTTTTCTTTTCTTTTTTCTGTCATTTTAATGTAGTATGTATACAGTATTACATTTGACAAAAACATGATTAGAAGGTTTGACCTAATTCCTGTCTGTTAATTTATTCTGAATAATCAATTTTGTTCTTTTGATTAAATTACTGCAGCATCATACTGTCTCGTATTGTTTTTCTTTGTGATTCAAAGAACTTTAAAATCCAAGAGGTAATATGTATGCCAAACAAACAAACAAAAAACCATTTCAGATTGCAGAGTAGCTATTACTAATTATTAGCTATTGCTCATCTCTTTTTCAGTAGAAAAAAGAAATTGGAGTTTAGATTTACTAAAGTGTAATGAGTGAACTAAAGCCATTAGATTTGAGTAAACTCACAATTCTTCACACATTAATTGTGTTGCACATTGAGTGTGAGTGCAGTGTGGTGAACAGAGGAATACAGGCTCAGTAAAGGAAGTAGCAGTTCTTAGCAGCTAGGGTGGAACTGATGGGCCCAACATCTTAGTAAAAACAAAGTCTGACACTTTACACAAAAAAGAAATCACAGACACTATGATTTCATTATTTCAAAACATTAGCTATAATGAATCATTTTAGTGAATTATTATGATTATTATGGCCCTAACCACACAACTAAGATAATAAAGGACTGGCTTCAGGACAACTCTGTGAATGTTCTTGAGTGGCCTAGCCAGAGCCCAGACTTGAACCCAACTGAACATCTCTGGAGAGATCTGAAAATGTCTGTACCCCGGCGCGCCCCATCCAACCTGATGGCGCTTGAGAGGTTCTACAAAGAAGAATGGGAGAAACTGCCCAAAAATATGTGTGCCAAGCTTGTAGCATCATACTCAAAAAGATTTGAGGCTGTAATTGCTGCCCAAGGTGCTTCAACCAAGTATTGAGCAAAGGCTATGAATACTTATGTACATGTGATTTTTGGTTTTTTTATTTTTAATAAAGTTGCAAAAACTCCAAACAAAGATTTTTTCACTTTGTCATAATGGGGTATTGTGTGTAGGAGTTTGAGGGGAAATTTTTTTTTTTTAATCCAATTTGGAATAAGGCTGTAACATAACATAAAATGTGGAAAAAGTGAAGCGCTGTGTGTGTGTATATATATAAATATTTGTCATTTCACTTTTCTTGGGGATTAATTAGTCCAGAGGCCTATAAGAGCTTGTCAAGGAAAAAACGTGTGTATGGGTGCATGCATGTATATGTATATGTATATTAGGAACCAAGCATTAAACCATTAAGCTGCAATAAAACTGAGACACAATTGTCTTGGAGAAAAGAAAAACCATGTTCAGTTAGCACAGGCTGTATCAAAAGCCATAGAACCAGAGGACATTAAAATCATAATTCTCACCTTGCATAATCTCTCATGATTCAACTGTATATGTAAACAGATATGCATTGGTGTGTTGTAAGGTGTTCTGCCATTATCTGATGATATGTTTGCAGAAAGTGTGTTACATCTCTAGAGAGACAATTGCCTCCTGGCCTCTTTTTGGTGGAGAATGGAAAAAGATACACATATACACAGACCCGCGCACGCATGCACACACACACACGCACGCAGCATTAGTTTAGCTGCAGATGCAGTTATTGCATCAACACTTCTAACGTGACTGCCATGTGGCCTCTGCAAGTCCAACCCTCATCAACATGTGCTTCATGTATCTGGATCTCTTTTTATCTCATTCTTATTTTTTATGTCATTCTTTCTCTTTCTCTCTTATCCCTATAGGCTCTATTTGCTTTCTGCTAGCAAACAAGAGGTTAAAAAGACTATAAGAACCATCTCATGTACAGACAGTGGAGGGGGGGGTTGAGGTGTGAGTGTGTATGCACTCGTGTCTGTATTTGCCAGTGCCTCTGCCTTGCAGAGCTTGAAATGAGTTCAGAGGCAGTCTGGAGGTGAGACTGATCTCTTCCTTCCTTCTTTCTTCCTCCCTCCTTCTCCCTCTTTCTCTCTTGTTCATTGCCCTGGTTTTAGGAGTGTGATGCGATGGATTTGGGAGCGGAAAAGTACACAAGCGGATGTATGGGCTTCTGCTGCCCCTCCTCTCCACCCGAGAAGCCGATCCATGTCCTATCACCATTCCTGTGAGAGTGTGCATGAAGGGGAGAGAGAAGGAAGGGAGCCAGTGCTTGTGTGTGTGTTTGTGTGTGTGTGTGTGTGTTTGTGTGCATACGCGAATGTGTGCATGTCCCAGCACCCATTCTGAGGGGAGGAGGGAGCTTTAACTGGCCGTTGGATGTCACAGAAGCAGGAGTGTGTGAGAGAGCGCAGACAGAACAGCCGGGGGTCCTGACGGAAGAGGGAAAGACTGTGCGGAACGACAAGACAAGGGGCTGGCACGTGGACCTTTCAGCCAGCGCTTGCAAGGCATTGGACAATAGGAGCAGGCTGCACTACAACTCTCTGCCTGGAGCCCAGAAGCTGGTGTTGCCTGAGTCTTGACTTTGCGTTTTCTGAACGTTACGGCAGAGAGCCACTGTGCTGGGGGTCTCGTGGGCATTGCCAGTGTGCTGGAGGTGCTGGGTGTTACCTGTGCAGTGCGTCTAAGGCTTGGGTGAGGGAGGGAGCAGCAGGGGAACATGGCTGTACAGCTGATGCCTGAATCCGCCATCTGCCTCCTTATGGTAAGTGAAGTGTTCGATCCCCTCCAAGACAGGAACACACACACACACACACACACACACACACACACACACACCTATAGCAGTGACTGCCACACCCTAGGGACAAAGTCTTCATTGGTCTCTCTGGCTAGATTGCTCTAATGTATTTGATTATTGTTCTCTAACACTCCCACCCTCCCTCTCTACACTCTCCCTCACTCTCTCTCTCTCTACCCCTACACACAGCACTTTGACCACGTGTACCTCTGCAGTAGGACAGCAGAACTAATGCAGCATAGAGATCGTCTCTATACTTAACATTATAATAATAATCTGCAATGCTTGAGAAATGCAGACTGTGGAATGTGGATTTTAAAATTGCAGGTCACCTTACCAAATTGTGGACAATTAAATAAAGTTTGTTTTATTATGCAGACTGTGTGTGTGTGTGTGTGTGTGTACACTGACTATTTCCCTTTGTTTGTTTTATCATTTTTATTTTCATTGCAAAATCTGATGTGTGTGTAGTCTTAAATAGCGTCTCATATGGAAGGTAAACACATACTTTCAGAGTTAGACTGATTTGACTGAAACACTAATCAATATCTTAACATTGTTTAACTGCAAAAGTGTATAAATGGTTTTGATAACCACTGAAAAGATATGGAATGATGAAATGTATGTAGGGCCATTCTAATGTACTACTGACCAATCATTCTCTGCCTCAGGAAGTGTCCTTAATCTCTTATCCAACTCTCTGAGAAAAGGAGAGCGATAGAGAGAAACAGACAAAGAAATATGTAAATGTGCAAAGTAAATGTGTGTATCTTGCTTATGGTCAAAGAAAGAAATCTAATAATTCTGTACTAGACAAATGTGTGACAGATTTACTTAGAGAAGTAAAATAGTTTGAGGAGTTCAGAGTTTTAATAGTGTTGCAGAAGAACAACAAAAACATTGCCTGAATTTCAGAATCCCAGAAAACAGGCACAGAAAATTTGAGAGCAGACTGCTAAATTCAACTAAACAATCCAAAAGAGCAGGGGGAGCAGTGCCAGTACCAGACAGCGATGGCGCAGGTCGGGACACTCTCTATGATGCTGTTGCAGACCAGATCAGGATGACGGACATGCTGTCCTTCTTCAGTCTCCTCAGGAAGCAGAGCTTTCTTCACTAAGGAAAAAGTGCTCAGGGACCATGAGAGATTGTTTGTGATTTTAAGAGAGTGTATGTTCTCACTCTTCACTGTATGTATTAGGGTGTGAGGCATTTGCATCCTTCTGTAGTCCACAATCATCTCTTTTGTCTTTTTGACAACCAGAGAAAGGCATGTCTGGAGAGACTGTGACAAAGGCTTTGACTTCTTTAATTATTTCTGTATTGTTTTTCATGGTATAAATAAAATGTAAAAAGGCAAATCTAAAGCAAACATATGAATCTAATTAATCTAATTAAGGCTAAAGTGAAAACAAAGCAAGCCCACAATAGTTTATTCTATTCTATTCTATTCTGTGTGATGACAATGGAATTGTCAACAAAACCAAAACTGTGATGTCATAATATCACTGACCATTGTCATAATAGCTATTCTTATAATCTGCTTGACAAAGGTAAAATTGGTCAGTCTGTTGACAGAAATGGGAGGTTGCAGCAGCAAAATGCAGTTCTGCTGCTCTCACAGAAGATCTTCGAAGAAGAAGAAAACGAAGATTTTGTTGGACAGGAACACACAAAAAGCAATGAGTAGATTGCAACAAGAACTACCTGACAGAGTAGATACGAAGGAAATTAGAAAACGACACTGTGTTAAAATTGGAAAATTTGAGGAGGAATGTAGTGGGAAGGAGTTGGAGGAGAAGCAGAAGGAGACAAAAAATGAACAGAGTGAAAGATGGCACCTGAAGAGTGAAAGAGAGGATCTAGAGAGTGAAAGACAACACCTGAAGGGTGAAAGAGAGAATCTTGAGAGTGAAAGACAACACCTGAAGAGTGAAAGAGAGGATCTAGAGCGTGAAAGACAACACCTGAAGAGTGAAAGAGAGGCTCTAGAGAGAGAAAGACAACACCTGAAGGGTGAAAGAGAGAATCTTGAGAGTGAAAGACAACACCTGAAGAGTGAAAGAGAGGATCTAGAGCGTGAAAGACAACACCTGAAGAGTGAAAGAGAGGCTCTGGAGAGAGAAAGACAACACCTGAAGGGTGAAAGAGAGAATCTTGAGAGTGAAAGACAACACCTGAAGAGTGAAAGAGAGGCTCTAGAGAGTGAAAACCAAAACCCAAAGTGTGAAAGAAAGAACCTGAAGACGTTATGGGACAAAGTAGTGGGGAAGAAAACTAAGCAGCAGCGCATGGGGAGAGCCATGGCTTTGGAAGCTTTGTACTGCTCAAAGGGACCACACACTTCCCAAGGAGGACCAGCTAAAGAAATCGGTAGTATGCAGAAAGGTTTCCCGAGCACATAAAAAGGCTATGATTACCAACTGGCCAAAGAGACAGACGCTGTGCTTGACTACATCAGAACTATGTTTATAACCAGTCAATATGAACTTCTACCAATCCATCCAAAACCTGATAAAGGAGACCTGAATGACGATACTACTGGAACTACAAAATTACTGGGACTACTACTATTTAGCATTCTGAAAAAATAAAAATGAAAAAGTCCTCATGTTCTTTAAAAAAAATAAATCAATAAAATGTAAAAAGCTCAAAAAGCTTTTTTAAACATTGGCAACTGTGTATTTGATTTACCTCGGAATGGGTGCAGCTGGTTCATGGCGCATGTGTTCGAGCTTTAGCCTCTGTATTTGGCATTTCAGTGCATCGAGCAGTTGAAACTATAGCAAGCAAAGGCAAAAGGAGCTGTGCGGTCCATGTTTGTGCAAGTGGTCTTCCACATAGTCCCATGCTGTGCTGGGTTTAGGGTGTGTTTGCAGGGAGAGCCCAGCGCTTACAGGCTAAGAGGATTACAGTGGAGCATTGCAGGGACTGTCAGAATACAGAGCGCGCGCGCGCGCGTGTGTGTGTGTGTGTGTGTGTGTGTGTGTGTTTTCTCTACACATTTGGAAGAGAGAAAACAGAGCTGTGATGTAGTTGATAAAATTGCAGGCCTGGCACAGGCTCTGCTCAGAATGGTGAGAGAGCACTGGAGGAGTTTGGGAGTTTATTAATAGCGTTTAGCTCACTACAGAAGGAGTAGATCAGGGCTTTGCTGGGAAGGATGATGATAGGGTTTGATCACACCATTTAGCACAACATTGTCATGTCCATGCTGTGCATGGTTCTAAAGAAAAGGATCTTTGTTATTCAATCCAATACATTTCAAATTGAAATTTTCTGTTTCTCATGAATGAATGTGGACTATAGGATGGGGGGTGTCACTGTTTGTGTGTGTGCGCGTGTGATTTAGACGGTTGAGAGAGTTGAGAGATAATGTCATAACAACGAACCAATTAAAATCAAAATTATTCACACTGTGTTGACAAGAGACACACACACAAACACACACTCACAAAGAGAGAGAGAGAGAGAGAGAGAGAGAGAGAGAGAGAGAAACAAAAAGAATCACAATCAGGGCTCACCAGATCTCTCAGAGTCTCTCTGACAGGCCCTAATCCAATCCACCAATTGAAAAACAGAAAGTAGCAGAGAGAATAGCAGTGTGGCAGTATATGAATGTGCCCCCAACAAATATATAATTCACACACACACACACACACATCTTTCACACTTACACATCCATACTCACATGTACACATGTATACACCATTGAACTACACACATCTATATTCACATGCACAAACAAACACCCCACACAAATGTTTGGTCTTTGTGCAAATTCACTTGGAGGTAGGCCAACATTCTAGATATAAAATATGTGACAATAAACATAGCCTCAGTACGTTTCATTTCATGCATTTACATCTTGATCCACACAAACACTTTCACACTCCTTTGCCTCACACTCACAAACACAAGAAACACTCGGGTGGCCTTCGGTAGCAGGAGGGATGTCAGTGCACAAAACACTGGCTTGAAATGTTTTTAACCCCCATTTCAATGAAGACCATCATACCTTGCAAGGTATAGCATTCTTTCACTCTCCTGGACAACCTCAGGCTGTTCCTGGAACCAGCAAAGCCAGTGGTTTTGGCCTCTGTCTGAAGCACAAAGGGGGTATGCAGGAGGCGTAGCGGAGCATGTCAGGAGGGTGGGCAGAGCCCTCTCCCAGCAGTGGCAGAGGAGAAAGGGCACATGGAGCACAGTGGCTACGGTTGACACCTGCAGGAGGCGACATGTGGGCAGGGCCAGTATGAGCCCACTTGGACCCATCTGCCACCACAGAAAACTCACCTGCTGTGTGTGTGTGTGTGTGTGTGTGTGTGTGTGTGTGCGTGTGTGGGTGTAGATTTGTTGACATTGTTCATGAGTCAGTGAATCATGTTTTTGGTGGATATCATGTTTTCAGCTCACAAATATTATAAATAATAATACAGGTAATAAAACAGGGAAGAAAGTAGATGTTAGCCGGTGCAGCATTTACTTAATTCATTATTCATCTTTAATGTTAGTGTGTAACTCTCATATTGTAGTCTCCTGAAAGACAGACAGAGGCAAATATAGGCAAAGATAGCATTCAACTGTTATTCAGGGATATCCCACCATTGGGAGTGGACGATTAGGGGTGCTGGAGTAGGATGGTATTTGTAGTACATTCCTGTTGTAGGCCTTCCTATAGTGTTTAACTGATTTCCATAACTGAAATACATTATAATGTTTAAAAGTTTAGAAACGTGAGCATAATACTCCAGAAGATGTAGCGTCCTGGTGTGTGAATGAGTAGTAATCTTTCTGAAACAATAAGTTTGATTTAATTCTCGTTTTCATTTCCTTGTGGATTGTATTATTATTTTTGAAACATTTGATTCAAAATTAAGAAATAGTGCAAAAATGTGAAAAGGCACTACAGGATGCATCTTGAATAAACGAAAACCTCGACCAGATGTTGTAAACTTAGAACAGTAATTATGTTCTAAGAATGTTGATAAAAAAGAACAGGAATTTACAATATATACATTTGCCTGCATAGTATCCCAAGTGTTCCATCGACTGCACTCTTCTGGATGAGGATCTCGGATGTTGTTCCTGGGATCTGCTGGAGCCACTCTCCCAGTTTGATGGTCATCGTCCCTAAACCCCTGGTGCTCTGATTGCTACCAGAGCCAGTGTTTCCTCTTCTTTTAGCGTCTCATGTTCCTTGTTGCTGATGTTGCTATCTCTTGCGATTGCTACATCCGTCACTATGACTCTTTTCTGCTGTTTATCCATCACTATTATGTCTGGTGGTTTAGCTATTACCATCTTTTAAACAATTTTCTGGTATACGATGTCTTATCAAAGATAACCCATCCACACTCTAAGAGCATCCACACCATCACCAATCAAATTCTTCGTTTGAGCATCTGTCACTACTACACAGACATACACAGAGACAGAGCGAGAGAGAAGAAGGATGAAAGTGAACAGAGCAACAAATGAAAAGAACCAAACACCATCAATTCTTACCTACCTCAACCCTCTCAGTTTACAGAACAAGCAAATGTGAGAACTGTGACTCACCATTCCCCCCCACCACCTGGAGCTCAGGATACTTCTGTTTAATGTAGTTAATCATGCTGATCTGAAACACTGAGTTTCCCTGAGATGAGTCCTAAAACAATAGACACAGCCTTCAGAAAAAATTCACTATGTCCAATCACAGTCCTGTGTTACACAGCCTCATAGCAAAAATAGTTTGTCATTTGATTCAGGCACCATACTCAGGATGGAGACTAATCCCACTCCCTTTAGGACCTTAAGACCTACCTGCACCACCACGTCCACTCCTGCCTGCACGAGCAGGTCCAGCCGGTACTTGTCATCCTCACGGGTAACGATGGCAGCGCCACACAGCAGCTGTTTGCGGGAGTCTTTAGAGGCCAGAGGGTAGTCTCTGTTCTTCTTCAGATCAGTGCGAGCAATTATAGCCACCAGCTCATCACTGTCGTTCACAATGGGCAGTTTACCTGCAATCAACAAGCGTCCCCACGACCGACCCGTTACTCAGAGAAGAAGTGGAGAAGTGAAAATAACCTTTCAAAGTCCTTTAGAAGCAGTTTCACTTCTCAAGCTGAAAAGATGAAGAATCAGACCTTTTTTTGCTGCACTGCAGGATGTCATTGGCCTCTTTGAGTGTAACACCTGCTGGTGCAACCACTAAATCTTCCCTCTTTGTCATTGCCTGGCAAATATCACAAATAAATCACAAAAAGATGTGAGTTTAAAGAATGTGATTTTACACACACACAAACACACACACACACACACACACACACACACACACACACACACATATATATACACATTTTTTATTTTTATATATATATATATATATATTGCCCTCTTTCACACACTGACACAGAAATATCACAATTTCATGATAGTTCTATTCCACCTATATTTTTAAGCATTGTATGTCATATGTGATTCATTTGTGTTTTTAAAAACCTTTTGTATATTGTATGTACAATCAAAGATGAATCACAAACCTCCTCCAACAGCCGGTCATAGTCCTTCTCTGAGAGGAAGTCAATGTCTCGTGACGTCACGATTCCCACAAGCTTGCTGCCCATCTTGCCGGTTTCGGTGACAGGGATTCCAGAGAAGCCGTGTCGCACCTTGGCCTCAAACACATCTCCGACCGTGTGCTGTGGACTCATCACCACCGGATCCGTGATGAAGCCCTGCTCGAATTTCTGCCATGACACCATATATTGCTCTGCTGATGAGAGGCCTCAGGGAAGCTTGTGTGTAAATCTGCATGTTCAACGTGTTGTTCATTATATTCCTATTAAGACAATTCACTGAAAGTTTGACACCTTAACTTTCCGGACTTCATTTGCTTGGAACTCTGGGGTGCAATTGTGATGGATGATCCCAATACCGCCCATGAGCTGTAATACAAAATCACAGAAAGCTAAATGGAAAAGCAACAGGACTTCATGGTTTTGAGTGTGTGGGGGATACTCACAGCCATAGCGATGGCCATGGAGGATTCAGTCACAGTACCCATGGGGGAGGAAATAAGCGGCGTCTTCAGGGTTATCTTCCGGGTCAGAGCAGAGGTCAGATCCTGAATGACAGACGCAAATGGTAACAGAAAGGAACCAATGTTCTACAGAACAATTATCTTTGTTTATGTTCATGCTTGTATTTTCATACAGACTATGCATTGCACAAAGATAAGAACAGTTTGGGGTGTTACTTTGGAAAGCTTTCATATATGCACACATCTCTGTCCCATTATTAATTTGACTTCAAGTGACTTGGATGTGCTCATTCAAAGCACAAATATTGCTGTTTTTATAAGCAGGGCATCAGTTTAACCTCCCTGTGGTAAGACAGACAAAAACATCCTACGTTCTCTCCCACATTCCAGCACACACACACACACAAAATGTAACACCAAATTTAAATACCACAATATTTACTATCCCATATCCATTACACATGGGAATTTTGGTTCGCTCCTCCCTCACACTGTCATACACACACACACACACACCCCCCTCAGCCTCTCTGCCTGTGACAACACACCCTATGCACCTGGGATGCCAACACCACCTATTTTGCACATCTTATTTGTACTCCTTCATCCCTCTCTTACACTATGCCACACTCCACCCTCTGTTGTAGTCGTGTTCGCACTACATGGCAACTGACTCAGCTCCTCCATCTCACTGAAGGTAGAGGAGACCGCCAGCTCCCTAATTAATTAGGAAGATCCCGCCCCCTTCACTAAATCATTACTAGATGTGCTGTATTTACTGAAACACACACACTGGTAAGCCCTTATGGGGCATGTCAGGAAACCTGCTGAGCTGTTTTGGTGCATTTTGCAAAAGAACTCACCACTTCATCTGAGGTAAAGTCAATGAAGCCAGGCAGGATCAGAAAATCACTGAATCAAAGACCACAGAACAAACAAACAAAGAAAAACAAGCCAAATAAAAAAATATATACCAATTAGTTCACTGAGACATACATGCTACACTCTCACATTCTCATATCAGTTAGTGCATCATATACCAAATGACCGTGGGGAGTTCCACACACCCATGCTGATAGAACGAGGAGACATGACTGATGATTGCTCCCATAGCCACCTGCGACTAGCAGAAGCTCGGACACTTTGTGTGCATACATGTGAGGTCAATTTCAACTTCAAACTTCATGTCCCAGTAGCATGAATTGAACATACCTGCTTGATTTGCAGAGTTGAGCGCATATTCTGGAGTATGGAATAAGTTAATCTACCTAAGAGTATGTTGTCCAATGATGTCGTGTTAATGTTCTTAAGCTGGCGTCATGTCACAGCCTATCCATTAAAGTGGCATTAATGTCCCACCACTGCTTGAGAGGACACGGGAGACAGAGAGGCAGCCAAAGGAAGCCTAACTGTAAACAAAATAGAGCAGCGTATGCGAACATCCGTGTGTGAGAGAGAGAGCATCCCAGCAGTACGACAATCATAAGGCCACAGTTGAGAGTGTCCTCTAGTGTGGGATCTAGTGCAGATAAAGCCTCCATTACAGAGATTAAAGATGGCGGCCTAGTGGGCAGAAATAGACAGAGACCTCTTCTCAGCTAGATAGTGCCTAGGGATACATCTTCACATCTTTGATAACATCATCAAAGAAAGCTCTTTGCACTGCCCTACTTGAAAAGCAGAACAAGAGAGGTCATGATCTCCAATTCTGTCTATAGAAATCTATAGAGGCATTACTCATTATGTCATGACCCTGTTATCTATTAGAAACCCACAATTTATCTGAATTAATTATTCATAAATAAATTGTCAGCTTCATGTTCATTCAGATTTCAGTGGAGATCAGCAGGGGTCTATTACTGTGTATTATTATTCATAACACTGTGCCTGCAAACTGTGTGAACAGACACACACAGGTTATTTTCCAGTCCCTGAGTGCTTTTGTGGCACTGCTTGACAGTTGGTGGAGTGTTCCCTAAAAGAGCCTCTGAGCATGATGGATTCGGTAGTAGGAGTTTAGTGAGCAGAGAGGACGAAGACTTACGAGTGCAGGCCATGAACACCCCCCTCCACCTGAGCAGACATGGTCCTCTTCTCAAACTTCAGATCTCCAGGGTACATCATAGAGCTACACTCAACATAGAAAACGACAATACACACAAGCATTCACTCACACACAGCTTCCTCTCTTCCATTTTCTGCTGAAATTCCAAAGAACCCTTGATGCTATAAAAGATAAGAAAGACCATAAATAGAAATGTGTTTGTAGACAAAATATATCCTAGCATTTGTTCTGATGTTTTTCAGTGTACATGAAAAGGGAAATAGAATCATCTTAACTCACATCTTGTTTTTTCGGTAGATGAGTACTGCTGTTGAGCCTTCTTACACTGACAATGGTTTTATTTAAGCCCTATTTAGTAATTACACAACACTGAAAACATCACAGTAAAACAGCAGTATGACCAGCACTTAAGAGTAAATACCTGAGTGCTTTTCACTTGGCTTAGAAGATTTTAAAGCATGCATTAATGCTACATAAGACCATATTGGGGTATTTGAGAAAATCAACAGCGAAGCTAAAGGTCCAGAGATTATAAAGGTTACCATGAAAGTGATGCACATAATATGGGTTTTCCAAGAAACTAGTAAACCCAGCTGACATTTGCTAGACAGCAAACATTGGAGGTGTCTAGTGGACAGGAAATATCTACAATAAACCTTTTATATTTGTTTATCAGGGAGTGTGTATTCTCACAACAGTTCTGAGGAAAATTGCAAATAAATGAAAATCCAGGAAGTTGCCAACAAATTTGATTCTTTTCACTAAACAATGGTTTCTCAATTGCATGCATCTGCGTGCACAAGGAAAACAACTCCTAAATAGAAATAGCATTATCACATTAAATGATTGAAGGTATATGATCACAGGAAACAAAAGAAAGTCTGATTACCTTTAAACTAGGTTTGAATCCTTCAAGCAGACAACCTCAGAGCAATGGAAAACTGAGCCAAAAGCAAAAACTTTGGCCAAGTGGGAAAAGGCCATCCATAATTACAATTTTTTTCCATTACACTAGCATAATGTTCTTAGTGGTTGCAGCCTATTCTGGTAACACCCTCATAGTTTTAGCAGGACAAACATTATAGAAGTATGGATAGACTTGCTTGGTGAATGTTTGTCTGAAAGTGTGCACGTATCTGTTGTTGAGAGGATCAAAGAAGGAGATCAGACCACTGTCCCAGTCCAGGAGCACTCTGATCTGCTGGAGAGTCTGCTTCATGGCAAGAGGCATCAGCCTCTCGTCTGACACTCCTATCCCATATTTACCCTTGTACTAACCCACTTGCCACAAGCCATGCTTTATGAGGTCCTCACAGACTCACAGAAAAAAAAGTGATACAGCCTATTAAAGAACGTCACATTTAAGTTACACGCTTTTTTTCTGTACTCGCACTTCCTCCAAATGTCTCATAGAATCAAATCATTTTCAACTTGCCATGAAGTGGATACAAATCAACAGAACGGCATAAAGAGAAACCACAACAACAAATGAATAAACAAAACAAGACTTTCCATGTTCAAATTGACATCTTTATTAGTTGGTAGTTGTTTAGTTGTTTTTATTTTTTGCTTTCTGCGGAATATGTAAGCACCTGTTTCCACTGAAATATAAACCACTAAACAGAACTAAAGTGCTAAAAGACATATGTGGAAAAGGAAAACATTACACAATCAAAAACAACCATATTTTGTGCATCTTAATAATTAATTAAATTTCAGTTCTAATTCAATGATTACATCCAACACATTCAATGATTACATCCAACCAAGACATACAGGTTTTGCCTGTTAGAACACAGGGGAATCTTTTTAGCAATATATATTGCTGACTGAACTGACTGGCATCTATTTAGTGCAAATATCATGGTCATTCCATAGAAAACTACAATAAACACAAGCTGCAGTACAAGATCTCATCATGCATCTTACTGAGATGTAATCTGATCTCCATGTACTGTTCAGAGGAACTCAAAGTCTTTGTCCAGCTCTTTGAAATTAAAATATTAAGTCACAAATAATGATTCCTATGAACATTAAACATATGTAACAAATGTGTCTTTTATTTGAATATATAGTGTTCTAGAGTTAAGGCACTCTCAGTAGAAGTATTCTCTCATAATGAATGAGACTACTGTTTGCGAAGGCAGGAAAGCCTCTCTCAGTGAGCTTGAAGGTGAATATGTGGACATGTGTATGACATAGAAGCCCATGCTCTGTGTCAGGCCTGTATTGCTATGACCCTCTGTGGAGGCTCTACTTCACAATGAAGGGGATTAGCGCTTTTGCCCAGTACCCACTGGAGAAGGTCCTCTCCAAGAGCAGCTCCCTTCTCTGGGCTCCACACCCACACATACACACACACACACACACACACACACGCACAGGGCCCACATCACACATGCACATATACACCAGTGACCCAGCAGAGTCCCTGATTGAAAGCCCACAAAGCCCAGAAGAAGCTTATAGGAGCAAAAGCTTCTAAGTAAGCAGGAAGAAGCTGCTGAATAGGACAAACACCACCTCTGCTCAGCATATCTGATTGGGGGAAATTTGTGTGAGTTCCTCAGAAGCAACATTTAAAAAAAATAACAGGCACATTGAAAGGAGAAACAGTAATTTCCATAAACTGTAAGAAACAGGTAAACTGGGGTTGGCAAGAGAAGAGGTTAAGAAAGGTCTGCTTGTGTGTGCACATGTGTGCATGCATACCAGCTTGTTCAATATTATTTTTCATTTTTATCACATACTGAAAGTTGCCTAGGTGCTCTGCTACATCAGTCACCATTCCAGAGGCCTTGATCCTGAAAGAACATGCAGGAATGGATGTTGGCAGATTCCATGTGCTGAATGTACACATAGAATTAACAGATACAGAATATATCCTCCTACAAGAGAGGTTTATTGGTAGCTACAAATACATAAAACAGTTTAGTCAAAGTGCTTCCAAAAAAGATCTTATAGCAACTTTAATGATAAAGCATACCAGACTTCACAAGTATTTTTGTTGCATAATTATCTCTGACTCACCCACTAGAGGGCACAACATCCCTATTTAGTCATTTAGTGGTAGTGAATGGCCTGGGCCAATTAAAATTAGACTAACCTTAGCCTTCTATGTTTTATTAAGTTATCCTCTCTTCATTATGTTACACCTACATGATTCAATTATTTCTCCAATTCCCACAATGCCTTAGACTCAACCGTCACACTAATCCTTTAAGGTAGAAGTTCTCCTATTGATTAGTTGTCAGCCTTAGTCAGCTTTATGATTGTATAAGAGACATTAAATTTAAATTATTCAATTGTTTAGTTATTGCAATTAATTTGTTTAAAAAATGTTACAATGGTGTAATAGTCAGCAAATATATCTATGTGTAAGGATATAGGCATGCAAATTTTGATACAAGGTTTCTTATTTATGCATTTTTGATGATGATTATACTACTGCAGCGCTTTGTGATGCTAATTAGACTACTGAAGTGCTGTGTGATGCCAGCTAGACTACTGCAGAACTGTGTGATGCTGATTAGGCTAATACAGTGCTGTGCGATGTTGATTGGACTGCTGCAGTGTTGTTCTTTATGGGCTTCCTGTCTGTGGGTTAAAGAAGCTGCAGAACATTCAGAAAATGGCTGCTGGAGTTCTTACACACACCAGCTTAAGGGAACATATAACTACTACACTCAAACATTTACACTGGGTTCCTGTTCATGGCTGTGTGCAGTACAAAATCCTTCTCTTGGTTTTTGCCCTCATGGTCTGACCTGTCCATCCCTTTCTGGTGTTCCTCATATGTCTTTTCCTTCACTCTGTCTCCATCCCTCTGACACTCATCTGCTCTCTGTCGCTCACGTCACACTCTGCACTATTGGCGTTTCTGGAGCTGCAGACCCAAGGCTTCTTCCTCCAGCTGCTCATTTACAAGAATTTCATAACTCATCTCTTTGTCTGAGATCATTTCAACCTTTAATTGGTTACTATAGTATGCACTTGCATCAATATTATGTCTATTTTTTTTAACCAGTTTTACTCCCTCCTGTTATCTTATTTATATATTTGAAGCTTCTTTATATTTTATTTGACCTTTTTTATATTGTATGATCTTGTAAAGTGCCATTGGGTAACAAGAAATGCACGTAATTTCTTAATTAGAATAAAATTCTTCTTCTTCTTCTTCTTCTTCTTCTTCTTCTTATTATTATTATTATTATTATCAAACAGTGTATTGATCATCCTTTCAAAGGTTGCTGGTGTTACTTTTGGGCTATTATTATCAAATTTAGAATGGTGCGTTTTGCCTGGAATTAGTTTCTTTTGTATTGAGCAACCTAATGGAAAAAGTTGTTCTTGAGCAGATAATCTACTATTTTTCACTTAATGAATCGTTGATTTCAAGCATGCCTATAAAGCAGATCATTCTACGTGCACAGCACTGACAAAAATGATCGACAAGATATTTTTACAAGAAAATGATGGTCGGAATCGTATTACTTGACTTTACTGTGGCATTTGTTATTAACAAAACAAAGTATATATGGGTTTAGTCTATGGTAAAACAGCAGTTTCTCCTCCCCTAGATGCTTTCATTGTGGTGTTTCCCAGGGGAGCTGTCAGGAAAGAGCTGTCTAAGTTCTGGTTAGCTGAGAATGAATCTGCAAGCCTCACACTGCCCTGTCAGTAAGGAGAGCGAGCATGCCTCTCTCATGGCTCAGAGCTCAGGAGAGGCTGGCCTGCGGTCTAATGGGCGTCTTTAGGAATATCTGTGATAGTAAACACAATATAAATTATGCGAGAGCTCAACATAGTCACACTGCCAGGCAGGTTAGTTAAACCAAAACCCAAAACAGGTGCAGCGTGCAGATCTGTATTGTCTTGGTCACCACAGTATGGAACAAGTTACCAACTATGATCATGGGAGTACACAGTTTTGTTGGTGGAGCCCAGGAAGAGCAGCTGCTACCTCAGCTAATGGGGATCCAAATAAAGACACGAAAAACAAAGACATTTCAGTAGTTATAGGAAGTAAAGCTGTTCTGTAGAATTCAGAATTACAACTCAGACTGCATATTTTTGCAGGACACAGTTATATTGTTTTGCTGACAAATATGAAAGGATGATATCAAAGTTGTTGTTTTGGAGCAGAACAGCATCTAGTCTGGTAGGCTACTACTTCAACTACTCACTTCTTCAAGAGGTATCCACAGTACTTCAGGTACAAACCGTTCTATTCTATCCTCTACAGATTTCTGTGAGTTTATGTTTGCATAATATGAATTTCTGTTTACATTCATCAACTTTTTTTATGAAATATACTGTATAGTGAATTTGCTGAAGTCTACACCATAATGAAGTTTATGAAAAACAATGTTTATGAAAAAAAAGCATTTAAATGCTCATCAATCAAAGAGTATTAATTTTGTAAAATTGTTGGGTAGTTAAAATAGTATTATTTTCTGCTTTCTACTAATTTTACTTCACTTGTTGTGAAGGAAAAAAAAACTACTAAGCAATCACATGTAACTTATGATGTGTTCTAATCTGAAATTGTTTAGTGGATGAAACACTGCAGGTGCTGTTGTTGTTAGTGCTAACTGCTTTATGGTACAGAAATAATAAATGCTGAATCTCCTGATTGTCTTATTATCGCAAATTTTCTGTCTTACTCTATTTGAGGGAAAACAATGGCGCTGTCAAAGCTCAACCAAGCTACTAAGAGTTTCACCAAAGCACAGGATTACAGAAATGACATCATGCTGCTGATGCAGCCCTATGCTAACTGGGAGCAGTATCTATTGCCGGCACCCGTCTCCATCGATTTACTGGCTCAGCTGGTACGCATTTCTGCTGCAGATGACTTCTCCATCAATAAAAATCCACCAAAAGACGGGTTCAAATTCATCAGATACCCCAATTCTTTTAGGGCCTGCCTCTTTCAAGTATGTAATGGTTGCTGGCAAGCCTTTAATGTTGCTCACAAGAACATGGACCAAATTCGTATGTACACCGGACAGGTTCCAGAGTACATCAAAAACTCAGTTGGGCTCATAATACAGGAGGATGATGGTCTTGTCCAAGCCTTCTTACCAGCTGAGCTTCAGAACATTGCGCACATATCATCAGAATGCTTAAACCTGGCCATCATGACTGAGAAACAATTCTCAGATATCATCAAGCTGATGCAAGAACTGGTGGAGGCTTTGGTGAATGCAAGACAGAGTCATGATGAGGAGATGGAAGAAATCAAGAAAAACATTGAGATAGCAAAGATTAAACGGGCTGAAGCTAAGGAGGCAAGCGACAGGGCCGAGGCTGCTTTCAATCTGGCTAATGAAAGATTAACTGAGGACAGAAGGGCCTACCAGCAAGCAATGAAAGATTTGCCAAGTGGATGGGGCCTTTTTGGCCTGAAGCTAATATCAAGTATGTCAGAGCAAGCAATATCAATAGCCTGTGCGTTTGCAACAGAATTTCTTCCAGGACAAATTATCCAAACCTATCTCCAAGCGGACACTATTACACCAAAAGCCATAACACATGTGATCAAAAACTGAAAAGGCACTCCTGAAAGCCACAGAAACATGGCCACTGGAATGAAGAGTAACGTGGATGAAATGTTGGCAACAAGTAACATATTTTCTAAATCTATAACATTTCTACTAGTGGTTGAGAAAATGGAAGAACTTTGCAAAGGTAAGGAAATAAATTGGCCTGAGGTGTATGATCAGGAGAAGCAAACGGTAAAGTCTGATTACTTGGTGGGACTATTTCAGCAAGTCAGCAGAGATATACAGCAAGAAGCTGAATGCCCGATTAAATCCGAGGCACTAGGCATCTGTGACAAGGGTATCTCCACTTTAACAGAGCTAGGTAAATATGCTCCAGAGGGGAAATGTGATGATGCCAAAACAGAGGAGCTTATTAAAGCCATTGACGAACTGAATGTAAGGGCCATGGCCTTTTATTCCAAAAGCAAGTCTTTTACAAATCAGCCATCTTTCTTGACAGCACCCCCCAAGTCAAGTCAACAGCAAATCTATGACTCAGCAAATACAGATGTGGTCCAGATGCACTTAAGACAATCTCATCTACGTCTACAAATGGCTGAAACCCAGCTAAAAATTGCAAATGAACGGAACGAGAAGACTATGGACAACTTGGATCAGAAGAAAAAAGCTCTTGCTGAAATTGTGAGTGAGCTGAAACATTATAATCTCAAGGAGATCGACTTCAACAAGAGAATTGTGGTGCTAGCGAAAGGCCTGGAAATCATGGGGCAGGTGAAAGAACAGTGGGAGAGACTGGTGCACTTCTTTCAGATCATTTCAAACATTGTTAAGACCACTCTTAGTGAAAATCTTAAACATTTTAAACAGACTGTTGAAATAGCTGTAGAGAACAACTACACCTACAGCATGTTTGTCAAAGACAAAATCTACACTAATGCTCTGAATGCTTCTGCCTACGCCTATTTGGTTAACATGATGTCTACCACTTACACTGAGGTGTCTGTCCAGTACCTGATGAACAATGTCAGTACTCTGGGAAGACTGATGACCATGGATCCAAACTCACCTCAGTTCCTTGCAGAGATTGACAAGTTAGGGAAGGAATGCGAATCTGCCCAAAATGGTATCAACAGCCTTGCAGCAAGAAACAGGAAGGAGTTTTACAACAGATGCGAGGAAAGAATAACTCAAATCAAGACAATCCTTACCGCAGCACTGGCCCCACTGAGTGAAAAGGACAATCTCAATCTGAAGAAGGCAATAGATGCAATGAAGGAACCAATTCAGAAGGTGGAGGAAGACAAACCAGCAACTGAGATGAAGGCTATAACTGAGGATGATGCTGACCAATATGCATAACTTCATAATTGTGCATTTAATAGTGCATTTTCCTATACTTTTCTTTTCTTTTTTCTGTCATTTTAATGTAGTATGTATACAGTATTACATTTGACAAAAACATGATTAGAAGGTTTGACCTAATTCCTGTCTGTTAATTTATTCTGAATAATCAATTTTGTTCTTTTGATTAAATTACTGCAGCATCATACTGTCTCGTATTGTTTTTCTTTGTGATTCAAAGAACTTTAAAATCCAAGAGGTAATATGTATGCCAAACAAACAAACAAAAAAACATTTCAGATTGCAGAGTAGCTATTACTAATTATTAGCTATTGCTCATCTCTTTTTCAGTAGAAAAAAGAAATTGGAGTTTAGATTTACTAAAGTGTAATGAGTGAACTAAAGCCATTAGATTTTAGTAAACTCACAATTCTTCACACATTAATTGTGTTGCACATTGAGTGTGAGTGCAGTGTGGTGAACAGAGGAATACAGGCTCAGTAAAGGAAGTAGCAGTTCTTAGCAGCTAGGGTGGTACTGATGGGCCCAACATCTTAGTAAAAACAAAGTCTGACACTTTACACAAAAAAGAAATCACAGACACTATGATTTCATTATTTCAAAACATTAGCTATAATGAATCATTTTAGTGAATTATTATGATTATGAATTATGACTGCTCAAGTAAGGACATCCATGTATGCAAACAAAGCCATTATAATAAACACTCTCTCTCTCTCTCTCTCTCTCTCTCTCTCTCTCTCTCTCTCTCTCTCTATATATATATATATATATATATATATATATATATATATATATACAGTGCATCCAGAAAGTATTCACAGTGCTTCACTTTTTCCACATTTTGTTATGTTTCAGCCTTATTCCAAATTGGATTAAATTATTTTTTCCCCCTCAAAATTCTACACACAATACCCCATAATGACAAAGTAAAAAAAGTTTGTTTGGAATTGTAACAAATTTATTAAAAATAAAAAAAACAAAAAAATCACATGCACATAAGTATTCACAGCCTTTACCATGACACTCAAAATTGAGCTCAGGTGCATCTTGTTTCCACTGATCATCCTTCAGTTGTTTCAACAACTTGATTGGAGTCCACCTGTGGTAAATCCAGTTGATTGGACATGCTTTGTAAAGGCACACACCTGTCTATATAAGGTCCCATAGTTGACAGTACATGTCAGAGCACAAACCAAGCCATGAAGTCCAAGGAATTGTTTGTAGACCACTGAGACAGGAATGTATTGAGGCACAGATCGGGGGAAGGGTACAGAAAAATTTCTGCAGCATTGAAGGTCCCAATGAGCACAGTGGCTTCCATCATCCATAAATGGAAGAAGTTTGGAACCACCAGGACTCTTCCTAGAGCTGGCCGCCCAGCCAATCTGAGTGATCGGGGTAGAAGGGCCTTAGTCAGGGAGGTGACCAAGAACCCAAGGGTCACTCTGACAGAGCTTTAGCATTGCTCTGTGGAGAGAGGAGAACCTTCCAGAAGGACAACCATTCCTGCAGCACTCCACCAATCAGGCCTGTATGGTAGAGTGGCCAGACGGAAGCCACTCCTCAGTAAAAGGCATAAGACAGCCTGCTTGGAGTTTGCCAAAAGGCACCTGAAGGACTCTCAGACCATGAGAAACAAAATTCTCTGGTCTGATGAAACAAAGATTCAACTCTTTGGCCTGAATGCCAAGCGTCATGTCTGGAGGAAACCAGGCACCGCTCAGCACCTGGCCAATACCATCCCTACAGTGAAGCATGCTGGTGGCAGCATCATGCTGTGGGGTTGTTTTTTGGCAGCAGGAACTGGGAGACTAGTCAGGGAAAGATGAATGCAGCAACATACAGAGACATCCTTGAAGAAAACCTGCTCCAGAGTGCTCTGGACCAGGGTGAAGGTTCACCCAACAGTACAATGGCCCTAACCACACAACTAAGATAATAAAGGACTGGCTTCAGGACAACTCTGTGAATGTTCTTGAGTGGCCTAGCCAGAGCCCAGACTTGAACCCAACTGAACATCTCTGGAGAGATCTGAAAATGGTTGTACCCCGGCGCGCCCCATCCAACCTGATGGAGCTTGAGAGGTTCTACAAAGAAAAATGGGAGAAACTGCCCAAAAATATGTGTGCCAAGCTTGTAGCATCATACTCAAAAAGATTTGAGGCTGTAATTGCTGCCCAAGGTGCTTCAACCAAGTATTGAGCAAAGGCTATGAATACTTATGTACATGTGATTTTTGTTTTTTTTATTTTTAATAAAGTTGCAAAAACTCCAAACAAAGATTTTTTCACTTTGTCATAATGGGGTATTGTGTGTAGGAGTTTGAGGGGAATTATTTTTTTTTTAATCCAATTTGGAATAAGGCTGTAACATAACATAAAATATGGAAAAAGTGAAGCGCTGTGTGTGTGTGTATATATATAAATATTTGTCATTTCACTTTTCTTGGGGATTAATTAGTCCAGAGGCCTATAAGAGCTTGTCAAGGAAAAAACGTGTGTATGGGTGCATGCATGTATATGTATATGTATATTAGGAACCAAGCATTAAACCATTAAGCTGCAATAAAACTGAGACACAATTGTCTTGGAGAAAAGAAAAACCATGTTCAGTTAGCACAGGCTGTATCAAAAGCCATAGAACCAGAGGACATTAAAATCATAATTCTCACCTTGCATAATCTCTCATGATTCAACTGTATATGTAAACAGATATGCATTGGTGTGTTGTAAGGTGTTCTGCCATTATCTGATGATATGTTTGCAGAAAGTGTGTTACATCTCTAGAGAGACAATTGCCTCCTGGCCTCTTTTTGGTGGAGAATGGAAAAAGATACACATATACACAGACCCGCGCACGCATGCACACACACACACGCACGCAGCATTAGTTTAGCTGCAGATGCAGTTACTGCATCAACACTTCTAACGTGACTGCCATGTGGCCTCTGCAAGTCCAACCCTCATCAACATGTGCTTCATGTATCTGGATCTCTTTTTATCTCATTCTTATTTTTTATGTCATTCTTTCTCTTTCTCTCTTATCCCTATAGGCTCTATTTGCTTTCTGCTAGCAAACAAGAGGTTAAAAAGACTATAAGAACCATCTCATGTACAAACAGTGGAGGGGGGGGTTGAGGTGTGAGTGTGTATGCATTCGTGTCTGTATTTGCCAGTGCCTTTGCCTTGCAGAGCTTGAAATGAGTTCAGAGGCAGTCTGGAGGTGAGACTGATCTCTTCCTTCCTTCTTTCTTCCTCTCTCCTTCTCCCTCTTTCTCTCTTGTTCATTGCCCTGGTTTTAGGAGTGTGATGCGATGGATTTGGGAGCGGAAAAGTACACAAGCGGATGTATGGGCTTCTGCTGCCCCTCCTCTCCACCCGAGAAGCCGATCCATGTCCTATCACCATTCCTGTGAGAGTGTGCATGAAGGGGAGAGAGAAGGAGGGGAGCCAGTGCTTGTGTGTGTGTTTGTGTGTGTGTGTGTGTGTTTGTGTGCATACGCGCATGTGTGCATGTCCCAGCACCCATTCTGAGGGGAGGAGGGAGCTTTAACTGGCCGTTGGATGTCACAGAAGCAGGAGTGTGTGAGAGAGCGCAGACAGAACAGCCGGGGGTCCTGACGGAAGAGGGAAAGACTGTGCGGAACGACAAGACAAGGGGCTGGCACGTGGACCTTTCAGCCAGCGCTTGCAAGGCATTGGACAATAGGAGCAGGCTGCACTACAACTCTCTGCCTGGAGCCCAGAAGCTGGTGTTGCTTGAGTCTTGACTTTGCGTTTTCTGAACGTTACGGCGGAGAGCCACTGTGCTGGGGGTCTCGTGGGCATTGCCAGTGTGCTGGAGGTGCTGGGTGTTACCTGTGCAGTGCGTCTAAGGTTTGGGTGAGGGAGGGAGCAGCAGGGGAGCATGGCTATACAGCTGATGCCTGAATCCGCCATCTGCCTCCTTATGGTAAGTGAAGTGTTCGATCCCCTCCAAGACAGGAACACACACACACACACACACACACACACACACACACACACACCTATAGCAGTGACTGCCACACCCTAGGGACAAAGTCTTCATTGGTCTCTCTGGCTAGATTGCTCTATTGTATTTGATTATTGTTCTCTAACACTCCCACCCTCCCTCTCTACACTCTCCCTCACTCTCTCTCTCTCTACCCCTACACACAGCACTTTGACCACTTGTACCTCTGCAGTAGGACAGCAGAACTAATGCAGCATAGAGATCGTCTCTATACTTAACATTATAATAATAATCTGCAATGCTTGAGAAATGCAGACTGTGGAATGTGGATTTTAAATTGCAGGTCACCTTACCAAATTGTGGACTATTAAATAAAGTTTGTTTTATTATGCAGACTGTGTGTGTGTGTGTGTGTGTGTGTGTGTGTGTGTACACTGACTATTTCCCTTTGTTTGTTTTATCATTTTTATTTTCATTGCAAAATCTGATGTGTGTGTAGTCTTAAATAGCGTCTCATATGGAAGGTAAACACATACTTTCAGAGTTAGACTGATTTGACTGAAACACTAATCAATATCTTAACATTGTTTAACTGCAAAAGTGTATAAATGGTTTTGATAACCACTGAAAAGATATGGAATGATGAAATGTATGTAGGGCCATTCTAATGTACTACTGACCAATCATTCTCTGCCTCAGGAAGTGTCCTTAATCTCTTATCCAACTCTCTGAGAAAAGGAGAGCGATAGAGAGAAACAGACAAAGAAATATGTAAATGTGCAAAGTAAATGTGTGTATCTTGCTTATGGTCAAAGAAAGAAATCTAATAATTCTGTACTAGACAAATGTGTGACAGATTTACTTAGAGAAGTAAAATAGTTTGAGGAGTTCAGAGTTTTAATAGTGTTGCAGAAGAACAACAAAAACATTGCCTGAATTTCAGAATCCCAGAAAACAGGCACAGAAAATTTGAGAGCAGACTGCTAAATTCAACTAAACAATCCAAAAGAGCAGGGGGAGCAGTGCCAGTACCAGACAGCGATGGCGCAGGTCGGGACACTCTCTATGATGCTGTTGCAGACCAGATCAGGATGACGGACATGCTGTCCTTCTTCAGTCTCCTCAGGAAGCAGAGCTTTCTTCACTAAGGAAAAAGTGCTCAGGGACCATGAGAGATTGTTTGTGATTTTAAGAGAGTGTATGTTCTCACTCTTCACTGTATGTATTAGGGTGTGAGGCATTTGCATCCTTCTGTAGTCCACAGTCATCTCTTTTGTCTTTTTGACAACCAGAGAAAGGCATGTCTGGAGAGACTGTGACAAAGGCTTTGACTTCTTTAATTATTTCTGTATTGTTTTTCATGGTATAAATAAAATGTAAAAAGGCAAATCTAAAGCAAACATATGAATCTAAGTAATCTAATTAAGGCTAAAGTGAAAACAAAGCAAGCCCACAATCGTTTATTCTATTCTATTCTATTCTGTGTGATGACAATGGAATTGTCAACAAAACCAAAACTGTGATGTCATAATATCACTGACCATTGTCATAATAGCTATTCTTATAATCTGCTTGACAAAGGTAAAATTGGTCAGTCTGTTGACAGAAATGGGAGGTTGCAGCAGCAAAATGCAGTTCTGCTGCTCTCACAGAAGATCTTCGAAGAAGAAGAAAACGAAGATTTTGTTGGACAGGAACACACAAAAAGCAATGAGTAGATTGCAACAAGAACTACCTGACAGAGTAGATACGAAGGAAATTAGAAAACGACACTGTGTTAAAATTGGAAAATTTGAGGAGGAATGTAGTGGGAAGCAGTTGGAGGAGAAGCAGAAGGAGACAAAAAATGAACAGAGTGAAAGATGGCACCTGAAGAGTGAAAGAGAGGATCTAGAGAGTGAAAGACAACACCTGAAGGGTGAAAGAGAGAATCTTGAGAGTGAAAGACAACACCTGAAGAGTGAAAGAGAGGATCTAGAGCGTGAAAGACAACACCTGAAGAGTGAAAGAGAGGCTCTAGAGAGAGAAAGACAACACCTGAAGGGTGAAAGAGAGAATCTTGAGAGTGAAAGACAACACCTGAAGAGTGAGAGGATCTAGAGCGTGAAAGACAACACCTGAAGAGTGAAAGAGAGGCTCTAGAGAGAGAAAGACAACACCTGAAGAGTGAAAGAGAGACTCTAGAGAGTGAAAGACAACACCTGAAGAGTGAAAGAGAGGCTCTACAGAGTGAAAAACAAAACCCAAAGTGTGAAAGAAAGAACCTGAAGACGTTATGGGACAAAGTAGTGGGGAAGAAAACTAAGCAGCAGCGCATGGGAAGAGCCATGGCTGGGGAAGCTTTGTACTGCTCAATGGGACCACACACTTCCCAAGGAGGACCAGCTAAAGAAATCAGTAGTATGCAGAAAGGTTTCCCGAGCACATAAAAAGGCTATGATTACCAACTGGCCAAAGAGACAGACGCTGTGCTTGACTACATCAGAACTATGTTTATAACCAGTCAATATGAACTTCTACCAATCCATCCAAAACCTGATAAAGGAGACCTGAATGACGATACTACTGGAACTACAAAATTACTGGGACTACTACTATTTAGCATTCTGAAAAAATAAAAATGAAAAAGTCCTCATGTTCTTTAAAAAAAAATAAATCAATAAAATGTAAAAAGCTCAAAAAGCTTTTTTAAACAATGGCAACTGTGTATTTGATTTACCTCGGAATGGGTGCAGCTGGTTCATGGCGCATGTGTTCGAGCTTTAGCCTCTGTATTTGGCATTTCAGTGCATCGAGCAGTTGAAACTATAGCAAGCAAAGGCAAAAGGAGCTGTGCGGTCGATGTTTGTGCAAGTGGTCTTCCACATAGTCCCATGCTGTGCTGGGTTTAGGGTGTGTTTGCAGGGAGAGCCCAGCGCTTACAGGCTAAGAGGATTACAGTGGAGCATTGCAGGGACTGTCAGAATACAGAGCGCGCGCGCGCGTGTGTGTGTGTGTGTGTGTGTGTTTTCTCTACACATTTGGAAGAGAGAAAACAGAGCTGTGATGTAGTTGATAAAATTGCAGGCCTGGCACAGGCTCTGCTCAGAATGGTGAGAGAGCACTGGAGGAGTTTGGGAGTTTATTAATAGCGTTTAGCTCACTACAGAAGGAGTAGATCAGGGCTTTGCTGGGAAGGATGATGATAGGGTTTGATCACACCATTTAGCACAACATTGTCATGTCCATGCTGTGCATGGTTCTAAAGAAAAGGATCTTTGTTATTCAATCCAATAAATTTCAAATTGAAATTTTCTGTTTCTCATGAATGAATGTGGACTATAGGATGGGGGGTGTCAACTGTTTGTGTGTGTGCGCGTGTGATTTAGACGGTTGAGAGAGTTGAGAGATAATGTCATGACAACGAACCAATTAAAATCAAAATTATTCACTGTGTTGACAAGAGACACACACACAAACACACACATACACAGAGAGAGAGAGAGAGAGAGAGAGAGAGAGAGAGAGAGAGAAAGAAACAAAAAGAATCACAATCAGGGCTCACCAGATCTCTCAGAGTCTCTCTGACAGGCCCTAATCCACTCTGCCAATTGAAAAACAGAAAGTAGCAGAGAGAATAGCAGTGTGGCAGTATATGAATGTGCCCCCAACAAATATATAATTCACACACACACATCTTTCACACTTACACATCCATACTCACATGTACACATGTATACACCATTGAACTACACACATCTATATTCACATGCACAAACAAATACCCCACACAAATGTTTGGTCTTTGTGCAAATTCACTTGGAGGTAGGCCAACATTCTAGATATAAAATATGTGACAATAAACATAGCCTCAGTACGTTTCATTTCATGCATTTACATCTTGATCCACACAAACACTTTCACACTCCTTTGCCTCACACTCACAAACACAAGAAACACTCGGGTGGCCTTCGGTAGCAGGAGGGATGTCAGTGCACAAAACACTGGCTTGAAATGTTTTTAACCCCCATTTCAATGAAGACCATCATACCTTGCAAGGTATAGCATTCTTTCACTCTCCTGGACAACCTCAGGCTGTTCCTGGAACCAGCAAAGCCAGTGGTTTTGGCCTCTGTCTGAAGCACAAAGGGGGTATGCAGGAGGCGTAGCAGAGCATGTCAGGAGGGTGGGCAGAGCCCTCTCCCAGCAGTGGCAGAGGAGAAAGGGCACATGGAGCACAGTGGCTACGGTTGACACCTGCAGGAGGCGACATGTGGGCAGGGCCAGTATGAGCCCACTTGGACCCATCTGCCACCACAGAAAACCCACCTGCTGTGTGTGTGTGTGTGTGTGTGCGTGCGTGTGTGTGTGTGTAGATTTGTTGACATTGTTCATGAGTCAGTGAATCATGTTTTTGGTGGATAACTGTTATTCAGGGATATCCCACCATTGGGAGTGGACAATTAGGGGTGCTGGAGTAGGAAGGTATTTGTAGAACATTCCTGTTGTAGGCCTTCCTATAGTGTTTAACTGATTTCCATAACTGAAATACATTATAATGTTTAAAAGTTTAGAAACGTGAGCATAATACTCCAGAAGATGTAGCGTCCTGGTGTGTGAATGAGTAGTAATCTTTCTGAAACAATACGTTTGATTTAATTCTCGTTTTCATTTCCTTGTGGATTGTATTATTTTTGAAACATTTGATTCAAAATTAAGAAATAGTGCAAAAATGTGAAAAAGCACTACAGGATGCATCTTGAATAAACGAAAACCTCGACCAGATGTTGTAAACTTAGAACAGTAATTATGTTCTAAGAATGTTGATAAAAAAGAACAGGAATTTACAATATATACATTTGCCTGCATAGTATCCCAAGTGTTCCATCGACTGCACTCTTCTGGATGAGGATCTCGGATGTTGTTCCTGGGATCTGCTGGAGCCACTCTCCCAGTTTGATGGTCATCGTCCCTAAAACCCTGGTGCTCTGATTGCTACCAGAGCCAGTGTTTCCTCTTCTTTTAGCGTCTCATGTTCCTTGTTGCTGATGTTGCTATCTCTTGGGATTGCTACATCCGTCACTATGGCTCTTTTCTGCTGTTTATCCATCACTATTATGTCTGGTGGTTTAGCTATTACCATCTTTTAAACAATTTTCTGGTATACGATGTCTTATCAAACATAACCCATCCACACTCTAAGAGCATCCACACCATCATCAATCAAATTCTTGGTCTGACCAGCTGTCACTACTACACAGACATACACAGAGACAGAGCGAGAGAGAAGAAGGATGAAAGTGAACAGAGCAACAAATGAAAAGAACCAAACACCATCAATTCTTACCTACCTCAACCCTCTCAGTTTACAGAACAAGCAAATGTGAGAACTGTGACTCACCATTCCCCCCCACCACCTGGAGCTCAGGATACTTCTGTTTAATGTAGTTAATCATGCTGATCTGAAACACCGAGTTTCCCTGAGATGAGTCCTAAAACAATAGACACAGCCTTCAGACCAAATTCACTATGTCCAATCACAGTCCTGTGTTACACAGCCTCATAGCAAAAATAGTTTGTCATTTGATTCAGGCACCATACTCAGGATGGAGACTAATCCCACTCCCTTTAGGACCTTAAGACCTACCAGCACCACCACGTCCACTCCTGCCTGCACGAGCAGGTCCAGCCGGTACTTGTCATCCTCACGGGTAACGATGGCAGCGCCACACAGCAGCTGTTTGCGGGAGTCTTTAGAGGCCAGAGGGTAGTCTCTGTTCTTCTTCAGATCAGTGCGAGCAATTATAGCCACCAGCTCATCACTGTCGTTCACAATGGGCAGTTTACCTGCAATCAACAAGCGTCCCCACGACCGACCCGTTACTCAGAGAAGAAGTGGAGAAGTGAAAATAACCTTTCAAAGTCCTTTAGAAGCAGTTTCACTTCTCAAGCTGAAAAGATGAAGAATCAGACCTTTTTTTGCTGCACTGCAGGATGTCATTGGCCTCTTTGAGTGTAACACCTGCTGGTGCAACCACTAAATCTTCCCTCTTTGTCATTGCCTGGCAAATATCACAAATAAATCACAAAAAGATGTGAGTTTAAAGAATGTGATTTTATACACACACACACACACACACACACACACACACACACACACACACTTATATATATATACACATTTTTTTATATATATATATATATATATATATATATATATATATATATATATATATATATATATATATATATATATATATATATATATATATATTGCCCTCTTTCACACACTGACACAGAAATATCACAATTTCATGATAGTTCTATTCCACCTATATTTTTAAGCATTGTATGTCATATGTGATTCATTTGTGTTTTTAAAAACCTTTTGTATATTGTATGTACAATCAAAGATGAATCACAAACCTCCTCCAACAGCCGGTCATAGTCCTTCTCTGAGAGGAAGTCAATGTCTCGTGACGTCACGATTCCCACAAGCTTGCTGCCCATCTTGCCGGTTTCGGTGACAGGGATTCCAGAGAAGCCGTGTCGCACCTTGGCCTCAAACACATCTCCGACCGTGTGCTGTGGACTCATCACCACCGGATCCGTGATGAAGCCCTGCTCGAATTTCTGCCATGACACCATATATTGCTCTGCTGATGAGAGGCCTCAGGGAAGCTTGTGTGTAAATCTGCATGTTCAACGTGTTGTTCATTATATTCCTATTAAGACAATTCACTGAAAGTTTGACACCTTAACTTTCCGGACTTCATTTGCTTGGAACTCTGGGGTGCAATTGTGATGGATGATCCCAATACCGCCCATGAGCTGTAATACAAAATCACAGAAAGCTAAATGGAAAAGCAACAGGACTTCATGGTTTTGAGTGTGTGGGGGATACTCACGGCCATAGCGATGGCCATGGAGGATTCAGTCACAGTACCCATGGGGGAGGAAATAAGCGGCGTCTTCAGGGTTATCTTCCGGGTCAGAGCACAGGTCAGATCCTGAATGACAGACGCAAATGGTAACAGAAAGGAACCAATGTTCTACAGAACAATTATCTTTGTTTATGTTCATGCTTGTATTTTCATACAGACTATGCATTGCACAAAGATAAGAACAGTTTGGGGTGTTACTTTGGACAGCTTTCACATATGCACACATCTCTATCCCATTATTAATTTGACTTCAAGTGACTTGGATGTGCTCATTCAAAGCACAAATATTGCTGTTTTTATAAGCAGGGCATCAGTTTAATCTCCCTGTGGTAAGACAGACAAAAACATCCTACGTTCTCTCCCACATTCTAGCACACACACACACAAAATGTAACACCAAATATAAATACCACAATATATACTATCCCATATCCATTACACATGGGAATTTTGGTTCGTGCCTCCCTCACACTGTCATACACACACACACACACACCCACACACCCCTCAGCCTCTCTGCCTGTGACAACACACCCTATGCACCTGGGATGCCAACACCACCTATTTTGCACATCTTATTTGCACTCCTTCATCCCTCTCTTACACTATGCCACACTCCACCCTCTGTTGTAGTCGTGTTCGCACTACATGGCAACTGACTCAGCTCCTCCATCTCACTGAAGGTAGAGGAGACCGCCAGCTCACTAATTAATTAGGAAGATCCCGCCCCCTCCACTAAATCATTACTAGATGTGCTGTATTTACTGAAACACACATACTGGTAAGCCCTTATGGGGCATGTCAGGAAACCTGCTGAGCTGTTTTGGTGCATTTTGCAAAAGTACTCACCACTTCATCTGAGGTAAAGTCAATGAAGCCAGGCAGGATCAGAAAATCACTGAATCAAAGACCACAGAACAAACAAACAAAGAAAAACTGATACTAAAAATACATTATACTAACAACCTAGCAAATACAAGTCACATCAGAAGTAGATGTACGCTAAAGAAAGGCTATTCTGTCTGTGCTCTCATGTAAACAGAGTTAAAACGTAAGCGTTTTACTGATCCGCGGATCGAAATATTTATCCAGTGGGTGTTGGCCGAGGATGCTAAAGCTATTTCTATTCGTTACGCTTTGCCCTTTCTCCATTTCGACGTGCTATCCTTTTATTCGGGAGAGCCGATGTCTCGCATTCGCAGCATGCAAACAACAACCGTCATTATCGTACTCAAGTAGTACACACGGATTTAGTGTGATATACTTCCAAGACTGAACAATGATGCTTTATTCTTAGTGAATGTGAATGAAAATCCCGCTTCTCGGGTTACTCACAAGACGATAGCGTCGCGTACTTCAGACAACAAAAAACGACGTCAAGGAACACAGCTGGTCTTCATCTGCGACCGTTACAGACTAGCCTCTGTGGCATCTCTCAAAGTCAAGCGAAAGTCTAGCCCTTAGCTAAATCACCCAGAATCACAGTTGGAGTTTACACATTTTAAAGACTCGACCTGCTCAGTTTGAGAAAACTCTCATCCTCTCAACGTGGTGGATGACGACGGGACATTTTAAGGGCGCTCACGTCTCTCAGCTCCGGCATGGAACTGAAATACTGATAGTGCGTTTCAGTTGGATTTGGATGTGAAGTGAGAGAGAACAGACGGGCGATGCGCCTTTGTTTTACTGTCCACGCTATTAGCTGGCCAGCCCAGTTCAGGTCTGACGTGTGAAATTTACGTTTGGATGAGACAAAAATGTTTTTGACTTGGGTTGAAATAATCATCTTGCTTATAAAAGGAGGACGTGATGTAGCAAATCCACACAATCGTTTTGAAGCCGTGGTCAGGCTGCCCAATACTCAACTTTATTATGTTATTCACAAAGGATCTGACACAGCCCCCAACTGAGCTTTAAACACCTGGAAGTTAATTTAGTCCATTCTGTAAATTGAAATGTACAGAGATATGGGTCTGTAAAACAAATGGAATGTGATGCTTTTGAGCATTGCTATGGCAAAATGTTTTCATATCTGTTCTACAACACAGATTATATCGGTCTTGATAATATAATTCTTAATCAGATTTATGGTCCTTTTTACTCTGATGACATGGGAATGTTAATATGATGGGCAAAGAAGGCAAGCAGTTATATTTGAGTAGTGCTGGACATTATAAATGAGTAAACATCACTATTTACACATTAGGACATTTTATTATACTATGACATGACTGTATTTCTCTGTAGAGACTGTAAATGTATAGGTCTATTTTATGTGATGATAATCCCCGAAAGGAATGTGTTCTTCTGAGACCAACAATATGGAATTGGGCTAAAATTGCACATCACTGAGAACCCAACCCAGTCTGTGCAACAGTTTAAAAGTACACAATCCAAAAGAAAAATAAAGTCCACTCCTAATGAACTTGTTTAGTGACACTAACGTTAACCTAGTGATGCAAACATGGTTAATTTTGCTGATCAGCACTCCTTTGAAACTGTAGGAGTCTCACCTCTCTGGTTCGTAGCCAGCCTGGATGCGCGTGGCGCTGTAGCGCTGAGCTGCAGTCTCATGCCCATGAGATGTGTTGTGGCCAAATGGCCCCTGGTGCTCAGGGTCGCGAGGCGACAGCTGCAATCTGGCTGGCTCTGTGTCGCCCACAATGAGGCGGTAGTCGATCTGGTAGCTGTCGTGCTTGCCATTGGCAAAGTGCTCATAGACATGGCCCTCAATGTAAGCGATGTCCAGTACTCCAATCCTCCTCTACAACCCTGCGTGAGCTGACGCCCCGGGCCTCCGCCCACCTCCCCTCTCCACCTGCACCACAGAGCGGCTCCTGGGACACTGCGTGCGCATTCACCAGTGGTTGTGCTGGAGCCACGCACACAATCCAAGTTTGTTCCTCAGATCGAGATGGAGAGCTTTCTCTTAGCTGAGGAGCAGAGTAAGAGATTCATCCAACATGCATCATACAAGCAGCAGCTGAATCAGGTAGAATGAAATACGGCTCTGATAGAGGCTTCGTCCCAAACAAAATAAAGCTACTGGGTGTCTTGGTAAGACTCTGTAAGTGGTGATCCCTAAAAAGGCCTGTCTGCTGCCATTGGACTACTGTTTTCTCTAAAGTGCTGTCTGGAATGTTGTCAGAGACAACATTCAGAGGGATTGGGAAGGAAAGCCTCTTAGTCACTACCTGTACTGCCCTCATTGCCATTGAAATATAACAAGGTTACAGTCAAGCTCTGAAGCTTCACTCAACACTCTGCCCTACCGCCTTTAATGCTCATAAAGTAGGAGTTTGCAGAATTTGTTTGTTGTTATGCTACACACTAAATGCATGGCACACAAATGTTTGATGCAGCAAAATGTCAGTGCTTTTTTAACAAAGGAGAAATGAGCACATAAGCACCTTCCCTATATTATGTGAAGATGGATAATAAAATGATAACAGGTGTATCTATTTGTTGTTCTTATTTTAATATTCACATCAGGCTTGTGATTTTGCAAGGAAATTGTAAAATAAATGTTCCTAGTGTTCTAGGGTTACTCTCCTGGGCTCATATTCTAATACAGGTGTGATAAGAACTTATATTTCTAAAAGAAACAATCTTTAAGAAACAACTGCATTTGCATAAAGGATTTATCTTTTATCTTAATGCTTTAATGTTTTAGTGTGCTAATGTCTGATTTTAAGTACACTTAGTTAAAAAGGCTACCACAAGTACTGTTCAAGTTCAAGTTCAAGTTTGGTTTATTCGTCACATACATAGTCATACACAGCATAACTCGCAGTGAAATGGTGGAGAGTGCTCTGTCCAAACTGAGGAAAAGAAAACAGGGGTGCATAGAGAAATATAGACATTCTCTATATGTGAAATATATATATGCAAAGATAAATATATATATTCTATGTATGTACAAAATATATTAACAATGTATGTACAATATATGTATATTATGATTATATACACAATGTACAATGTATATGGTTGTGTATATATGTACACAATCTACAGAATGTACAGATCCATTTCGTATAATAACATATCTACAGTTGTTGTGTAACAAGGTCATTGAATATAAATATATATATACAGATATACAGTTATGTTACATTGTGGTGGTGGTCCCCACAGTTTATCAGTTTCCCTGATTCAGGGCCCGAATGGCCTGTGGGAAGAAGCTGCTCTTCAGCCTCTCTGTCTTGGTCTTCAGGGAGCGAAAGCGCCTCCCTGACCTCAACAGAGAGAAGAGTCTATTGTTGGGATGGGTGGGGTCCTTCACAATCCTCCTGGCCTTGGTCTGGCACCGCTTGTAGTAGATGGTCTGCAGGTCAGGAAGTTCCGTGTGAGTGATGCGCTCTGCTGAACGCACTACCCTTTGGAGTGCTTGTCTGTCCTGCTTGGTGCTATTCCCAAACCAGACTGTGATGTTCCCCGTGAGGATGCTCTCGATAGTGCAGGTATAGAAGTTCCGCAGTACCTTGGAGGGCAGTCTGAAGGACAGGTCCTGCGAGATGTGAACACCAAGGTACCTGAAACTATCTACTCTCTCCACCGTGGTTCCACTGATCCTCACAGGTTGGTAGTGCCGCTCCTGCTTCTTGCTGCAATCCACGATCAGCTCCTTTGTCTTACTGACGTTTAGGAGGAGATAATTTTCCTGGCGCCAGTTTTCCAGGTGTTTAATCCAGGTAGGCCCTCTCGTCGTTGTCCGAGATCAGACCCATGACAACGGTGTCGTCAGCAAACTTGACAATGATGGTGGAGCTGGAAGTGGCTGTGCAGTCGTAGGTGTACAGTGAGTAGAGCAGGGGGCTTAGGACACAACCCTGAGGAGCTCCAGTGCTGAGGGTGAGGGTGGATGAGGCGCAGTTGCCCACCCGTACTGATTGTGGTCTGTCTGTTAGGAAGTTGGAGATCCAGTCGCACAGGGATGTATGCAGTCCTAGATCCCCCAACTTAGTAGTGAGTAGGGAGGGGATGATAGTGTTAAATGCTGAACTGTAGTCGACAAATAGCATTTTAACATAATTTCCCCTCCCTTCGTCCAGGTGAGTCGGTGTAGTGTGGAGCAGATGTGCAATTGCATCGTCAGTGGAGCGGTTGTGGCGGTATGCAAACTGCAGTGGGTCCATGGAGGCTGGCAGTGAAGATGTGATGAAGTCTCCGACTAGCTTTTTAAAGCACTTCATCACGACTGATGTGAGGGCGACAGGTCGGTAGTCATTGAGGTCGGAGGGTCGAGGTTTCTTCGGGACGGGGACGATGGTGGATCGCTTGAAGCTGGACGGGACGATACCGAGCGTCAGGGAGAGATTGAAGATGTCGGTGAATACCGGGGCTAGCTGATCTGCGCAGGCTTTGAGGACCCTCCCGCAGATACCGTCTGCTCCCATCGCCTTCCTGGTATTCACCCTTTTAAACACTCTTCTCACGTCACTCTCCGTGACGATGAGAGGGCGCTGTTCTATGGTGCGCCCCGCGCATGTGCCATTGGCTGCGCCGATAGTGCCATTAGCACTAGCGCTGCTAGCATTAGTGCTGTTAGCACTAGCGCTGCTAGCATTAGCGCTGCTAGCATTAGCGCCGTTAGCATTAGCGCTGCTAGATGTAGCCTCGAAGCGAGCGAAGAATGTATTCAGCTCGTTCGCCAGAGACTCATCCGCACTCATCAGTCCGGAGGGTGGGCTCCTGTAGTCCGTGATCGTCCGTAGTCCCTGCCACAGGGATCTAGAGCCACTCCGCTGTCACTAAATATTAACTAGTTTCAACTTTGCTAATAGTTCTACTGATTTTCATAATTTTCTTCTTCTTTCCATTTGTTGAACATTAAACAGCTCTGTTTCATCTTCTCTCTCTCTCTCTCTCTCTCTCTCTCTCTCTCTCTCTCTCTCTCTCTCTCTCTCTCTCTCTCTCTCTCTCTCTCTCTCTCTCTCTCGAAGCTCCGCCTTGTGGTTTTAATATGCTCATCCACAATTCAATATAGAGCTCTACAGTCTATATCTGCACAGAGCTGATGAGTTTATAAAAGTCCACACTGCAAAATGTGCATAGTACTGACGTTTACATTACAATGCTCTGTCCAGTCATGCCAAAGCCAGTTTTCTTTCAATTCAATGTATGTACATGAATTACTTGAAGACATGAATAGAAATCTATAGAGGCATTACTCATTATGTCATGACCCTGTTATCTATTAGAAACCCACAATTTATCTGAATTAATTATTCATAAATAAATTGTCAGTTTCATGTCCATTCAGATTTCAGTGGAGATCAGCAGGGGTCTATTGCTGTGTATTATTATTCATAACACTGTGCCTGCAAACTGTGAGAACAGACACACACAGGTTATTTTCCAGTCCTTGAGTGCTTTTGTGGCACTGCTTGACAGTTGGTGGAGTGTTCCCTAAAAGAGCCACTGAGCATGATGGATTCGGTAGTAGGAGTTTAGTGAGCAGAGAGGACGAAGACTTACGAGTGCAGGCCATGAACACCCCCCTCCACCTGAGCAGACATGGTCCTCTTCTCAAACTTCAGCTCTCCAGAGTACATCATAGAGCTACACTCAACATAGAAAATGACATTACACACAAGCATTCACTCACACACAGCTTCCTCTCTTCCATTTTCTGCTGACCTTCCAAAGAACCCTTGAAGCTATAAAAGATAAGAAAGACCATAAATAGAAATGTGTTTGTAGACAAAATATATCCTAGCATTTGAAAAACTGATGTTTTTCAGTGTACATGAAAAGGGAAGTAGATTCATCTTAACCCACATCTTGTTTTTTCAAGTTTCAAGTTTGGTTTATTTGTCACATACATAGTCTTACACAGTACAACACGCAGTGAAATGTCTGGTAGATGAGTAGATGAGTACTGCTGTTGAGCCTTCTTACAATGACAATGGTTTTATTTAAGCCCTATTCAGTAATTACACAACACTGAAACACTGTTCAAAATTGTAGTTTCAAATAATATATAATGACTACTACATATGTAAAATATATAATAAGTTTTGGAAATCTGGGCTGGCAATGAGACCACAGAGGACTGTAAATGCACTTTTTTCACTGTGTGTCAGCCAAGTGAAATGTGTATGAGTAAGGGCCGATCACAGCTGGACACACACACGCACACGCACGCACACACACACACACACACACACACACACACACACACACACACACACACACACACACACACACACACACACACACACACACACACACACACACACACACACACACACAGACAGACACACACCAGGATGAGAGGAACAGGTCACTTAGCTGGTGATGATGTCAGCACCAGTGAAGTCTATGCTGAGGTCAAAACCCTTAGCTTCTTCCTGAACCTAATATTTCAGATGGAACATTAATGAAGACAATTGACATTTGTGAGACGTAAACCAACCACGTCACATTAAACACATCCTCATCTGTGATTCTAAACCAAACATTGCAGATACTGAGTTATAAAGAATCTGTAGTAATGCTACACAGATGACAACAAAGCATATAATTCAATAAGACCCTCCCTCTCTCTCTCTCTCTCTCTCTCTCTCTCTCTCTCTCTCTCTCTCTCTCTCTCTCTCAGAGAGGGAGACATCTGTTGATGAGCTAG
Organism: Electrophorus electricus; assembly: GCF_041902795.1. Lineage (NCBI taxonomy): Eukaryota > Metazoa > Chordata > Actinopteri > Gymnotiformes > Gymnotidae > Electrophorus > Electrophorus electricus. The sequence goes on along the minus strand of NW_027658771.1, from coordinate 502,166 downwards.
TGCCAGGCTGGCTGAGGGCCTGATGAAGAGTCCTTGCTCCTCTACCTCTCAGTGTGTATATTACAGTAGCGAACAGAGGGGTTCTCCATCTTCATTCATTAGTCTCCTGCGCTCTGTCTTTTGGCCCCAGCCCCCATGCCCCTTGACGAAGCCTATTTCCTAGAGGCCTTCTTTTCACACCCATGACATGATGACATCATTGCTGTGCTCCAGTCTTTGTGAGACACTGCTGCCCCATACAATTCATATACAGTCAGCATCTGCCTATTTCATTTCATATCAATTTATACTGTTTATTACTGCAGGTTAGAAGTCCTAATCAATTTAACCTCTTTTCTTAATCATCTCTAGCAGGGCAAGAATCCGCAGTGCCTGCAGATCACTTTTTTCCCCAAATAAATAATATTTTGAACAAAATATTACATTTATTTTTCCAAGAGTGTCAAAGAGTTGAAATTACAACATTTTTAATGAGGGCTAAACTTATTTCTCGCTTAAAAGTTTCTCACTTAAAAATATCTTGATACAAATTCTGATATTAGTGCAACTACTGACTTGGCCCTCTATGCTTTGAGAGTGTTTTTTCTAATATTTTAGTTCTGAATTTTGAATCACTGAGATGCAATGGAGACCAGTGATACACCCTGACCAACGTTCTGTCTGCCCTTACCATGCTGACCCATCTGTTCCAATACTATGGCTACTGCTACATACTGACATGCCCTCCATCTCCTTCTTTCAAAACTGAATGACAAAAGGAGCCTAAAACGTGTGTGTGTGTGTGTGTACACTGACTATTTGCCTTTGTTTGTTTTATCATGTATGCATGTGTGCATCTTTTCATTGCAAAATCTGATGTGTGTGTAGTCTTAAATAGCATCTCATATGGAAGGTAAACACATACTTTCAGAGTTAGACTAATTTGACTGAAACACTAATCAATATCTTAACATTGTTTAACTGCAAAAGTGTATAAATGGTTTTGATAACCACTGAAAAGATATGGAATGATGAAATGTATGTATGGCCATTCTAATGTACTACTGACCAATCATTCTCTGCCTCAGGAAGTGTCCTTAATCTCTTATCCAACTCTCTGAGAAAAGGAGAGTGATAGAGAGACACAGACAAAGAAATATGTAAATGTGCAAAGTAAATGTGTGTATCTTGCTTATGGTCAAAGAAAGAAATCTAATAATTCTGTACTAGACAAATGTGACAGATTTACTTAGAGAAGTAAAATAGTTTGAGGAGTTCAGAGTTTTAATAGTGTTGCAGAAGAACAACAAAAACATTGCCTGAATTTCAGAATCCCAGAAAACAGGCACAGAAAATTTGAGAGCAGACTGCTAAATTCAACTAAACAATCCAAAAGAGCAGGGGGAGCAGTGCCAGTACCAGACAGCGATGGCGCAGGTCGGGACACTCTCTATGATGCTGTTGCAGACCAGATCAGGATGACGGACATGCTGTCCTTCTTCAGTCTCCTCAGGAAGCAGAGCTTTCTTCACTAAGGAAAAAGTGCTCAGGGACCATGAGAGATTGATTGTGATTTTAAGAGAGTGTATGTTCTCACTCTTCACTGTATGTATTAGGGTGTGAGGCATTTGCATCCTTCTGTAGTCCACAGTCATCTCTTTTGTCTTTTTGACAACCAGAGAAAGGCATGTCTGGAGAGACTGTGACAAAGGCTTTGACTTCTTTAATTATTTCTGTATTGTTTTTCATGGTATAAATAAAATGTAAAAAGGCAAATCTAAAGCAAACATATGAATCTAATTAATCTAATTAAGGCTAAAGTGAAAACAAAGCAAGCCCACAATAGTTTATTCTATTCTATTCTATTCTGTGTGATGACAATGGAATTGTCAACAAAACCAAAACTGTGATGTCATAATATCACTGACCATTGTCGTAATAGCTATTCTTATAATCTGCTTGACAAAGGTAAAATTGGTCAGTCTGTTGACAGAAATGGGAGGTTGCAGCAGCAAAATGCAGTTCTGCTGCTCTCACAGAAGATCTTCGAAGAAGAAGAAAACGAAGATTTTGTTGGACAGGAACACACAAAAAGCAATGAGTAGATTGCAACAAGAACTACCTGACAGAGTAGATACGAAGGAAATTAGAAAACGACACTGTGTTAAAATTGGAAAATTTGAGGAGGAATGTAGTGGGAAGGAGTTGGAGGAGAAGCAGAAGGAGACAAAAAATGAACAGAGTGAAAGATGGCACCTGAAGAGTGAAAGAGAGGATCTAGAGAGTGAAAGACAACACCTGAAGGGTGAAAGAGAGAATCTTGAGAGTGAAAGACAACACCTGAAGAGTGAAAGAGAGGATCTAGAGCGTGAAAGACAACACCTGAAGAGTGAAAGAGGCTCTAGAGAGAGAAAGACAACACCTGAAGGGTGAAAGAGAGAATCTTGAGAGTGAAAGACAACACCTGAAGAGTGAAAGAGAGGATCTAGAGCGTGAAAGACAACACCTGAAGAGTGAAAGAGAGGCTCTGGAGAGAGAAAGACAACACCTGAAGGGTGAAAGAGAGAATCTTGAGAGTGAAAGACAACACCTGAAGAGTGAAAGAGAGGCTCTAGAGAGTGAAAACCAAAACCCAAAGTGTGAAAGAAAGAACCTGAAGACGTTATGGGACAAAGTAGTGGGGAAGAAAACTAAGCAGCAGCGCATGGGGAGAGCCATGGCTTTGGAAGCTTTGTACTGCTCAAAGGGACCACACACTTCCCAAGGAGGACCAGCTAAAGAAATCGGTAGTATGCAGAAAGGTTTCCCGAGCACATAAAAAGGCTATGATTACCAACTGGCCAAAGAGACAGACGCTGTGCTTGACTACATCAGAACTATGTTTATAACCAGTCAATATGAACTTCTACCAATCCATCCAAAACCTGATAAAGGAGACCTGAATGACGATACTACTGGAACTACAAAATTACTGGGACTACTACTATTTAGCATTCTGAAAAAATAAAAATGAAAAAGTCCTCATGTTCTTTAAAAAAAATAAATCAATAAAATGTAAAAAGCTCAAAAAGCTTTTTTAAACATTGGCAACTGTGTATTTGATTTACCTCGGAATGGGTGCAGCTGGTTCATGGCGCATGTGTTCGAGCTTTAGCCTCTGTATTTGGCATTTCAGTGCATCGAGCAGTTGAAACTATAGCAAGCAAAGGCAAAAGGAGCTGTGCGGTCCATGTTTGTGCAAGTGGTCTTCCACATAGTCCCATGCTGTGCTGGGTTTAGGGTGTGTTTGCAGGGAGAGCCCAGCGCTTACAGGCTAAGAGGATTACAGTGGAGCATTGCAGGGACTGTCAGAATACAGAGCGCGCGCGCGCGTGTGTGTGTGTGTGTGTTTTCTCTACACATTTGGAAGAGAGAAAACAGCTGTGATGTAGTTGATAAAATTGCAGGCCTGGCACAGGCTCTGCTCAGAATGGTGAGAGAGCACTGGAGGAGTTTGGGAGTTTATTAATAGCGTTTAGCTCACTACAGAAGGAGTAGATCAGGGCTTTGCTGGGAAGGATGATGATAGGGTTTGATCACACCATTTAGCACAACATTGTCATGTCCATGCTGTGCATGGTTCTAAAGAAAAGGATCTTTGTTATTCAATCCAATAAATTTCAAATTCAAATTTTCTGTTTCTCATGAATGAATGTGGACTATAGGATGGGGGGTGTCAACTGTTTGTGTGTGTGCGCGTGTGATTTAGACGGTTGAGAGAGTTGAGAGATAATGTCATGACAACGAACCAATTAAAATCAAAATTATTCACACTGTGTTGACAAGAGACACACACACAAACACATACATACACAGAGAGAGAGAGAGAGAGAGAGAGAGAGAGAAACAAAAATAATCACAATCAGGGCTCACCAGATCTCTCAGAGTCTCTCTGACAGGCCCTAATCCACTCCGCCAATTGAAAAACAGAAAGTAGCAGAGAGAATAGCAGTGTGGCAGTATATGAATGTGCCCCCAACAAATATATAATTCACACACACACACACACACACATCTTTCACACTTACACATCCATACTCACATGTACACATGTATACACCATTGAACTACACACATCTATATTCACATGCACAAACAAACACCCCACACAAATGTTTGATCTTTGTGCAAATTCACTTGGAGGTAGGCCAACATTCTAGACATAAAATATGTGACAATAAACATAGCCTCAGTACGTTTCATTTCATGCATTTACATCTTGATCCAAACACTTTCACACTCCTTTGCCTCACACTTACAAACACAAGAAACACTCGGGTGGTCTTCGGTAGCAGGAGGGATGTCAGTGCACAAAACACTAACTTGAAATGTTTTTAACCCCCATTTCAATGAAGACCATCATACCTTGCAAGGTATACCATTCTTTCACTCTCCTGGACAACCTCAGGCTGTTCCTGGAACCAGCAAAGCCAGTGGTTTTGGCCTCTGTCTGAAGCACAATGGGCGTATGCCGGAGGCGTAGCGGAGCATGTCAGGAGGGTGGGCAGAGCCCTCTCCCAGCAGTGGCAGAGGAGAAAGGGCACATGGAGCACAGTGGCTACGGTTGACACCTGCAGGAGGCGACATGTGGGCAGGGCCAGTATGAGCCCACTTGGACCCATCTGCCACTACAGAAAACCCACCTGCTGTGTGTGTGTGTGTGTTTGTGTGTGTGCGTGTAGATTTGTTGACATTGTTCATGAGTCAGTGAATCATGTTTTTGGTGGATATCATGTTTTCAGCTCACAAATAATATAAATAATAATACAGGTAATAAAACAGGGAAGAAAGTAGATGTTAGCCAGTGCAGCATTTACTTAATTCATTATTCGTTCTTTTATGTTAGTGTGTAACTCTCATATTGTAGTCTCCTGAAAGACAGACAGAGGCAAATATAGGCAACGATAGCATTCAACTGTTATTCAGGGATATCCCACCATTGGGAGTGGACGATTAGGGGTGCTGGAGTAGGAAGGTATTTGTAGTACATTCCTGTTGTAGGCCTTCCTATAGTGTTTAACTGATTTCCATAACTGAAATACATTATAATGTTTAAAAGTTTAGAAACGTGAGCATAATACTCCAGAAGATGTAGCGTCCTGGTGTGTGAATGAGTAGTAATCTTTCTGAAACAATAAGTTTGATTTAATTCTCGTTTTCATTTCCTTGTGGATTGTATTATTTTATTTGAAACATTTGACTCAAAATAAAGAAATAGTGCAAAAATGTGAAAAGGCACTACAGGATGCATCTTGAATAAACGAAAACCTCGCCCAGATGTTGTAAACTTAGAACAGTAATTATGTTCTAAGAATGTTGATAAAAAAGAACAGGAATTTACAATATATACATTTTCCTGCATAGTATCCCAAGTGTTCCATCGACTGCACTCTTCTGGATGAGGATCTCGGATGTTGTTCCTGGGATCTGCTGGAGCCACTCTCCCAGTTTGATGGTCATCGTCCCTAAACCCCTGGTGCTCTGATTGCTACCAGAGCCAGTGTTTCCTCTTCTTTTAGCGTCTCATGTTCCTTGTTGCTGATGTTGCTATCTCTTGGGATTGCTACATCCGTCACTATGGCTCTTTTCTGCTATTTATCCATCACTATTATGTCTGGTGGTTTAGCTATTCCCATCTTTTAAACAATTTTCTGGTATACGATGTCTTATCAAACATAACCCATCCACACTCTAAGAGCATCCACACCATCATCAATCAAATTCTTGGTCTGACCAGCTGTCACTACTACACAGACATACACAGAGACAGAGCGAGAGAGAAGAAGGATGAAAGTGAACAGAGCAACAAATGAAAAGAACCAAACACCATCAATTCTTACCTACCTCAACCCTCTCAGTTTACAGAACAAGCAAATGTGAGAACTGTGACTCACCATTCCCCCCCACCACCTGGAGCTCAGGATACTTCTGTTTAATGTAGTTAATCATGCTGATCTGAAACACCGAGTTTCCCTGAGATGAGTCCTAAAACAATAGACACAGCCTTCAGACCAAATTCACTATGTCCAATCACAGTCCTGTGTTACACAGCCTCATAGCAAAAATAGTTTGTCATTTGATTCAGGCACCATACTCAGGATGGAGACTAATCCCACTCCCTTTAGGACCTTAAGACCTACCAGCACCACCACGTCCACTCCTGCCTGCACGAGCAGGTCCAGCCGGTACTTGTCATCCTCACGGGTAACGATGGCAGCGCCACACAGCAGCTGTTTGCGGGAGTCTTTAGAGGCCAGAGGGTAGTCTCTGTTCTTCTTCAGATCAGTGCGAGCAATTATAGCCACCAGCTCATCACTGTCGTTCACAATGGGCAGTTTACCTGCAATCAACAAGCGTCCCCACGACCGACCCGTTACTCAGAGAAGAAGTGGAGAAGTGAAAATAACCTTTCAAAGTCCTTTAGAAGCAGTTTCACTTCTCAAGCTGAAAAGATGAAGAATCAGACCTTTTTTTGCTGCACTGCAGGATGTCATTGGCCTCTTTGAGTGTAACACCTGCTGGTGCAACCACTAAATCTTCCCTCTTTGTCATTGCCTGGCAAATATCACAAATAAATCACAAAAAGATGTGAGTTTAAAGAATGTGATTTTACGCGCACACACACACACACACACACACTTATATATATATATACACATTTTTTATTTATATATATATATATATATATATATATATATATATATATATATATATATATATATATATATATATATATTGCCCTCTTTCACACACTGACACAGAAATATCACAATTTCATGATAGTTCTATTCCACCTATATTTTTAAGCATTGTATGTCATATGTGATTCATTTGTGTTTTTAAAAACCTTTTGTATATTGTATGTACAATCAAAGATGAATCACAAACCTCCTCCAACAGCCGGTCATAGTCCTTCTCTGAGAGGAAGTCAATGTCTCGTGACGTCACGATTCCCACAAGCTTGCTGCCCATCTTGCCGGTTTCGGTGACAGGGATTCCAGAGAAGCCGTGTCGCACCTTGGCCTCAAACACATCTCCGACCGTGTGCTGTGGACTCATCACCACCGGATCCGTGATGAAGCCCTGCTCGAATTTCTGCCATGACACCATATATTGCTCTGCTGATGAGAGGCCTCAGGGAAGCTTGTGTGTAAATCTGCATGTTCAACGTGTTGTTCATTATATTCCTATTAAGACAATTCACTGAAAGTTTGACACCTTAACTTTCCGGACTTCATTTGCTTGGAACTCTGGGGTGCAATTGTGATGGATGATCCCAATACCGCCCATGAGCTGTAATACAAAATCACAGAAAGCTAAATGGAAAAGCAACAGGACTTCATGGTTTTGAGTGTGTGGGGGATACTCACAGCCATAGCGATGGCCATGGAGGATTCAGTCACAGTACCCATGGGGGAGGAAATAAGCGGCGTCTTCAGGGTTATCTTCCGGGTCAGAGCAGAGGTCAGATCCTGAATGACAGACGCAAATGGTAACAGAAAGGAACCAATGTTCTACAGAACAATTATCTTTGTTTATGTTCATGCTTGTATTTTCATACAGACTATGCATTGCACAAAGATAAGAACAGTTTGGGGTGTTACTTTGGACAGCTTTCACATATGCACACATCTCTATCCCATTATTAATTTGACTTCAAGTGACTTGGATGTGCTCATTCAAAGCACAAATATTGCTGTTTTTATAAGCAGGGCATCAGTTTAACCTCCCTGTGGTAAGACAGACAAAAACATCCTACGTTCTCTCCCACATTCTAGCACACACACACACAAAATGTAACACCAAATATAAATACCACAATATATACTATCCCATATCCATTACACATGGGAATTTTGGTTCGCGCCTCCCTCACACTGTCATACACACACACACACACACCCACACACCCCTCAGCCTCTATGCCTGTGACAACACACCCTATGCACCTGGGATGCCAACACCACCTATTTTGCACATCTTATTTGCACTCCTTCATCCCTCTCTTACACTATGCCACACTCCACCCTCTGTTGTAGTCGTGTTCGCACTACATGGCAACTGACTCAGCTCCTCCATCTCACTGAAGGTAGAGGAGACCGCCAGCTCACTAATTAATTAGGAAGATCCCGCCCCCTCCACTAAATCATTACTAGATGTGCTGTATTTACTGAAACACACACACTGGTAAGCCCTTATGGGGCATGTCAGGAAACCTGCTGAGCTGTTTTGGTGCATTTTGCAAAAGTACTCACCACTTCATCTGAGGTAAAGTCAATGAAGCCAGGCAGGATCAGAAAATCACTGAATCAAAGACCACAGAACAAACAAACAAAGAAAAACTGATACTAAAAATACATTATACTAACAACCTAGCAAATACAAGTCACATCAGAAGTAGATGTACGCTAAAGAAAGGCTATTCTGTCTGTGCTCTCATGTAAACAGAGTTAAAACGTAAGCGTTTTACTGATCCGCGGATCGAAATATTTATCCAGTGGGTGTTGGCCGAGGATGCTAAAGCTATTTCTATTCGTTACGCTTTGCCCTTTCTCCATTTCGACGTGCTATCCTTTTATTCGGGAGAGCCGATGTCTCGCATTCGCAGCATGCAAACAACAACCGTCATTATCGTACTCAAGTAGTACACACGGATTTAGTGTGATATACTTCCAAGACTGAACAATGATGCTTTATTCTTAGTGAATGTGAATGAAAATCCCGCTTCTCGGGTTACTCACAAGACGATAGCGTCGCGTACTTCAGACAACAAAAAACGACGTCAAGGAACACAGCTGGTCTTCATCTGCGACCGTTACAGACTAGCCTCTGTGGCATCTCTCAAAGTCAAGCGAAAGTCTAGCCCTTAGCTAAATCACCCAGAATCACAGTTGGAGTTTACACATTTTAAAGACTCGACCTGCTCAGTTTGAGAAAACTCTCATCCTCTCAACGTGGTGGATGACGACGGGACATTTTAAGGGCGCTCACGTCTCTCAGCTCCGGCATGGAACTGAAATACTGATAGTGCGTTTCAGTTGGATTTGGATGTGAAGTGAGAGAGAACAGACGGGCGATGCGCCTTTGTTTTACTGTCCACGCTATTAGCTGGCCAGCCCAGTTCAGGTCTGACGTGTGAAATTTACGTTTGGATGAGACAAAAATGTTTTTGACTTGGGTTGAAATAATCATCTTGCTTATAAAAGGAGGACTGGTGATGTAGCAAATCCACACAATCGTTTTGAAGCCGTGGTCAGGCTGCCCAATACTCAACTTTATCATGTTATTCACAAAGGATCTGACACAGCCCCCAACTGAGCTTTAAACACCTGGAAGTTAATTTAGTCCATTCTGTAAATTGAAATGTACAGAGATATGGGTCTGTAAAACAAATGGAATGTGATGCTTTTGAGCATTGCTATGGCAAAATGTTTTCATATCTGTTCTACAACACAGATTATATCGGTCTTGATAATATAATTCTTAATCAGATTTATGGTCCTTTTTACTCTGATGACATGGGAATGTTAATATGATGGGCAAAGAAGGCAAGCAGTTATATTTGAGTAGTGCTGGACATTATAAATGAGTAAACATCACTATTTACACATTAGGACATTTTATTATACTATGACATGACTGTATTTCTCTGTAGAGACTGTAAATGTATAGGTCTATTTTATGTGATGATAATCCCCGAAAGGAATGTGTTCTTCTGAGACCAACAATATGGAATTGGGCTAAAATTGCACATCACTGAGAACCCAACCCAGTCTGTGCAACAGTTTAAAAGTACACAATCCAAAAGAAAAATAAAGTCCACTCCTAATTAACTTGTTTAGTGACACTAACGTTAACCTAGTGATGCAAACATGGTTAATTTTGCTGATCAGCACTCCTTTGAAACCGTAGGAGTCTCACCTCTCTGGTTCGTAGCCAGCCTGGATGCGCGTGGCGCTGTAGCGCTGAGCTGCAGTCTCATGCCCATGAGATGTGTTGTGGCCAAATGGCCCCTGGTGCTCAGGGTCGCGAGGCGACAGCTGCAATCTGGCTGGCTCTGTGTCGCCCACAATGAGGCGGTAGTCGATCTGGTAGCTGTCGTGCTTGCCATTGGCAAAGTGCTCATAGACATGGCCCTCCATGTAAGCGATGTCCAGTACTCCAATCCTCCTCTACAATCCTGCGTGAGCTGACGCCCCGGGCCTCCGCCCACCTCCCCTCTCCACCTGCACCACAGAGCGGCTCCTGGGACACTGCGTGCGCATTCACCAGTGGTTGTGCTGGAGCCACGCACACAATCCAAGTTTGTTCCTCAGATCGAGATGGAGAGCTTTCTCTTAGCTGAGGAGCAGAGTAAGAGATTCATCCAACATGCATCATACAAGCAGCAGCTGAATCAGGTAGAATGAAATACGGCTCTGATAGAGGCTTCGTCCCAAACAAAATAAAGCTACTGGGTGTCTTGGTAAGACTCTGTAAGTGGTGATCCCTAAAAAGGCCTGTCTGCTGCCATTGGACTACTGTTTTCTCTAAAGTGCTGTCTGGAATGTTGTCAGAGACAACATTCAGAGGGATTGGGAAGGAAAGCCTCTTAGTCACTACCTGTACTGCCCTCATTGCCATTGAAATATAACAAGGTTACAGTCAAGCTCTGAAGCTTCACTCAACACTCTGCCCAACCGCCTTTAATGCTCATAAAGTAGGAGTTTGCAGAATTTGTTTGTTGTTATGCTACACACTAAATGCATGGCACACAAATGTTTGATGCAGCAAAATGTCAGTGCTTTTTTAACAAAGGAGAAATGAGCACATAAGCACCTTCCCTATATTATGTGAAGATGGATAATAAAATGATAACAGGTGTATCTATTTGTTGTTCTTATTTTAATATTCACATCAGGCTTGTGATTTTGCAAGGAAATTGTAAAATAAATGTTCCTAGTGTTCTAGGGTTATTCTCCTGGGCTCATATTCTAATACAGGTGTGATAAGAACTTATATTTCTAAAAGAAACAATCTTTAAGAAACAACTGCATTTGCATAAAGGATTTATCTTTTATCTTAATGCTTTAATGTTTTAGTGTGCTAATGTCTGATTTTAAGTACACTTAGTTAAAAAGGCTACCACAAGTACTGTTCAAGTTCAAGTTCAAGTTTGGTTTATTCGTCACATATAGTCATACACAGCATAACTCGCAGTGAAATGGTGGAGAGTGCTCTGTCCAAACTGAGGAAAAGAAAACAGGGGTGCATAGAGAAATATAGACATTCTCTATATGTGAAATATATATATGCAAAGATAAATATATATATTCTATGTATGTACAAAATATATTAACAATGTATGTACAATATATGTATATTATGATTATATACACAATGTACAATGTATATGGTTGTGTATATATGTACACAATCTACAGAATGTACAGATCCATTTCGTATAATAACATATCTACAGTTGTTGTGTAACAAGGTCATTGAATATAAATATATATATAGAGATATACAGTTATGTTACATTGTGGTGGTGGTCCCCACAGTTTATCAGTTTCCCTGATTCAGGGCCCGAATGGCCTGTGGGAAGAAGCTGCTCTTCAGCCTCTCTGTCTTGGTCTTCAGGGAGCGAAAGCGCCTCCCTGACCTCAACAGAGAGAAGAGTCTATTGTTGGGATGGGTGGGGTCCTTCACAATCCTCCTGGCCTTGGTCTGGCACCGCTTGTAGTAGATGGTCTGCAGGTCAGGAAGTTCCGTGTGAGTGATGCGCTCTGCTGAACGCACTACCCTTTGGAGTGCTTGTCTGTCCTGCTTGGTGCTATTCCCAAACCAGACTGTGATGTTCCCCGTGAGGATGCTCTCGATAGTGCAGGTATAGAAGTTCCGCAGTACCTTGGAGGGCAGTCTGAAGGACAGGTCCTGCGAGATGTGAACACCAAGGTACCTGAAACTATCTACTCTCTCCACCGTGGTTCCACTGATCCTCACAGGTTGGTAGTGCCGCTCCTGCTTCTTGCTGCAATCCACGATCAGCTCCTTTGTCTTACTGACGTTTAGGAGGAGATAATTTTCCTGGCGCCAGTTTTCCAGGTGTTTAATCCAGGTAGGCCCTCTCGTCGTTGTCCGAGATCAGACCCATGACAACGGTGTCGTCAGCAAACTTGACAATGATGGTGGAGCTGGAAGTGGCTGTGCAGTCGTAGGTGTACAGTGAGTAGAGCAGGGGGCTTAGGACACAACCCTGAGGAGCTCCAGTGCTGAGGGTGAGGGTGGATGAGGCGCAGTTGCCCACCCGTACTGATTGTGGTCTGTCTGTTAGGAAGTTGGAGATCCAGTCGCACAGGGATGTATGCAGTCCTAGATCCCCCAACTTAGTAGTGAGTAGGGAGGGGATGATAGTGTTAAATGCTGAACTGTAGTCGACAAATAGCATTTTAACATAATTTCCCCTCCCTTCGTCCAGGTGAGTCAGTGTAGTGTGGAGCAGATGTGCAATTGCATCGTCAGTGGAGCGGTTGTGGCGGTATGCAAACTGCAGTGGGTCCATGGAGGCTGGCAGTGAAGATGTGATGAAGTCTCCGACTAGCTTTTTAAAGCACTTCATCACGACTGATGTGAGGGCGACAGGTCGGTAGTCATTGAGGTCGGAGGGTCGAGGTTTCTTCGGGACGGGGACGATGGTGGATCGCTTGAAGCTGGACGGGACGATACCGAGCGTCAGGGAGAGATTGAAGATGTCGGTGAATACCGGGGCTAGCTGATCTGCGCAGGCTTTGAGGACCCTCCCGCAGATACCGTCTGCTCCCATCGCCTTCCTGGTATTCACCCTTTTAAACACTCTTCTCACGTCACTCTCCGTGACGATGAGAGGGCGCTGTTCTATGGTGGGCCCCGCGCATGTGCCATTGGCTGCGCCGATAGTGCCATTAGCACTAGCGCTGCTAGCATTAGTGCTGTTAGCACTAGCGCCGTTAGCATTAGCGCCGTTAGCATTAGCGCTGCTAGATGTAGCCTCGAAGCGAGCGAAGAATGTATTCAGCTCGTTCGCCAGAGACTCATCCGCACTCATCAGTCCGGAGGGTGGGCTCCTGTAGTCCGTGATCGTCCGTAGTCCCTGCCACAGGGATCTAGAGCCACTCCGCTGTCACTAAATATTAACTAGTTTCAACTTTGCTAATAGTTCTACTGATTTTCATAATTTTCTTCTTCTTTCCATTTGTTGAACATTAAACAGCTCTGTTTCATCTTCTCTGTCTCTCTCTCTCTCTCTCTCTCTCTCTCTCTCTCTCTCTCTCTCGAAGCTCCGCCTTGTGGTTTTAATATGCTCATCCACAATTCAATATAGAGCTCTACAGTCTATATCTGCACAGAGCTGATGAGTTTATAAAAGTCCACACTGCAAAATGTGCATAGTACTGACGTTTACATTACAATGCTCTGTCCAGTCATGCCAAAGCCAGTTTTCTTTCAATTCAATGTATGTACATGAATTACTTGAAGACATGAATAGAAATCTATAGAGGCATTACTCATTATGTCATGACCCTGTTATCTATTAGAAACCCACAATTTATCTGAATTAATTATTCATAAATAAATTGTCAGCTTCATGTCCATTCAGATTTCAGTGGAGATCAGCAGGGGTCTATTGCTGTGTATTATTATTCATAACACTGTGCCTGCAAACTGTGAGAACAGACACACACAGGTTATTTTCCAGTCCTTGAGTGCTTTTGTGGCACTGCTTGACAGTTGGTGGAGTGTTCCCTAAAAGAGCCACTGAGCATGATGGATTCGGTAGTAGGAGTTTAGTGAGCAGAGAGGACGAAGACTTACGAGTGCAGGCCATGAACACCCCCCTCCACCTGAGCAGACATGGTCCTCTTCTCAAACTTCAGCTCTCCAGAGTACATCATAGAGCTACACTCAACATAGAAAATGACATTACACACAAGCATTCACTCACACACAGCTTCCTCTCTTCCATTTTCTGCTGACCTTCCAAAGAACCCTTGATGCTATAAAAGATAAGAAAGACCATAAATAGAAATGTGTTTGTAGACAAAATATATCCTAGCATTTGAAAAACTGATGTTTTTCAGTGTACATGAAAAGGGAAGTAGATTCATCTTAACCCACATCTTGTTTTTTCAAATTTCAAGTTTGGTTTATTTGTCACATACATAGTCATACACAGTACAACACACAGTGAAATGTGTGGTAGATGAGTAGATGAGTACTGCTGTTGAGCCTTCTTACAATGACAATGGTTTTATTTAAGCCCTATTCAGTAATTACACAACACTGAAACACTGTTCAAAATTGTAGTTTCAAATAATATATAATGACTACTACATATGTAAAATATATAATAAGTTTTGGAAATCTGGGCTGGCAATGAGACCACAGAGGACTGTAAATGCACTTTTTTCACTGTGTGTCAGCCAAGTGAAATGTGTATGAGTAAGGGCCGATCACAGCTGGACACACACACGCACACACGCACGCACACACACACACACACACACACACACACACACACACACACACACACACACACACACACACACACACACCAGGATGAGAGGAACAGGTCACTTAGCTGGTGATGATGTCAGCACCAGTGAAGTCTATGCTGAGGTCAAAACCCTTAGCTTCTTCCTGAACCTATATACATACACAAACACATGTGAACTTGACATGTACTTTACACACACACACACACACACACACACACACACACGCACACACACACAATCATATTATGTTAGAGACACGCCATCTCATGAAATTTTAACAGGAGATTGTGCAACGTTTCCGGGTTGATGAATATTGATGAGGTCTCTGCTGTGAACATTAATATTTCAGATGGAACATTAATGAAGACAATTGACATTTGTGAGACGTAAACCAACCACGTCACATTAAACACATCCTCATCTGTGATTCTAAACCAAACATTGCAGATACTGAGTTATAAAGAATCTGTAGTAATGCTGCACAGATGACAACAAAGCATATAATTCAATAAGACCCTCCCTCTCTCTCTCTCTCTCTCTCTCTCTCTCTCTCTCAGAGAGGGAGACATCTGTTGATGAGCTAGTGCCAGGCTGGCTGAGGGCCTGATGAAGAGTCCTTGCTCCTCTACCTCTCAGTGTGTATATTACAGTAGCGAACAGAGGGGTTCTCCATCTTCATTCATTAGTCTCCTGCGCTCTGTCTTTTGGCCCCAGCCCCCATGCCCCTTGACGAAGCCTATTTCCTAGAGGCCTTCTTTTCACACCCATGACATGATGACATCATTGCTGTGCTCCAGTCTTTGTGAGACACTGCTGCCCCATACAATTCATATACAGTCAGCATCTGCCTATTTCATTTCATATCAATTTATACTGTTTATTACTGCAGGTTAGAAGTCCTAATCAATTTAACCTCTTTTCTTAATCATCTCTAGCAGGGCAAGAATCCGCAGTGCCTGCAGATCACTTTTTTCCCCAAATAAATAATATTTTGAACAAAATATTACATTTATTTTTCCAAGAGTGTCAAAGAGTTGAAATTACAACATTTTTAATGAGGGCTAAACTTATTTCTCGCTTAAAAATTTCTCACTTAAAAATATCTTGATACAAATTCTGATATTAGTGCAACTACTGACTTGGCCCTCTATGCTTTGAGAGTGTTTTTTCTAATATTTTAGTTCTGAATTTTGAATCACTGAGATGCAATGGAGACCAGTGATACACCCTGACCAACGTTCTGTTTGCCCTTACCATGCTGACCCATCTGTTCCAATACTATGGCTACTGCTACATACTGACATGCCCTCCATCTCCTTCTTTCAAAACTGAATGACAAAAGGAGCCTAAAACGTGTGTGTGTGTGTGTACACTGACTATTTGCCATTGTTTGTTTTATCATGTATGCATGTGTGCATCTTTTCATTGCAAAATTTGATGTGTGTGTAGTCTTAAATAGCATCTCATATGGAAGGTAAACACATACTTTCAGAGTTAGACTAATTTGACTGAAACACTAATCAATATCTCAACATTGTTTAACTGCAAAAGTGTATAAATGGTTTTGATAACCACTGAAAAGATATGGAATGATGAAATGTATGTATGGCCATTCTAATGTACTACTGACCAATCATTCTCTGCCTCAGGAAGTGTCCTTAATCTCTTATCCAACTCTCTGAGAAAAGGAGAGTGATAGAGAGACACAGACAAAGAAATATGTAAATGTGCAAAGTAAATGTGTGTATCTTGCTTATGGTCAAAGAAAGAAATCTAATAATTCTGTACTAGACAAATGTGACAGATTTACTTAGAGAAGTAAAATAGTTTGAGGAGTTCAGAGTTTTAATAGTGTTGCAGAAGAACAACAAAAACATTGCCTGAATTTCAGAATCCCAGAAAACAGGCACAGAAAATTTGAGAGCCGACTGCTAAATTCAACTAAACAATCCAAAAGAGCAGGGGGAGCAGTGCCAGTACCAGACAGCGATGGCGCAGGTCGGGACACTCTCTATGATGCTGTTGCAGACCAGATCAGGATGACGGACATGCTGTCCTTCTTCAGTCTCCTCAGGAAGCAGAGCTTTCTTCACTAAGGAAAAAGTGCTCAGGGACCATGAGAGATTGATTGTGATTTTAAGAGAGTGTATGTTCTCACTCTTCACTGTATGTATTAGGGTGTGAGGCATTTGCATCCTTCTGTAGTCCACAGTCATCTCTTTTGTCTTTTTGACAACCAGAGAAAGGCATGTCTGGAGAGACTGTGACAAAGGCTTTGACTTCTTTAATTATTTCTGTATTGTTTTTCATGGTATAAATAAAATGTAAAAAGGCAAATCTAAAGCAAACATATGAATCTAATTAATCTAATTAAGGCTAAAGTGAAAACAAAGCAAGCCCACAATAGTTTATTCTATTCTATTCTATTCTGTGTGATGACAATGGAATTGTCAACAAAACCAAAACTGTGATGTCATAATATCACTGACCATTGTCATAATAGCTATTCTTATAATCTGCTTGACAAAGGTAAAATTGGTCAGTCTGTTGACAGAAATGGGAGGTTGCAGCAGCAAAATGCAGTTCTGCTGCTCTCACAGAAGATCTTCGAAGAAGAAGAAAACGAAGATTTTGTTGGACAGGAACACACAAAAAGCAATTTGTAGATTGCAACAAGAACTACCTGACAGAGTAGATACGAAGGAAATTAGAAAACGACACTGTGTTAAAATTGGAAAATTTGAGGAGGAATGTAGTGGGAAGGAGTTGGAGGAGAAGCAGAAGGAGACAAAAAATGAACAGAGTGAAAGATGGCACCTGAAGAGTGAAAGAGAGGATCTAGAGAGTGAAAGACAACACCTGAAGGGTGAAAGAGAGACTCTTGAGAGTGAAAGACAACACCTGAAGAGTGAAAGAGAGGATCTAGAGCGTGAAAGACAACACCTGAAGAGTGAAAGAGAGGCTCTAGAGAGAGAAAGACAACACCTGAAGGGTGAAAGAGAGAATCTTGAGAGTGAAAGACAACATCTGAAGAGTGAAAGAGAGGATCTAGAGCGTGAAAGACAACACCTGAAGAGTGAAAGAGAGGCTCTGGAGAGAGAAAGACAACACCTGAAGAGTGAAAGAGAGGCTCTAGAGAGAGAAAGACTACACCTGAAGGGTGAAAGAGAGAATCTTGAGAGTGAAAGACAACATCTGAAGAGTGAAAGAGAGAATCTTGAGAGTGAAAGACAACACCTGAAGAGTGAAAGAGAGGCTCTAGAGAGTGAAAACCAAAACCCAAAGTGTGAAAGAAAGAACCTGAAGACGTTATGGGACAAAGTAGTGGGGAAGAAAACTAAGCAGCAGCGCATGGGGAGAGCCATGGCTGGGGAAGCTTTGTACTGCTCAAAGGGACCACACACTTCCCAAGGAGGACCAGCTAAAGAAATCGGTAGTATGCAGAAAGGTTTCCCGAGCACATAAAAAGGCTATGATTACCAACTGGCCAAAGAGACAGACGCTGTGCTTGACTACATCAGAACTATGTTTATAACCAGTCAATATGAACTTCTACCAAGCCATCCAAAACCTGATAAAGGAGACCTGAATGACGATACTACTGGAACTACAAAATTACTGGGACTACTACTATTTAGCATTCTGAAAAAATAAAAATGAAAAAGTCCTCATGTTCTTTAAAAAAAATAAATCAATAAAATGTAAAAAGCTCAAAAAGCTTTTTTAAACATTGGCAACTGTGTATTTGATTTACCTCGGAATGGGTGCAGCTGGTTCATGGCGCATGTGTTCGAGCTTTAGCCTCTGTATTTGGCATTTCAGTGCATCGAGCAGTTGAAACTATAGCAAGCAAAGGCAAAAGGAGCTGTGCGGTCGATGTTTGTGCAAGTGGTCTTCCACATAGTCCCATGCTGTGCTGGGTTTAGGGTGTGTTTGCAGGGAGAGCCCAGCGCTTACAGGCTAAGAGGATTACAGTGGAGCATTGCAGGGACTGTCAGAATACAGAGCGCGCGCGCGCGCGTGTGTGTGTGTGTGTGTGTGTGTGTGTGTGTGTGTTTTCTCTACACATTTGGAAGAGAGAAAACAGAGCTGTGATGTAGTTGATAAAATTGCAGGCCTGGCACAGGCTCTGCTCAGAATGGTGAGAGAGCACTGGAGGAGTTTGGGAGTTTATTAATAGCGTTTAGCTCACTACAGAAGGAGTAGATCAGGGCTTTGCTGGGAAGGATGATGATAGGGTTTGATCACACCATTTAGCACAACATTGTCATGTCCATGCTGTGCATGGTTCTAAAGAAAAGGATCTTTGTTATTCAATCCAATACATTTCAAATTGAAATTTTCTGTTTCTCATGAATGAATGTGCACTATAGGATGGGGGGTGTCACTGTTTGTGTGTGTGCGCGTGTGATTTAGACGGTTGAGAGAGTTGAGAGATAATGTCATAACAACGAACCAATTAAAATCAAAATTATTCACACTGTGTTGACAAGAGACACACACACAAACACACACTCACAAAGAGAGAGAGAGAGAGAGAGAGAGAGAGAGAGAGAGAGAGAGAGAGAGAGAGAGAGAACAAAAAGAATCACAATCAGGGCTCACCAGATCTCTCAGAGTCTCTCTGACAGGCCCTAATCCAATCCACCAATTGAAAAACAGAAAGTAGCAGAGAGAATAGCAGTGTGGCAGTATATGAATGTGCCCCCAACAAATATATAATTCACACACACACACACACATCTTTCACACTTACACATCCATACTCACATGTACACATGTATACACCATTGAACTACACACATCTATATTCACATGCACAAACAAACACCCCACACAAATGTTTGGTCTTTGTGCAAATTCACTTGGAGGTAGGCCAACATTCTAGATATAAAATATGTGACAATAAACATAGCCTCAGTACGTTTCATTTCATGCATTTACATCTTGATCCACACAAACACTTTCACACTCCTTTGCCTCACACTCACAAACACAAGAAACACTCGGGTGGCCTTCGGTAGCAGGAGGGATGTCAGTGCACAAAACACTGGCTTGAAATGTTTTTAACCCCCATTTCAATGAAGACCATCATACCTTGCAAGGTATAGCATTCTTTCACTCTCCTGGACAACCTCAGGCTGTTCCTGGAACCAGCAAAGCCAGTGGTTTTGGCCTCTGTCTGAAGCACAAAGGGGGTATGCAGGAGGCGTAGCGGAGCATGTCAGGAGGGTGGGCAGAGCCCTCTCCCAGCAGTGGCAGAGGAGAAAGGGCACATGGAGCACAGTGGCTACGGTTGACACCTGCAGGAGGCGACATGTGGGCAGGGCCAGTATGAGCCCACTGGGACCCATCTGCCACCACAGAAAACTCACCTGCTGTGTGTGTGTGTGTGTGTGTGTGTGTGTGTGTGTGTGTGCGTGTGTGGGTGTAGATTTGTTGACATTGTTCATGAGTCAGTGAATCATGTTTTTGGTGGATATCATGTTTTCAGCTCACAAATATTATAAATAATAATACAGGTAATAAAACAGGGAAGAAAGTAGATGTTAGCCGGTGCAGCATTTACTTAATTCATTATTCATCTTTAATGTTAGTGTGTAACTCTCATATTGTAGTCTCCTGAAAGACAGACAGAGGCAAATATAGGCAAAGATAGCATTCAACTGTTATTCAGGGATATCCCACCATTGGGAGTGGACGATTAGGGGTGCTGGAGTAGGATGGTATTTGTAGTACATTCCTGTTGTAGGCCTTCCTATAGTGTTTAACTGATTTCCATAACTGAAATACATTATAATGTTTAAAAGTTTAGAAACGTGAGCATAATACTCCAGAAGATGTAGCGTCCTGGTGTGTGAATGAGTAGTAATCTTTCTGAAACAATAAGTTTGATTTAATTCTCGTTTTCATTTCCTTGTGGATTGTATTATTATTTTTGAAACATTTGATTCAAAATTAAGAAATAGTGCAAAAATGTGAAAAGGCACTACAGGATGCATCTTGAATAAACGAAAACCTCGACCAGATGTTGTAAACTTAGAACAGTAATTATGTTCTAAGAATGTTGATAAAAAAGAACAGGAATTTACAATATATACATTTGCCTGCATAGTATCCCAAGTGTTCCATCGACTGCACTCTTCTGGATGAGGATCTCGGATGTTGTTCCTGGGATCTGCTGGAGCCACTCTCCCAGTTTGATGGTCATCGTCCCTAAACCCCTGGTGCTCTGATTGCTACCAGAGCCAGTGTTTCCTCTTCTTTTAGCGTCTCATGTTCCTTGTTGCTGATGTTGCTATCTCTTGCGATTGCTACATCCGTCACTATGACTCTTTTCTGCTGTTTATCCATCACTATTATGTCTGGTGGTTTAGCTATTACCATCTTTTAAACAATTTTCTGGTATACGATGTCTTATCAAAGATAACCCATCCACACTCTAAGAGCATCCACACCATCACCAATCAAATTCTTCGTTTGAGCATCTGTCACTACTACACAGACATACACAGAGACAGAGCGAGAGAGAAGAAGGATGAAAGTGAACAGAGCAACAAATGAAAAGAACCAAACACCATCAATTCTTACCTACCTCAACCCTCTCAGTTTACAGAACAAGCAAATGTGAGAACTGTGACTCACCATTCCCCCCCACCACCTGGAGCTCAGGATACTTCTGTTTAATGTAGTTAATCATGCTGATCTGAAACACTGAGTTTCCCTGAGATGAGTCCTAAAACAATAGACACAGCCTTCAGAAAAAATTCACTATGTCCAATCACAGTCCTGTGTTACACAGCCTCATAGCAAAAATAGTTTGTCATTTGATTCAGGCACCATACTCAGGATGGAGACTAATCCCACTCCCTTTAGGACCTTAAGACCTACCTGCACCACCACGTCCACTCCTGCCTGCACGAGCAGGTCCAGCCGGTACTTGTCATCCTCACGGGTAACGATGGCAGCGCCACACAGCAGCTGTTTGCGGGAGTCTTTAGAGGCCAGAGGGTAGTCTCTGTTCTTCTTCAGATCAGTGCGAGCAATTATAGCCACCAGCTCATCACTGTCGTTCACAATGGGCAGTTTACCTGCAATCAACAAGCGTCCCCACGACCGACCCGTTACTCAGAGAAGAAGTGGAGAAGTGAAAATAACCTTTCAAAGTCCTTTAGAAGCAGTTTCACTTCTCAAGCTGAAAAGATGAAGAATCAGACCTTTTTTTGCTGCACTGCAGGATGTCATTGGCCTCTTTGAGTGTAACACCTGCTGGTGCAACCACTAAATCTTCCCTCTTTGTCATTGCCTGGCAAATATCACAAATAAATCACAAAAAGATGTGAGTTTAAAGAATGTGATTTTACACACACACACACACACACACACACACACACACACACACACACACACACACACACACACACACACACACATATATATACACATTATTTATTTTTATATATATATATATATATAGATTGCCCTCTTTCACACACTGACACAGAAATATCACAATTTCATGATAGTTCTATTCCACCTATATTTTTAAGCATTGTATGTCATATGTGATTCATTTGTGTTTTTAAAAACCTTTTGTATATTGTATGTACAATCAAAGATGAATCAGAAACCTCCTCCAACAGCCGGTCATAGTCCTTCTCTGAGAGGAAGTCAATGTCTCGTGACGTCACGATTCCCACAAGCTTGCTGCCCATCTTGCCGGTTTCGGTGACAGGGATTCCAGAGAAGCCGTGTCGCACCTTGGCCTCAAACACATCTCCGACCGTGTGCTATGGACTCATCACCACCGGATCCGCGATGAAGCCCTGCTCGAATTTCTGCCATGACACCATATATTGCTCTGCTGATGAGAGGCCTTAGGGAAGCTTGTGTGTAAATCTGCATGTTCAACGTGTTGTTCATTATATTCCTATTAAGACAATTCACTGAAAGTTTGACACCTTAACTTTCCGGACTTCATTTGCTTGGAACTCTGGGGTGCAATTGTGATGGATGATCCCAATACCGCCCATGAGCTGTAATACAAAATCACAGAAAGCTAAATGGAAAAGCAACAGGACTTCATGGTTTTGAGTGTGTGGGGGATACTCACAGCCATAGCGATGGCCATGGAGGATTCAGTCACAGTACCCATGGGGGAGGAAATAAGCGGCGTCTTCAGGGTTATCTTCCGGGTCAGAGCAGAGGTCAGATCCTGAATGACAGACGCAAATGGTAACAGAAAGGAACCAATGTTCTACAGAACAATTATCTTTGTTTATGTTCATGCTTGTATTTTCATACAGACTATGCATTGCACAAAGATAAGAACAGTTTGGGGTGTTACTTTGGAAAGCTTTCATATATGCACACATCTCTGTCCCATTATTAATTTGACTTCAAGTGACTTGGATGTGCTCATTCAAAGCACAAATATTGCTGTTTTTATAAGCAGGGCATCAGTTTAACCTCCCTGTGGTAAGACAGACAAAAACATCCTACGTTCTCTCCCACATTCCAGCACACACACACACACAAAATGTAACACCAAATTTAAATAACACAATATATACTATCCCATATCCATTACACATGGGAATTTTGGTTCGCTCCTCCCTCACACTGTCATACACACACACACACACACACCCCTCAGCCTCTCTGCCTGTGACAACACACCCTATGCACCTGGGATGCCAACACCACCTATTTTGCACATCTTATTTGTACTCCTTCATCCCTCTCTTACACTATGCCACACTCCACCCTCTGTTGTAGTCGTGTTCGCACTACATGGCAACTGACTCAGCTCCTCCATCTCACTGAAGGTAGAGGAGACCGCCAGCTCCCTAATTAATTAGGAAGATCCCGCCCCCTTCACTAAATCATTACTAGATGTGCTGTATTTACTGAAACACACACACTGGTAAGCCCTTATGGGGCATGTCAGGAAACCTGCTGAGCTGTTTTGGTGCATTTTGCAAAAGAACTCACCACTTCATCTGAGGTAAAGTCAATGAAGCCAGGCAGGATCAGAAAATCACTGAATCAAAGACCACAGAACAAACAAACAAAGAAAAACAAGCCAAATAAAAAAATATATACCAATTAGTTCACTGAGACATACATGCTACACTCTCACATTCTCATATCAGTTAGTGCATCATATACCAAATGACCGTGGGGAGTTCCACACACCCATGCTGATAGAACGAGGAGACATGACTGATGATTGCTCCCATAGCCACCTGCGACTAGCAGAAGCTCGGACACTTTGTGTGCATACATGTGAGGTCAATTTCAACTTCAAACTTCATGTCCCAGTAGCATGAATTGAACATACCTGCTTGATTTGCAGAGTTGAGCGCATATTCTGGAGTATGGAATAAGTTAATCTACCTAAGAGTATGTTGTCCAATGATGTCGTGTTAATGTTCTTAAGCATGCGTCATGTCACAGCCTATCCATTAAAGTGGCATTAATGTCCCACCACTGCTTGAGAGGACACGGGAGACAGAGAGGCAGCCAAAGGAAGCCTAACTGTAAACAAAATAGAGCAGCGTATGCGAACATCCGTGTGTGAGAGAGAGAGCATCCCAGCAGTACGACAATCATAAGGCCACAGTTGAGAGTGTCCTCTAGTGTGGGATCTAGTGCAGATAAAGCCTCCATTACAGAGATTAAAGATGGCGGCCTAGTGGGCAGAAATAGACAGAGACCTCTTCTCAGCTAGATAGTGCCTAGGGATACATCTTCACATCTTTGATAACATCATCAAAGAAAGCTCTTTGCACTGCCCTACTTGAAAAGCAGAACAAGAGAGGTCATGATCTCCAATTCTGTCTATAGAAATCTATAGAGGCATTACTCATTATGTCATGACCCTGTTATCTATTAGAAACCCACAATTTATCTGAATTAATTATTCATAAATAAATTGTCAGCTTCATGTTCATTCAGATTTCAGTGGAGATCAGCAGGGGTCTATTACTGTGTATTATTATTCATAACACTGTGCCTGCAAACTGTGTGAACAGACACACACAGGTTATTTTCCAGTCCCTGAGTGCTTTTGTGGCACTGCTTGACAGTTGGTGGAGTGTTCCCTAAAAGAGCCTCTGAGCATGATGGATTCGGTAGTAGGAGTTTAGTGAGCAGAGAGGACGAAGACTTACGAGTGCAGGCCATGAACACCCCCCTCCAACTGAGCAGACATGGTCCTCTTCTCAAACTTCAGATCTCCAGGGTACATCATAGAGCTACACTCAACATAGAAAACGACATTACACACAAGCATTCACTCACACACAGCTTCCTCTCTTCCATTTTCTGCTGAAATTCCAAAGAACCCTTGATGCTATAAAAGATAAGAAAGACCATAAATAGAAATGTGTTTGTAGACAAAATATATCCTAGCATTTGTTCTGATGTTTTTCAGTGTACATGAAAAGGGAAATAGAATCATCTTAACTCACATCTTGTTTTTTCGGTAGATGAGTACTGCTGTTGAGCCTTCTTACACTGACAATGGTTTTATTTAAGCCCTATTTAGTAATTACACAACACTGAAAACATCACAGTAAAACAGCAGTATGACCAGCACTTAAGAGTAAATACCTGAGTGCTTTTCACTTGGCTTAGAAGATTTTAAAGCATGCATTAATGCTACATAAGACCATATTGGGGTATTTGAGAAAATCAACAGCGAAGCTAAAGGTCCAGAGATTATAAAGGTTACCATGAAAGTGATGCACATAATATGGGTTTTCCAAGAAACTAGTAAACCCAGCTGACATTTGCTAGACAGCAAACATTGGAGGTGTCTAGTGGACAGGAAATATCTACAATAAACCTTTTATATTTGTTTATCAGGGAGTGTGTATTCTCACAACAGTTCTGAGGAAAATTGCAAATAAATGAAAATCCAGGAAGTTGCCAACAAATTTGATTCTTTTCACTAAACAATGGTTTCTCAATTGCATGCATCTGCGTGCACAAGGAAAACAACTCCTAAATAGAAATAGCATTATCACATTAAATGATTGAAGGTATATGATCACAGGAAACAAAAGAAAGTCTGATTACCTTTAAACTAGGTTTGAATCCTTCAAGCAGACAACCTCAGAGCAATGGAAAACTGAGCCAAAAGCAAAAACTTTGGCCAAGTGGGAAAAGGCCATCCATAATTACAATTTTTTTCATTACACTAGCATAATGTTCTTAGTGGTTGCAGCCTATTCTGGTAACACCCTCATAGTTTTAGCAGGACAAACATTATAGAAGTATGGATAGACTTGCTTGGTGAATGTTTGTCTGAAAGTGTGCACGTATCTGTTGTTGAGAGGATCAAAGAAGGAGATCAGACCACTGTCCCAGTCCAGGAGCACTCTGATCTGCTGGAGGGTCTGCTTCATGGCAAGAGGCATCAGCCTCTCGTCTGACACTCCTATCCCATATTTACCCTTGTACTAACCCACTTGCCACAAGCCATGCTTTATGAGGTCCTCACAGACTCACAGAAAAAAAAGTGATACAGCCTATTAAAGAACGTCACATTTAAGTTACACGCTTTTTTTTCTGTACTCGCACTTCCTCCAAATGTCTCATAGAATCAAATCATTTTCAACTTGCCATGAAGTGGATACAAATCAACAGAACGGCATAAAGAGAAACCACAACAACAAATGAATAAACAAAACAAGACTTTCCATGTTCAACTTGACATCTTTATTAGTTGGTAGTTGTTTAGTTGTTTTTATTTTTTGCTTTCTGCGGAATATGTAAGCACCTGTTTCCACTGAAGTATAAACCACTAAACAGAACTAAAGTGCTAAAAGACATATGTGGAAAAGGAAAACATTACACAATCAAAAACAACCATATTTTGTGCATCTTAATAATTAATTAAATTTCAGTTCTAATTCAATGATTACATCCAACACATTCAATGATTACATCCAACCAAGACATACAGGTTTTGCCTGTTAGAACACAGGGGAATCTTTTTAGCAATATATATTGCTGACTGAACTGACTGGCATCTATTTAGTGCAAATATCATGGTCATTCCATAGAAAACTACAATAAACACAAGCTGCAGTACAAGATCTCATCATGCATCTTACTGAGATGTAATCTGATCTCCATGTACTGTTCAGAGGAACTCAAAGTCTTTGTCCAGCTCTTTGAAATTAAAATATTAAGTCACAAATAATGATTCCTATGAACATTAAACATATGTAACAAATGTGTCTTTTATTTGAATATATAGTGTTCTAGAGTTAAGGCACTCTCAGTAGAAGTATTCTCTCATAATGAATGAGACTACTGTTTGCGAAGGCAGGAAAGCCTCTCTCAGTGAGCTTGAAGGTGAATATGTGGACATGTGTATGACATAGAAGCCAATGCTCTGTGTCAGGCCTGTATTGCTATGACCCTCTGTGGAGGCTCTACTTCACAATGAAGGGGATTAGCGCTTTTGCCCAGTACCCACTGGAGAAGGTCCTCTCCAAGAGCAGCTCCCTTCTCTGGGCTCCACACCCACACATACACACACACACACACACACACGCACAGGGCCCACATCACACATGCACATATACACCAGTGACCCAGCAGAGTCCCTGATTGAAAGCCCACAAAGCCCAGAAGAAGCTTATAGGAGCAAAAGCTTCTAAGTAAGCAGGAAGAAGCTGCTGAATAGGACAAACACCACCTCTGCTCAGCATATCTGATTGGGGGAAATTTGTGTGAGTTCCTCAGAAGCAACATTTAAAAAAAATAACAGGCACATTGAAAGGAGAAACAGTAATTTCCATAAACTGTAAGAAACAGGTAAACTGGGGTTGGCAAGAGAAGAGGTTAAGAAAGGTCTGCTTGTGTGTGCACATGTGTGCATGCATACCAGCTTGTTCAATATTATTTTTCATTTTTATCACATACTGAAAGTTGCCTAGGTGCTCTGCTACATCAGTCACCATTCCAGAGGCCTTGATCCTGAAAGAACATGCAGGAATGGATGTTGGCAGATTCCATGTGCTGAATGTACACATAGAATTAACAGATACAGAATATATCCTCCTACAAGAGAGGTTTATTGGTAGCTACAAATACATAAAACAGTTTAGTCAAAGTGCTTCCAAAAAAGATCTTATAGCAACTTTAATGATAAAGCATACCAGACTTCACAAGTATTTTTGTTGCATAATTATCTCTGACTCACCCACTAGAGGGCACAACATCCCTATTTAGTCATTTAGTGGTAGTGAATGGCCTGGGCCAATTAAAATTAGACTAACCTTAGCCTTCTATGTTTTATTAAGTTATCCTCTCTTCATTATGTTACACCTACATGATTCAATTATTTCTCCAATTCCCACAATGCCTTAGACTCAACCGTCACACTAATCCTTTAAGGTAGAAGTTCTCCTATTGATTAGTTGTCAGCCTTAGTCAGCTTTATGATTGTATAAGAGACATTAAATTTAAATTATTCAATTGTTTAGTTATTGCAATTAATTTGTTTAAAAAATGTTACAATGGTGTAATAGTCAGCAAATATATCTATGTGTAAGGATATAGGCATGCAAATTTTGATACAAGGTTTCTTATTTATGCATTTTTGATGATGATTATACTACTGCAGCGCTTTGTGATGCTAATTAGACTACTGAAGTGCTGTGTGATGCGAGCTAGACTACTGCAGAACTGTGTGATGCTGATTAGGCTAATACAGTGCTGTGCGATGTTGATTGGACTGCTGCAGTGTTGTTCTTTATGGGCTTCCTGTCTGTGGGTTAAAGAAGCTGCAGAACATTCAGAAAATGGCTGCTGGAGTTCTTACACACACCAGCTTAAGGGAACATATAACTACTACACTCAAACATTTACACTGGGTTCCTGTTCATGGCTGTGTGCAGTACAAAATCCTTCTCTTGGTTTTTGCCCTCATGGTCTGACCTGTCCATCCCTTTCTGGTGTTCCTCATATGTCTTTTCCTTCACTCTGTCTCCATCCCTCTGACACTCATCTGCTCTCTGTCGCTCACGTCACACTCTGCACTATTGGCGTTTCTGGAGCTGCAGACCCAAGGCTTCTTCCTCCAGCTGCTCATTTACAAGAATTTCATAACTCATCTCTTTGTCTGAGATCATTTCAACCTTTAATTGGTTACTATAGTATGCACTTGCATCAATATTATGTCTATTTTTTTTAACCAGTTTTACTCCCTCCTGTTATCTTATTTATATATTTGAAGCTTCTTTATATTTTATTTGACCTTTTTTATATTGTATGATCTTGTAAAGTGCCATTGGGTAACAAGAAATGCACGTAATTTCTTAATTAGAATAAAATTCTTCTTCTTCTTCTTCTTCTTCTTCTTCTTCTTATTATTATTATTATTATCAAACAGTGTATTGATCATCCTTTCAAAGGTTGCTGGTGTTACTTTTGGGCTATTATTATCAAATTTAGAATGGTGCGTTTTGCCTGGAATTAGTTTCTTTTGTATTGAGCAACCTAATGGAAAAAGTTGTTCTTGAGCAGATAATCTACTATTTTTCACTTAATGAATCGTTGATTTCAAGCATGCCTATAAAGCAGATCATTCTACGTGCACAGCACTGACAAAAATGATCGACAAGATATTTTTACAAGAAAATGATGGTCGGAATCGTATTACTTGACTGTACTGTGGCATTTGTTATTAACAAAACAAAGTATATATG
This sequence comes from Electrophorus electricus, assembly GCF_041902795.1. Classification (NCBI taxonomy): domain Eukaryota; kingdom Metazoa; phylum Chordata; class Actinopteri; order Gymnotiformes; family Gymnotidae; genus Electrophorus; species Electrophorus electricus. Next base: position 472,903 of record NW_027658771.1, on the reverse strand, counting down.
GGTTTAGTCTATGGTAAAACAGCAGTTTCTCCTCCCCTAGATGCTTTCATTGTGGTGTTTCCCAGGGGAGCTGTCAGGAAAGAGCTGTCTAAGTTCTGGTTAGCTGAGAATGAATCTGCAAGCCTCACACTGCCCTGTCAGTAAGGAGAGCGAGCATGCCTCTCTCATGGCTCAGAGCTCAGGAGAGGCTGGCCTGCGGTCTAATGGGCGTCTTTAGGAATATCTGTGATAGTAAACACAATATAAATTATGCGAGAGCTCAACATAGTCACACTGCCAGGCAGGTTAGTTAAACCAAAACCCAAAACAGGTGCAGCGTGCAGATCTGTATTGTCTTGGTCACCACAGTATGGAACAAGTTACCAACTATGATCATGGGAGTACACAGTTTTGTTGGTGGAGCCCAGGAAGAGCAGCTGCTACCTCAGCTAATGGGGATCCAAATAAAGACACGAAAAACAAAGACATTTCAGTAGTTATAGGAAGTAAAGCTGTTCTGTAGAATTCAGAATTACAACTCAGACTGCATATTTTTGCAGGACACAGTTATATTGCTTTGCTGACAAACATGAAAGGATGATATAAAAGTTGTTGTTTTGGAGCAGAACAGCATCTAGTCTGGTAGGCTACTACTTCAACTACTCACTTCTTCAAGAGGTATCCACAGTACTTCAGGTACAAACCGTTCTATTCTATCCTCTACAGATTTCTGTGAGTTTATGTTTGCATAATATGAATTTCTGTTTACATTCATCAACTTTTTTATGAAATATACTGTATAGTGAATTTCTTGAAGTCTACACCATAATGAAGTTTATGAAAAAACAATGTTTATGAAAAAAGCATTTAAATGCTCCTCAATCAAAGAGTATTAATTTTGTAAAATGGTGGGTAGTTAAAATAGTATTATTTTCTGCTTTCTACTAATTTTACTTCACTTGTTGTGAAGGAAAAAAAAAACTACTAAGCAACCACATGTAACTTATGATGTGTTCTAATCTGAAATTGTTTAGTGGATGAAACACTGCAGGTGCTGTTGTTGTTAGTGCTAACTGCTTTATAGTACAGAAATAATAAATGCTGAATCTCCTGATTGTCTTATTATGGCTTTATGTTATACAAATTTTCTGCCTTACTCTATTTTAGGGAAAACAATGGCGCTGTCAAAGCTCAACCAAGCTACTAAGAGTTTCACCAAAGCACAGGATTACAGAAATGACATCATGCTGCTGATGCAGCCCTATGCTAACTGGGAGCAGTATCTATTGCCGGCACCCGTCTCCATCGATTTACTGGCTCAGCTGGTACGCATTTCTGCTGCAGATGACTTCTCCATCAATAAAAATCCACCAAAAGACGGGTTCAAATTCATCAGATACCCCAATTCTTTTAGGGCCTGCCTCTTTCAAGTATGTAATGGTTGCTGGCAAGCCTTTAATGTTGCTCACAAGAACATGGACCAAATTCGTATGTACACCGGACAGGTTCCAGAGTACATCAAAAACTCAGTTGGGCTCATAATACAGGAGGATGATGGTCTTGTCCAAGCCTTCTTACCAGCTGAGCTTCAGAACATTGCGCACATATCATCAGAATGCTTAAACCTGGCCATCATGACTGAGAAACAATTCTCAGATATCATCAAGCTGATGCAAGAACTGGTGGAGGCTTTGGTGAATGCAAGACAGAGTCATGATGAGGAGATGGAAGAAATCAAGAAAAACATTGAGATAGCAAAGATTAAACGGGCTGAAGCTAAGGAGGCAAGCGACAGGGCCGAGGCTGCTTTCAATCTGGCTAATGAAAGATTAACTGAGGACAGAAGGGCCTACCAGCAAGCAATGAAAGATTTGCCAAGTGGATGGGGCCTTTTTGGCCTGAAGCTAATATCAAGTATGTCAGAGCAAGCAATATCAATAGCCTGTGCGTTTGCAACAGAATTTCTTCCAGGACAAATTATCCAAACCTATCTCCAAGCGGACACTATTACACCAAAAGCCATAACACATGTGATCAAAAACTGAAAAGGCACTCCTGAAAGCCACAGAAACATGGCCACTGGAATGAAGAGTAACGTGGATGAAATGTTGGCAACAAGTAACATATTTTCTAAATCTATAACATTTCTACTAGTGGTTGAGAAAATGGAAGAACTTTGCAAAGGTAAGGAAATAAATTGGCCTGAGGTGTATGATCAGGAGAAGCAAACGGTAAAGTCTGATTACTTGGTGGGACTATTTCAGCAAGTCAGCAGAGATATACAGCAAGAAGCTGAATGCCCGATTAAATCCGAGGCACTAGGCATCTGTGACAAGGGTATCTCCACTTTAACAGAGCTAGGTAAATATGCTCCAGAGGGGAAATGTGATGATGCCAAAACAGAGGAGCTTATTAAAGCCATTGACGAACTGAATGTAAGGGCCATGGCCTTTTATTCCAAAAGCAAGTCTTTTACAAATCAGCCATCTTTCTTGACAGCACCCCCCAAGTCAAGTCAACAGCAAATCTATGACTCAGCAAATACAGATGTGGTCCAGATGCACTTAAGACAATCTCATCTACGTCTACAAATGGCTGAAACCCAGCTAAAAATTGCAAATGAACGGAACGAGAAGACTATGGACAACTTGGATCAGAAGAAAAAAGCTCTTGCTGAAATTGTGAGTGAGCTGAAACATTATAATCTCAAGGAGATCGACTTCAACAAGAGAATTGTGGTGCTAGCGAAAGGCCTGGAAATCATGGGGCAGGTGAAAGAACAGTGGGAGAAACTGGTGCACTTCTTTCAGATCATTTCAAACATTGTTAAGACCACTCTTAGTGAAAATCTTAAACATTTTAAACAGACTGGTATGGCCAATACCATCCCTACAGTGAAGCATGCTGGTGGCAGCATCATGCTGTGGGGTTGTTTTTTGGCAGCAGGAACTGGGAGACTAGTCAGGGAAAGATGAATGCAGCAACATACAGAGACATCCTTGAAGAAAACCTGCTCCAGAGTGCTCTGGACCAGGGTGAAGGTTCACCCAACAGTACAATGGCCCTAACCACACAACTAAGATAATAAAGGACTGGCTTCAGGACAACTCTGTGAATGTTCTTGAGTGGCCTAGCCAGAGCCCAGACTTGAACCCAACTGAACATCTCTGGAGAGATCTGAAAATGGCTGTACCCCGGCGCGCCCCATCCAACCTGATGGAGCTTGAGAGGTTCTACAAAGAAGAATGGGAGAAACTGCCCAAAAATATGTGTGCCAAGCTTGTAGCATCATACTCAAAAAGATTTGAGGCTGTAATTGCTGCCCAAGGTGCTTCAACCAAGTATTGAGCAAAGGCTATGAATACTTATGTACATGTGATTTTTGGTTTTTTTATTTTTAATAAAGTTGCAAAAACTCCAAACAAAGATTTTTTCACTTTGTCATAATGGGGTATTGTGTGTAGGAGTTTGAGGGGAATTTTTTTTTTTTTGATCCAATTTGGAATAAGGCTGTAACATAACATAAAATGTGGAAAAAGTGAAGCGCTGTGTGTGTGTGTATATATATATAAATATATGTCATTTCACTTTTATTGGGGATTAATTAGTCCAGAGGCCTATAAGAGCTTGTCAAGGAAAAAACGTGTGTATGGGTGCATGCATGTATATGTATATTAGGAACCAAGCATTAAACCATTAAGCTGCAATAAAACTGAGACACAATTGTCTTGGAGAAAAGAAAAACCATGTTCAGTTAGCACAGGCTGTATCAAAAGCCATAGAACCAGAGGACATTAAAATCATAATTCTCACCTTGCATAATCTCTCATGATTCAACTGTATATGTAAACAGATATGCATTGGTGTGTTGTAAGGTGTTCTGCCATTATCTGATGATATGTTTGCAGAAAGTGTGTTACATCTCTAGAGAGACAATTGCCTCCTGGCCTCTTTTTGGTGGAGAATGGAAAAAGATACACATATACACAGACCCGCGCACGCATGCACACACACACACACACGCACGCAGCATTAGTTTAGCTGCAGATGCAGTTACTGCATCAACACTTCTAACGTGACTGCCATGTGGCCTCTGCAAGTCCAACCCTCATCAACATGTGTTTCATGTATCTGGATCTCTTTTTATCTCATTCTTATTTTTTATGTCATTCTTTCTCTTTCTCTCTTATCCCTATAGGCTCTATTTGCTTTCTGCTAGCAAACAAGAGGTTAAAAAGACTATAAGAACCATCTCATGTACAGACAGTGGAGGGGGGGGTTGAGGTGTGAGTGTGTATGCATTCGTGTCTGTATTTGCCAGTGCCTTTGCCTTGCAGAGCTTGAAATGAGTTCAGAGGCAGTCTGGAGGTGAGACTGATCTCTTCCTTCCTTCTTTCTTCCTCTCTCCTTCTCCCTCTTTCTCTCTTGTTCATTGCCCTGGTTTTAGGAGTGTGATGCGATGGATTTGGGAGCGGAAAAGTACACAAGCGGATGTATGGGCTTCTGCTGCCCCTCCTCTCCACCCGAGAAGCCGATCCATGTCCTCACCATTCCTGTGAGAGTGTGCATGAAGGGGAGAGAAAGGAGGGGAGCCAGTGCTTGTGTGTGTGTGTGTGTTTGTGTGTGTGTGTGTGTGTGTGTTTGTGTGCATATGCGCATGTGTGCATGTCCCAGCACCCATTCTGAGGGGAGGAGGGAGCTTTAACTGGCCGTTGGATGTCACAGAAGCAGGAGTGTGTGAGAGAGCGCAGACAGAACAGCCGGGGGTCCTGACGGAAGAGGGAAAGACTGTGCGGAACGACAAGACAAGGGGCTGGCACGTGGACCTTTCAGCCAGCGCTTGCAAGGCATTGGACAATAGGAGCAGGCTGCACTACAACTCTCTGCCTGGAGCCCAGAAGCTGGTGTTGCCTGAGTCTTGACTTTGCGTTTTCTGAACGTTACGGCGGAGAGCCACTGTGCTGGGGGTCTCGTGGGCATTGCCAGTGTGCTGGAGGTGCTGGGTGTTACCTGTGCAGTGCGTCTAAGGTTTGGGTGAGGGAGGGAGCAGCAGGGGAGCATGGCTATACAGCTGATGCCTGAATCCGCCATCTGCCTCCTTATGGTAAGTGAAGTGTTCGATCCCCTCCAAGACAGGAACACACACACACACACACACACCTATAGCAGTGACTGCCACACCCTAGGGACAAAGTCTTCATTGGTCTCTCTGGCTAGATTGCTCTATTGTATTTGATTATTGTTATCTAACACTCCCACCCTCCCTCTCTACACTCTCCCTCACTCTCTCTCTCTCTACCCCTACACACAGCACTTTGACCACGTGTACCTCTGCAGTAGGACAGCAGAACTAATGCAGCATAGAGATCGTCTCTATACTTAACATTATAATAATAATCTGCAATGCTTGAGAAATGCAGACTGTGGAATGTGGATTTTAAATTGCAGGTCACCTTACCAAATTGTGGACTATTAAATAAAGTTTGTTTTATTATGCAGACTGTGTGTGTGTGTGTGTGTGTGTGTGTACACTGACTATTTCCCTTTGTTTGTTTTATCATTTTTATTTTCATTGCAAAATCTGATGTGTGTGTAGTCTTAAATAGCGTCTCATATGGAAGGTAAACACATACTTTCAGAGTTAGACTGATTTGACTGAAACACTAATCAATATCTTAACATTGTTTAACTGCAAAAGTGTATAAATGGTTTTGATAACCACTGAAAAGATATGGAATGATGAAATGTATGTAGGGCCATTCTAATGTACTACTGACCAATCATTCTCTGCCTCAGGAAGTGTCCTTAATCTCTTATCCAACTCTCTGAGAAAAGGAGAGCGATAGAGAGAAACAGACAAAGAAATATGTAAATGTGCAAAGTAAATGTGTGTATCTTGCTTATGGTCAAAGAAAGAAATCTAATAATTCTGTACTAGACAAATATGTGACAGATTTACTTAGAGAAGTAAAATAGTTTGAGGAGTTCAGAGTTTTAATAGTGTTGCAGAAGAACAACAAAAACATTGCCTGAATTTCAGAATCCCAGAAAACAGGCACAGAAAATTTGAGAGCAGACTGCTAAATTCAACTAAACAATCCAAAAGAGCAGGGGGAGCAGTGCCAGTACCAGACAGCGATGGCGCAGGTCGGGACACTCTCTATGATGCTGTTGCAGACCAGATCAGGATGACGGACATGCTGTCCTTCTTCAGTCTCCTCAGGAAGCAGAGCTTTCTTCACTAAGGAAAATGTGCTCAGGGACCATGAGAGATTGTTTGTGATTTTAAGAGAGTGTATGTTCTCACTCTTCACTGTATGTATTAGGGTGTGAGGCATTTGCATCCTTCTGTAGTCCACAGTCATCTCTTTTGTCTTTTTGACAACCAGAGAAAGGCATGTCTGGAGAGACTGTGACAAAGGCTTTGACTTCTTTAATTATTTCTGTATTGTTTTTCATGGTATAAATAAAATGTAAAAAGGCAAATCTAAAGCAAACATATGAATCTAATTAATCTAATTAAGGCTAAAGTGAAAAGAAAGCAAGCCCACAATCGTTTATTCTATTCTATTCTATTCTATTCTGTGTGATGACAATGGAATTGTCAACAAAACCAAAACTGTGATGTCATAATATCACTGACCATTGTCATAATAGCTATTCTTATAATCTGCTTGACAAAGGTAAAATTGGTCAGTCTGTTGACAGAAATGGGAGGTTGCAGCAGCAAAATGCAGTTCTGCTGCTCTCACAGAAGATCTTCGAAGAAGAAGAAAACGAAGATTTTGTTGGACAGGAACACACAAAAAGCAATGAGTATATTGCAACAAGAACTACCTGACAGAGTAGATACGAAGGAAATTAGAAAACGACACTGTGTTAAAATTGGAAAATTTGAGGAGGAATGTAGTGGGAAGCAGTTGGAGGAGAAGCAGAAGGAGACAAAAAATGAACAGAGTGAAAGATGGCACCTGAAGAGTGAAAGAGAGGATCTAGAGAGTGAAAGACAACACATGAAGGGTGAAAGAGAGAATCTTGAGAGTGAAAGACAACACCTGAAGAGTGAAAGAGAGGATCTAGAGCGTGAAAGACAACACCTGAAGAGTGAAAGAGAGGCTCTAGAGAGAGAAAGACAACACCTGAAGGGTGAAAGAGAGAATCTTGAGAGTGAAAGACAACACCTGAAGAGTGAAAGAGAGGATCTAGAGTGTGAAAGACAACACCTGAAGAGTGAAAGAGAGGCTCTAGAGAGAGAAAGACAACACCTGAAGAGTGAAAGAGAGACTCTAGAGAGTGAAAGACAACACCTGAAGAGTGAAAGAGAGGCTCTACAGAGTGAAAAACAAAACCCAAAGTGTGAAAGAAAGAACCTGAAGACGTTATGGGACAAAGTAGTGGGGAAGAAAACTAAACAGCAGCGCATGGGAAGAGCCATGGCTGGGGAAGCTTTGTACTGCTCAATGGGACCACACACTTCCCAAGGAGGACCAGCTAAAGAAATCGGTAGTATGCAGAAAGGTTTCCCGAGCACATAAAAAGGCTATGATTACCAACTGGCCAAAGAGACAGACGCTGTGCTTGACTACATCAGAACTATGTTTATAACCAGTCAATATGAACTTCTACCAATCCATCCAAAACCTGATAAAGGAGACCTGAATGACGATACTACTGGAACTACAAAATTACTGGGACTACTACTATTTAGCATTCTGAAAAAATAAAAATGAAAAAGTCCTCATGTTCTTTAAAAAAAAATAAATCAATAAAATGTAAAAAGCTCAAAAAGCTTTTTTAAACAATGGCAACTGTGTATTTGACTTACCTCGGAATGGGTGCAGCTGGTTCATGGCGCATGTGTTCGAGCTTTATCCTCTGTATTTGGCATTTCAGTGCATCGAGCAGTTGAAACTATAGCAAGCAAAGGCAAAAGGAGCTGTGCGGTCGATGTTTGTGCAAGTGGTCTTCCACATAGTCCCATGCTGTGCTGGGTTTAGGGTGTGTTTGCAGGGAGAGCCCAGCGCTTACAGGCTAAGAGGATTACAGTGGAGCATTGCAGGGACTGTCAGAATACAGAGCGCGCGCGCGCGTGTGTGTGTGTGTGTGTTTTCTCTACACATTTGGAAGAGAGAAAACAGAGCTGTGATGTAGTTGATAAAATTGCAGGCCTGGCACAGGCTCTGCTCAGAATGGTGAGAGAGCACTGGAGGAGTTTGGGAGTTTATTAATAGCGTTTAGCTCACTACAGAAGGAGTAGATCAGGGCTTTGCTGGGAAGGATGATGATAGGGTTTGATCACACCATTTAGCACAACATTGTCATGTCCATGCTGTGCATGGTTCTAAAGAAAAGGATCTTTGTTATTCAATCCAATAAATTTCAAATTCAAATTTTCTGTTTCTCATGAATGAATGTGGACTATAGGATGGGGGGTGTCAACTGTTTGTGTGTGTGCGCGTGTGATTTAGACGGTTGAGAGAGTTGAGAGATAATTTCATGACAACGAACCAATTAAAATCAAAATTATTCACAATGTGTTGACAAGAGACACACACACAAACACACACACACAAAGAGAGAGAGAGAGAAACAAAAAGAATCACAATCAGGGCTCACCAGATCTCTCAGAGTCTCTCTGACAGGCCCTAATCCACTCCGCCAATTGAAAAACAGAAAGTAGCAGAGAGAATAGCAGTGTGGCAGTATATGAATGTGCCCCCAACAAATATATAATTCACACACACACACACACATCTTTCACACTTACACATCCATACTCACATGTACACATGTATACACCATTGAACTACACACATCTATATTCACATGCACAAACAAACACCCCACACAAATGTTTGGTCTTTGTGCAAATTCACTTGGAGGTAGGCCAACATTCTAGATATAAAATATGTGACAATAAACATAGCCTCAGTACGTTTCATTTCATGCATTTACATCTTGATCCACACAAACACTTTCACACTCCTTTGCCTCACACTCACAAACACAAGAAACACTCAGGTGGCCTTCGGTAGCAGGAGGGATGTCAGTGCACAAAACACTGGCTTGAAATGTTTTTAACCCCCATTTCAATGAAGACCATCATACCTTGCAAGGTATAGCATTCTTTCACTCTCCTGGACAACCTCAGGCTGTTCCTGGAACCAGCAAAGCCAGTGGTTTTGGCCTCTGTCTGAAGCACAAAGGGGGTATGCAGGAGGCGTAGCGGAGCATGTCAGGAGGGTGGGCAGAGCCCTCTCCCAGCAGTGGCAGAGGAGAAAGGGCACATGGAGCACAGTGGCTACGGTTGACACCTGCAGGAGGCGACATGTGGGCAGGGCCAGTATGAGCCCACTTGGACCCATCTGCCACCACAGAAAACTCACCTGCTGTGTGTGTGTGTGTGTGTGTGTGTGTGTGTGTGTGTGCGTGTGTGGGTGTAGATTTGTTGACATTGTTCATGAGTCAGTGAATCATGTTTTTGGTGGATATCATGTTTTCAGCTCACAAATATTATAAATAATAATACAGGTAATAAAACAGGGAAGAAAGTAGATGTTAGCCGGTGCAGCATTTACTTAATTCATTATTTATCTTTTATGTTAGTGTGTAACTCTCATATTGTAGTCTCCTGAAAGACAGACAGAGGCAAATATAGGCAAAGATAGCATTCAACTGTTATTCAGGGATATCCCACCATTGGGAGTGGACGATTAGGGGTGCTGGAGTAGGAAGGTATTTGTAGTACATTCCTGTTGTAGGCCTTCCTATAGTGTTTAACTGATTTCCATAACTGAAATACATTATAATGTTTAAAAGTTTAGAAACGTGAGCATAATACTCCAGAAGATGTAGCGTCCTGGTGTGTGAATGAGTAGTAATCTTTCTGAAAGAATAAGTTTGATTTAATTCTCGTTTTCATTTCCTTGTGGATTGTATTATTTTATTTGAAACATTTGACTCAAAATAAAGAAATAGTGCAAAAATGTGAAAAGGCACTACAGGATGCATCTTGAATAAACGAAAACCTCGACCAGATGTTGTAAACTTAGAACAGTAATTATGTTCTAAGAATGTTGATAAAAAAGAACAGGAATTTACAATATATACATTTGCCTGCATAGTATCCCAAGTGTTCCATCGACTGCACTCTTCTGGATGAGGATCTCGGATGTTGTTCCTGGGATCTGCTGGAGCCACTCTCCCAGTTTGATGGTCATCGTCCCTAAACCCCTGGTGCTCTGATTGCTACCAGAGCCAGTGTTTCCTCTTCTTTTAGCGTCTCATGTTCCTTGTTGCTGATGTTGCTATCTCTTGCGATTGCTACATCCGTCACTATGACTCTTTTCTGCTGTTTATCCATCACTATTATGTCTGGTGGTTTAGCTATTACCATCTTTTAAACAATTTTCTGGTATACAATGTCTTATCAAAGATAACCCATCCACACTCTAAGAGCATCCACACCATCACCAATCAAATTCTTCGTCTGAGCAGCTGTCACTACTACACAGACATACACAGAGACAGAGCGAGAGAGAAGAAGGATGAAAGTGAACACAGCAACAAATGAAAAGAACCAAACACCATCAATTCTTACCTACCTCAACCCTCTCAGTTTACAGAACAAGCAAATGTGAGAACTGTGACTCACCATTCCCCCCACCACCTGGAGCTCAGGATACTTCTGTTTAATGTAGTTAATCATGCTGATCTGAAACACTGAGTTTCCCTGAGATGAGTCCTAAAACAATAGACACAGCCTTCAGAAAAAATTCACTATGTCCAATCACAGTCCTGTGTTACACAGCCTCATAGCAAAAATAGTTTGTCATTTGATTCAGGCACCATACTCAGGATGGAGACTAATCCCACTCCCTTTAGGACCTTAAGACCTACCAGCACCACCACGTCCACTCCTGCCTGCACGAGCAGGACCAGCCGGTATTTGTCATCCTCACGGGTACCGATGGCAGCGCCACACAGCAGCTGTTTGCGGGAGTCTTTAGAGGCCAGAGGGTAGTCTCTGTTCTTCTTCAGATCAGTGCGAGCAATTATAGCCACCAGCTCATCACTGTCGTTCACAATGGGCAGTTTACCTGCAATCAACAAGCGTCCCCACGACCGACCCGTTACTCAGAGAAGAAGTGGAGAAGTGAAATTAACCTTTCAAAGTCCTTTAGAAGCAGTTTCACTTCTCAAGCTGAAAAGATGAAGAATCAGACCTTTTTTTTGCTGTACTGCAGAATGTCATTGGCCTCTTTGAGTGAAACACCTGCTGGTGCAACCACTAAATCTTCCCTCTTTGTCATTGCCGGGCAAATATCACAATAAATCACAAAAAGATGTGAGTTTAAAGAATGTGATTTTACGCGCACACACACACACACACATACACATATATATATACACATTTTTTATTTTTATATATATATATATATATTGCCCTCTTTCACACACTGACACAGAAATATCACAATTTCATGATAGTTCTATTCCACCTATATTTTTAAGCATTGTATGTCATATGTGATTCATTTGTGTTTTTAAAAACCTTTTGTATATTGTATGTACAATCAAAGATGAATCAGAAACCTCCTCCAACAGCCGGTCATAGTCCTTCTCTGAGAGGAAGTCAATGTCTCGTAACGTCACGATTCCCACAAGCTTGCTGCCCATCTTGCCGGTTTCGGTGACAGGGATTCCAGAGAAGCCGTGTCGCACCTTGGCCTCAAACACATCTCCGACCGTGTGCTATGGACTCATCACCACCGGATCCGCGATGAAGCCCTGCTCGAATTTCTGCCATGACACCATATATTGCTCTGCTGATGAGAGGCCTCAGGGAAGCTTGTGTGTAAATCTGCGTGTTCAACGTGTTGTTCATTATATTCCTATTAAGACAATTCACTGAAATTTTGACACCTTAACTTTCCGGACTTCATTTGCTTGGAACTCTGGGGTGCAATTGTGATGGATGATCCCAATACCGCCCATGAGCTGTAATACAAAATCACAGAAAGCTAAATGGAAAAGCAACAGGACTTCATGGTTTTGAGTGTGTGGGGGATACTCACAGCCATAGCGATGGCCATGGAGGATTCAGTCACAGTATCCATGGGAGAGGAAATAAGCGGCGTCTTCAGGGTTATCTTCCGGGTCAGAGCAGAGGTCAGATCCTGAATGACAGACGCAAATGGTAACAGAAAGGAACCAATCTTCTACAGAACAATTATCTTTGTTTATGTTCATGCTTGTATTTTCATACAGACTATGCATTGCACAAAGATAAGAACAGTTTGGGGTGTTACTTTGGACAGCTTTCACATATGCACACATCTCTGTCCCATTATTAATTTGACTTCAAGTGACTTGAATGTGCTCATTCAAAGCACAAATATTGCTGTTTTTATAAGCAGGGCATCAGTTTAACCTCCCTGTGGTAAGACAGACAAAAACATCCTACGTTCTCTCCCACATTCCAGCACACACACACACACAAAATGTAACACCAAATTTAAATAACACAATATATACTATCCCATATCCATTACACATGGGAATTTTGGTTCGCTCCTCCCTCACACTGTCATACACACACACACACACACACCCCTCAGCCTCTCTGCCTGTGACAACACACCCTATGCACCTGGGATGCCAACACCACCTATTTTGCACATCTTATTTGTACTCCTTCATCCCTCTCTTACACTATGCCACACTCCACCCTCTGTTGTAGTCGTGTTCGCACTACATGGCAACTGACTCAGCTCCTCCATCTCACTGAAGGTAGAGGAGACCGCCAGCTCCCTAATTAATTAGGAAGATCCCGCCCCCTTCACTAAATCATTACTAGATGTGCTGTATTTACTGAAACACACACACTGGTAAGCCCTTATGGGGCATGTCAGGAAACCTGCTGAGCTGTTTTGGTGCATTTTGCAAAAGAACTCACCACTTCATCTGAGGTAAAGTCAATGAAGCCAGGCAGGATCAGAAAATCACTGAATCAAAGACCACAGAACAAACAAACAAAGAAAAACAAGCCAAATAAAAAAATATATACCAATTAGTTCACTGAGACATACATGCTACACTCTCACATTCTCATATCAGTTAGTGCATCATATACCAAATGACCGTGGGGAGTTCCACACACCCATGCTGATAGAACGAGGAGACATGACTGATGATTGCTCCCATAGCCACCTGCGACTAGCAGAAGCTCGGACACTTTGTGTGCATACATGTGAGGTCAATTTCAACTTCAAACTTCATGTCCCAGTAGCATGAATTGAACATACCTGCTTGATTTGCAGAGTTGAGCGCATATTCTGGAGTATGGAATAAGTTAATCTACCTAAGAGTATGTTGTCCAATGATGTCGTGTTAATGTTCTTAAGCTGGCGTCATGTCACAGCCTATCCATTAAAGTGGCATTAATGTCCCACCACTGCTTGAGAGGACACGGGAGACAGAGAGGCAGCCAAAGGAAGCCTAACTGTAAACAAAATAGAGCAGCGTATGCGAACATCCGTGTGTGAGAGAGAGAGCATCCCAGCAGTACGACAATCATAAGGCCACAGTTGAGAGTGTCCTCTAGTGTGGGATCTAGTGCAGATAAAGCCTCCATTACAGAGATTAAAGATGGCGGCCTAGTGGGCAGAAATAGACAGAGACCTCTTCTCAGCTAGATAGTGCCTAGGGATACATCTTCACATCTTTGATAACATCATCAAAGAAAGCTCTTTGCACTGCCCTACTTGAAAAGCAGAACAAGAGAGGTCATGATCTCCAATTCTGTCTATAGAAATCTATAGAGGCATTACTCATTATGTCATGACCCTGTTATCTATTAGAAACCCACAATTTATCTGAATTAATTATTCATAAATAAATTGTCAGCTTCATGTTCATTCAGATTTCAGTGGAGATCAGCAGGGGTCTATTACTGTGTATTATTATTCATAACACTGTGCCTGCAAACTGTGTGAACAGACACACACAGGTTATTTTCCAGTCCCTGAGTGCTTTTGTGGCACTGCTTGACAGTTGGTGGAGTGTTCCCTAAAAGAGCCTCTGAGCATGATGGATTCGGTAGTAGGAGTTTAGTGAGCAGAGAGGACGAAGACTTACGAGTGCAGGCCATGAACACCCCCCTCCACCTGAGCAGACATGGTCCTCTTCTCAAACTTCAGATCTCCAGGGTACATCATAGAGCTACACTCAACATAGAAAACGACATTACACACAAGCATTCACTCACACACAGCTTCCTCTCTTCCATTTTCTGCTGAAATTCCAAAGAACCCTTGATGCTATAAAAGATAAGAAAGACCATAAATAGAAATGTGTTTGTAGACAAAATATATCCTAGCATTTGTTCTGATGTTTTTCAGTGTACATGAAAAGGGAAATAGAATCATCTTAACTCACATCTTGTTTTTTCGGTAGATGAGTACTGCTGTTGAGCCTTCTTACACTGACAATGGTTTTATTTAAGCCCTATTTAGTAATTACACAACACTGAAAACATCACAGTAAAACAGCAGTATGACCAGCACTTAAGAGTAAATACCTGAGTGCTTTTCACTTGGCTTAGAAGATTTTAAAGCATGCATTAATGCTACATAAGACCATATTGGGGTATTTGAGAAAATCAACAGCGAAGCTAAAGGTCCAGAGATTATAAAGGTTACCATGAAAGTGATGCACATAATATGGGTTTTCCAAGAAACTAGTAAACCCAGCTGACATTTGCTAGACAGCAAACATTGGAGGTGTCTAGTGGACAGGAAATATCTACAATAAACCTTTTATATTTGTTTATCAGGGAGTGTGTATTCTCACAACAGTTCTGAGGAAAATTGCAAATAAATGAAAATCCAGGAAGTTGCCAACAAATTTGATTCTTTTCACTAAACAATGGTTTCTCAATTGCATGCATCTGCGTGCACAAGGAAAACAACTCCTAAATAGAAATAGCATTATCACATTAAATGATTGAAGGTATATGATCACAGGAAACAAAAGAAAGTCTGATTACCTTTAAACTAGGTTTGAATCCTTCAAGCAGACAACCTCAGAGCAATGGAAAACTGAGCCAAAAGCAAAAACTTTGGCCAAGTGGGAAAAGGCCATCCATAATTACAATTTTTTTCCATTACACTAGCATAATGTTCTTAGTGGTTGCAGCCTATTCTGGTAACACCCTCATAGTTTTAGCAGGACAAACATTATAGAAGTATGGATAGACTTGCTTGGTGAATGTTTGTCTGAAAGTGTGCACGTATCTGTTGTTGAGAGGATCAAAGAAGGAGATCAGACCACTGTCCCAGTCCAGGAGCACTCTGATCTGCTGGAGAGTCTGCTTCATGGCAAGAGGCATCAGCCTCTCGTCTGACACTCCTATCCCATATTTACCCTTGTACTAACCCACTTGCCACAAGCCATGCTTTATGAGGTCCTCACAGACTCACAGAAAAAAAAGTGATACAGCCTATTAAAGAACGTCACATTTAAGTTACACGCTTTTTTTCTGTACTCGCACTTCCTCCAAATGTCTCATAGAATCAAATCATTTTCAACTTGCCATGAAGTGGATACAAATCAACAGAACGGCATAAAGAGAAACCACAACAACAAATGAATAAACAAAACAAGACTTTCCATGTTCAAATTGACATCTTTATTAGTTGGTAGTTGTTTAGTTGTTTTTATTTTTTGCTTTCTGCGGAATATGTAAGCACCTGTTTCCACTGAAATATAAACCACTAAACAGAACTAAAGTGCTAAAAGACATATGTGGAAAAGGAAAACATTACACAATCAAAAACAACCATATTTTGTGCATCTTAATAATTAATTAAATTTCAGTTCTAATTCAATGATTACATCCAACACATTCAATGATTACATCCAACCAAGACATACAGGTTTTGCCTGTTAGAACACAGGGGAATCTTTTTAGCAATATATATTGCTGACTGAACTGACTGGCATCTATTTAGTGCAAATATCATGGTCATTCCATAGAAAACTACAATAAACACAAGCTGCAGTACAAGATCTCATCATGCATCTTACTGAGATGTAATCTGATCTCCATGTACTGTTCAGAGGAACTCAAAGTCTTTGTCCAGCTCTTTGAAATTAAAATATTAAGTCACAAATAATGATTCCTATGAACATTAAACATATGTAACAAATGTGTCTTTTATTTGAATATATAGTGTTCTAGAGTTAAGGCACTCTCAGTAGAAGTATTCTCTCATAATGAATGAGACTACTGTTTGCGAAGGCAGGAAAGCCTCTCTCAGTGAGCTTGAAGGTGAATATGTGGACATGTGTATGACATAGAAGCCCATGCTCTGTGTCAGGCCTGTATTGCTATGACCCTCTGTGGAGGCTCTACTTCACAATGAAGGGGATTAGCGCTTTTGCCCAGTACCCACTGGAGAAGGTCCTCTCCAAGAGCAGCTCCCTTCTCTGGGCTCCACACCCACACATACACACACACACACACACACACACACACGCACAGGGCCCACATCACACATGCACATATACACCAGTGACCCAGCAGAGTCCCTGATTGAAAGCCCACAAAGCCCAGAAGAAGCTTATAGGAGCAAAAGCTTCTAAGTAAGCAGGAAGAAGCTGCTGAATAGGACAAACACCACCTCTGCTCAGCATATCTGATTGGGGGAAATTTGTGTGAGTTCCTCAGAAGCAACATTTAAAAAAAATAACAGGCACATTGAAAGGAGAAACAGTAATTTCCATAAACTGTAAGAAACAGGTAAACTGGGGTTGGCAAGAGAAGAGGTTAAGAAAGGTCTGCTTGTGTGTGCACATGTGTGCATGCATACCAGCTTGTTCAATATTATTTTTCATTTTTATCACATACTGAAAGTTGCCTAGGTGCTCTGCTACATCAGTCACCATTCCAGAGGCCTTGATCCTGAAAGAACATGCAGGAATGGATGTTGGCAGATTCCATGTGCTGAATGTACACATAGAATTAACAGATACAGAATATATCCTCCTACAAGAGAGGTTTATTGGTAGCTACAAATACATAAAACAGTTTAGTCAAAGTGCTTCCAAAAAAGATCTTATAGCAACTTTAATGATAAAGCATACCAGACTTCACAAGTATTTTTGTTGCATAATTATCTCTGACTCACCCACTAGAGGGCACAACATCCCTATTTAGTCATTTAGTGGTAGTGAATGGCCTGGGCCAATTAAAATTAGACTAACCTTAGCCTTCTATGTTTTATTAAGTTATCCTCTCTTCATTATGTTACACCTACATGATTCAATTATTTCTCCAATTCCCACAATGCCTTAGACTCAACCGTCACACTAATCCTTTAAGGTAGAAGTTCTCCTATTGATTAGTTGTCAGCCTTAGTCAGCTTTATGATTGTATAAGAGACATTAAATTTAAATTATTCAATTGTTTAGTTATTGCAATTAATTTGTTTAAAAAATGTTACAATGGTGTAATAGTCAGCAAATATATCTATGTGTAAGGATATAGGCATGCAAATTGTGATACAAGGTTACTTATTTATGCATTTTTGATGATGATTATACTACTGCAGCGCTTTGTGATGCTAATTAGACTACTGAAGTGCTGTGTGATGCCAGCTAGACTACTGCAGTTCTGTATGATACCAGTTAGACTACTGCAGAACTGTGTGATGCTGATTAGGCTAATACAGTGCTGTGCGATGTTGATTAGACTGCTGCAGTGTTGTTCTTTATGGGCTTCCTGTCTGTAGGTTAAAGAAGCTGCAGAACATTCAGAAAATGGCTGCTGGAGTTCTTACACACACCAGCTTAAGGGAACATATAACTACTACACTCAAACATTTACACTGGGTTCCTGTTCGTGGCTGTGTGCAGTACAAAATCCTTCTCTTGGTTTTTGCCCTCATGGTCTGACCTGTCCATCCCTTTCTGGTGTTCCTCATATGTCTTTTCCTTCACTCTGTCTCCATCCCTCTGACACTCATCTGCCCTTTAATTGGTTACTATAGTATGCACTTGCATCAATATTATGTCTATTTTTTTTAACCAATTTTACTCCCTCCTGTTATCTTATTTATATATTTGAATCTTCTTTATATTTTATTTGACCTTTTTTATATTGTATGAACTTGTAAAGTGCCATTGGGTAACAAGAAATGCCCGTAATTTCTTAATTAGAATAAAATTCTTCTTCTTCTTCTTCTTCTTCTTCTTCTTCTTCTTCTTCTTCTTCTTCTTCTTATTATTATTATTATTATTATTATTATTATTATTATTATTATTATCAAACATTGTATTGATCATCCTTTCAAAGGTTGCTGGTGTTACTTTTGGGCTATTATTATCAAATTTAGAATGGTGTGTTTTGCCTGGAATTAGTTTCTTTTGTATTGAGCAACCTAATGGAAAAAGTTATTCTTGAGCAGATAATCTACTATTTTTCACTTAATGAATCATTGATTTCAAGCATGCCTATAAAGCAGATCATTCTACGTGCACAGCACTGACAAAAATGATCGACAAGATATTTTTACAAGAAAATAATGGTCGGAATCGTATTATTTGACTTTACTGTGGCATTTGTTATTAACAAAACAAAGTATATATGGGTTTAGTCTATGGTAAAACAGCAGTTTCTCCTCCCCTAGATGCTTTCATTGTGGTGTTTCCCAGGGGAGCTGTCAGGAAAGAGCTGTCTAAGCTCTGGTTAGCTGAGAATGAATCTGCAAGCCTCACACTGCCCTGTCAGTAAGGAGAGCGAGCATGCCTCTCTCATGGCTCAGAGCTCAGGAGAGGCTGGCCTGCGGTCTAATGGGCGTCTTTAGGAATATCTGTGATAGTAAACACAATATAAATTATGCGAGAGCTCAACATAGTCACACTGCCAGGCAGGTTAGTTAAACCAAAACCCAAAACAGATGCAGCGTGCAGATCTGTATTGTCTTGGTCACCACAGTATGGAACAAGTTACCAACTATGATCATGGGAGTACACAGTTTTGTTGGTGGAGCCCAGGAAGAGCAGCTGCTACCTCAGCTAATGGGGATGCAAATAAAGACACGAAAAACAAAGAAATTTCAGTAGTTATAGGAAGTAAAGCTGTTCTGTAGAATTCAGAATTACAACTCAGACTGCATATTTTTGCAGGACACAGTTATATTGCTTTGCTGACAAATATGAAAGGATGATATAAAAGTTGTTGTTTTGGAGCAGAACAGCATCTAGTCTGGTAGGCTACTACTTCAACTACTCACTTCTTCAAGAGGTATCCACAGTACTTCAGGTACAAACCGTTCTATTCTATCCTCTACAGATTTCTGTGAGTTTATGTTTGCATAATATGAATTTCTGTTTACATTCATCAACTTTTTTATGAAATATACTGTATAGTGAATTTCTTGAAGTCTACACCATAATGAAGTTTATGAAAAAACAATGTTTATGAAAAAAAGCATTTAAATGCTCCTCAATCAAAGAGTATTAATTTTGTAAAATGGTGGGTAGTTAAAATAGTATTATTTTCTGCTTTCTACTAATTTTACTTCACTTGTTGTGAAGGAAAAAAAAACTACTAAGCAACCACATGTAACTTATGATGTGTTCTAATCTGAAATTGTTTAGTGGATGAAACACTGCAGTTGCTGTTGTTGTTAGTGCTAACTGCTTTATAGTACAGAAATAATAAATGCTGAATCTCCTGATTGTCTTATTATGGCTTTATGTTATACAAATTTTCTGCCTTCCTCTATTTTAGGGAAAACAATGGCGCTGTCAAAGCTCAACCAAGCTACTAAGAGTTTCACCAAAGCACAGGATTACAGAAATGACATCATGCTGCTGATGCAGCCCTATGCTAACTGGGAGCAGTATCTATTGCCGGCACCCGTCTCCATCGATTTACTGGCTCAGCTGGTACGCATTTCTGCTGCAGATGACTTCTCCATCAATAAAAATCCACCAAAAGACGGGTTCAAATTCATCAGATACCCCAATTCTTTTAGGGCCTGCCTCTTTCAAGTATGTAATGGTTGCTGGCAAGCCTTTAATGTTGCTCACAAGAACATGGACCAAATTCGTATGTACACCGGACAGGTTCCAGAGTACATCAAAAACTCAGTTGGGCTCATAATACAGGAGGATGATGGTCTTGTCCAAGCCTTCTTACCAGCTGAGCTTCAGAACATTGCGCACATATCATCAGAATGCTTAAACCTGGCCATCATGACTGAGAAACAATTCTCAGATATCATCAAGCTGATGCAAGAACTGGTGGAGGCTTTGGTGAATGCAAGACAGAGTCATGATGAGGAGATGGAAGAAATCAAGAAAAACATTGAGATAGCAAAGATTAAACGGGCTGAAGCTAAGGAGGCAAGCGACAGGGCCGAGGCTGCTTTCAATCTGGCTAATGAAAGATTAGCTGAGGACAGAAGGGCCTACCAGCAAGCAATGAAAGATTTGCCAAGTGGATGGGGCCTTTTTGGCCTGAAGCTAATATCAAGTATGTCAGAGCAAGCAATATCAATAGCCTGTGCGTTTGCAACAGAATTTCTTCCAGGACAAATTATCCAAACCTATCTCCAAGCGGACACTATTACACCAAAAGCCATAACACATGTGATCAAAAACTGAAAAGGCACTCCTGAAAGCCACAGAAACATGGCCACTGGAATGAAGAGTAACGTGGATGAAATGTTGGCAACAAGTAACATATTTTCTAAATCTATAACATTTCTACTAGTGGTTGAGAAAATGGAAGAACTTTGCAAAGGTAAGGAAATAAATTGGCCTGAGGTGTATGATCAGGAGAAGCAAACGGTAAAGTCTGATTACTTGGTGGGACTATTTCAGCAAGTCAGCAGAGATATACAGCAAGAAGCTGAATGCCCGATTAAATCCGAGGCACTAGGCATCTGTGACAAGGGTATCTCCACTTTAACAGAGCTAGGTAAATATGCTCCAGAGGGGAAATGTGATGATGCCAAAACAGAGGAGCTTATTAAAGCCATTGACGAACTGAATGTAAGGGCCATGGCCTTTTATTCCAAAAGCAAGTCTTTTACAAATCAGCCATCTTTCTTGACAGCACCCCCCAAGTCAAGTCAACAGCAAATCTATGACTCAGCAAATACAGATGTGGTCCAGATGCACTTAAGACAATCTCATCTACGTCTACAAATGGCTGAAACCCAGCTAAAAATTGCAAATGAACGGAACGAGAAGACTATGGACAACTTGGATCAGAAGAAAAAAGCTCTTGCTGAAATTGTGAGTGAGCTGAAACATTATAATCTCAAGGAGATCGACTTCAACAAGAGAATTGTGGTGCTAGCGAAAGGCCTGGAAATCATGGGGCAGGTGAAAGAACAGTGGGAGAAACTGGTGCACTTCTTTCAGATCATTTCAAACATTGTTAAGACCACTCTTAGTGAAAATCTTAAACATTTTAAACAGACTGTTGAAATAGCTGTAGAGAACAACTACACCTACAGCATGTTTGTCAAAGACAAAATCTACACTAATGCTCTGAATGCTTCTGCCTACGCCTATTTGGTTAACATGATGTCTACCACTTACACTGAGGTGTCTGTCCAGTACCTGATGAACAATGTCAGTACTCTGGGAAGACTGATGACCATGGATCCAAACTCACCTCAGTTCCTTGCAGAGATTGACAAGTTAGGGAAGGAATGCGAATCTGCCCAAAATGGTATCAACAGCCTTGCAGCAAGAAACAGGAAGGAGTTTTACAACAGATGCGAGGAAAGAATAACTCAAATCAAGACAATCCTTACCGCAGCACTGGCCCCACTGAGTGAAAAGGACAATCTCAATCTGAAGAAGGCAATAGATGCAATGAAGGAACCAATTCAGAAGGTGGAGGAAGACAAACCAGCAACTGAGATGAAGGCTATAACTGAGGATGATGCTGACCAATATGCATAACTTCATAATAGTGCATTTAATAGTGCATTTTCCTATACTTTTCTTTTTTCTGTCATTTTAATGTAGTATGTATACAGTATTACATTTGACAAAAACATGATTAGAAGGTTTGACCTAATTCCTGTCTGTTAATTTATTCTGAATAATCAATTTTGTTCTTTTGATTAAATTACTGCAGCATCATACTGTCTCGTGTTGTTTTTCTTTGTGATTCAAAGAACTTTAAAATCCAAGAGGTAATATGTATGCCAAACAAACAAACAAAAAAACATTTCAGATTGCAGAGTAGCTATTACTAATTATTAGCTATTGCTCATCTCTTTTTCAGTAGAAAAAAGAAATTGGAGTTTAGATTTACTAAAGTGTAATGAGTGAACTAAAGCCATTAGATTTTAGTAAACTCACAATTCTTCACACATTAATTGTGTTGCACATTGAGTGTGAGTGCAGTGTGGTGAACAGAGGAATACAGGCTCAGTAAAGGAAGTAGCAGTTCTTAGCAGCTAGGGTGGTACTGATGGGCCCAACATCTTAGTAAAAACAAAGTCTGACACTTTACACAAAAAAGAAATCACAGACACTATGATTTCATTATTTCAAAACATTAGCTATAATGAATCATTTTAGTGAATTATTATGATTATGAATTATGACTGCTCAAGTAAGGACATCCATGTATGCAAACAAAGCCATTATAATAAACACACTCTCTCTCTCTCTCGCTCTCTCTCTCTCTCTCTCTCTCTCTCTCTCTCTCTCTATATATATATATATATATATATATATATATATATATATATATATATATATATATATATATATATATATACAGTGCATCCAGAAAGTATTCACAGTGCTTCACTTTTTCCACATTTTGTTATGTTTCAGCCTTATTCCAAATTGGATTAAATTATTTTTTTCCCCTCAAAATTCTACACACAATACCCCATAATGACAAAGTAAAAAAAGTTTGTTTGGAATTGTAACAAATTTATTAAAAATAAAAAAAACAAAAAAATCACATGCACATAAGTATTCACAGCCTTTACCATGACACTCAAAATTGAGCTCATGTGCATCTTGTTTCCACTGATCATCCTTCAGTTGTTTCAACAACTTGATTGGAGTCCACCTGTGGTAAATCCAGTTGATTGGACATGCTTTGTAAAGGCACACACCTGTCTATATAAGGTCCCATAGTTGACAGTACATGTCAGAGCACAAACCAAGCCATGAAGTCCAAGGAATTCTTTGTAGACTACTGAGACAGGATTGTATCGAGGCACAGATCGAGGGAAGGGTACAGAAAAATTTCTGCAGCATTGAAGGTCCCAATGAGCACAGTGGCTTCCATCATCCGTAAATGGAAGAAGTTTGGAACCACCAGGACTCTGAGTGATCGGGGTAGAAGGGCCTTAGTCAGTGAGGTGACCAAGAACCCAAGGGTCACTCTGACAGAGCTTTAGCATTGCTCTGTGGAGAGAGGAGAACCTTCCAGAAGGACAACCATTCCTGCAGCACTCCACCAATCAGGCCTGTATGGTAGAGTGGCCAGACGGAAGCCACTCCTCAGTAAAAGGCATAAGACAGCCTGCTTGGAGTTTGCCAAAAGGCACCTGAAGGACTCTCAGACCATGAGAAACAAAATTCTCTGGTCTGATGAAACAAAGATTCAACTCTTTGGCCTGAATGCCAAGCATCATGTCTGGAGGAAACCAGGCACCGCTCAGCACCTGGCCAAAACCATCCCTACAGTGAAGCATGCTGGTGGCAGCATCATGCTGTGGGGTTGTTTTTTGGCAGCAGGAACTGGGAGACTAGTCAGGGTAAGATGAATGCAGCAACATACAGAGACATCCTTGAAGAAAACCTGCTCCAGAGTGCTCTGGACCAGGGTGAAGGTTCATCCAACAGTACAATGGCCCTAACCACACAACTAAGATAATAAAGGACTGGCTTCAGGACAACTCTGTGAATGTTCTTGAGTGGCCTAGCCAGAGCCCAGACTTGAACCCAACTGAACATCTCTGGAGAGATCTGAAAATGGCTGTACCCCGGCGCGCCCCATCCAACCTGATGGAGCTTGAGAGGTTCTACAAAGAAGAATGGGAGAAACTGCCCAAAAATATGTGTGCCAAGCTTGTAGCATCATACTCAAAAAGATTTGAGGCTGTAATTGCTGCCCAAGGTGCTTCAACCAAGTATTGAGGAAAGGCTATGAATACTTATGTACATGTGATTTTTGGTTTTTTTATTTTTAATAAAGTTGCAAAAACTCCAAACAAAGATTTTTTCACTTTGTCATAATGGGGTATTGTGTGTAGGAGTTTGAGGGGAATTTTTTTTTTTTTAATCCAATTTGGAATAAGGCTGTAACATAACATAAAATGTGGAAAAAGTGAAGCGCTGTGTGTGTGTGTATATATATAAATATATGTCATTTCACTTTTATTGGGGATTAATTAGTCCAGAGGCCTATAAGAGCTTGTCAAGGAAAAAACGTGTGTATGGGTGCATGCATGTATATGTATATGTATATTAGGAACCAAGCATTAAACCATTAAGCTGCAATAAAACTGAGACACAATTGTCTTGGAGAAAAGAAAAACCATGTTCAGTTAGCACAGGCTGTATCAAAAGCCATAGAACCAGAGGACATTAAAATCATAATTCTCACCTTGCATAATCTCTCATGATTCAACTGTATATGTAAACAGATATGCATTGGTGTGTTGTAAGGTGTTCTGCCATTATCTGATGATATGTTTGCAGAAAGTGTGTTACATCTCTAGAGAGACAATTGCCTCCTGGCCTCTTTTTGGTGGAGAATGGAAAAAGATACACATATACACAGACCCGCGCACGCATGCACACACACACACGCACGCAGCATTAGTTTAGCTGCAGATGCAGTTACTGCATCAACACTTCTAACGTGACTGCCATGTGGCCTCTGCAAGTCCAACCCTCATCAACATGTGCTTCATGTATCTGGATCTCTTTTTATCTCATTCTTATTTTTTATGTCATTCTTTCTCTTTCTCTCTTATCCCTATAGGCTCTATTTGCTTTCTGCTAGCAAACAAGAGGTTAAAAAGACTATAAGAACCATCTCATGTACAGACAGTGGAGGGGGGGGTTGAGGTGTGAGTGTGTATGCACTCGTGTCTGTATTTGCCAGTGCCTCTGCCTTGCAGAGCTTGAAATGAGTTCAGAGGCAGTCTGGAGGTGAGACTGATCTCTTCCTTCCTTCTTTCTTCCTCCCTCCTTCTCCCTCTTTCTCTCTTGTTCATTGCCCTGGTTTTAGGAGTGTGATGCGATGGATTTGGGAGCGGAAAAGTACACAAGCGGATGTATGGGCTTCTGCTGCCCCTCCTCTCCACCCGAGAAGCCGATCCATGTCCTATCACCATTCCTGTGAGAGTGTGCATGAAGGGGAGAGAGAAGGAAGGGAGCCAGTGCTTGTGTGTGTGTTTGTGTGTGTGTGTGTGTGTTTGTGTGCATACGCGCATGTGTGCATGTCCCAGCACCCATTCTGAGGGGAGGAGGGAGCTTTAACTGGCCGTTGGATGTCACAGAAGCAGGAGTGTGTGAGAGAGCGCAGACAGAACAGCCGGGGGTCCTGACGGAAGAGGGAAAGACTGTGCGGAACGACAAGACAAGGGGCTGGCACGTGGACCTTTCAGCCAGCGCTTGCAAGGCATTGGACAATAGGAGCAGGCTGCACTACAACTCTCTGCCTGGAGCCCAGAAGCTGGTGTTGCCTGAGTCTTGACTTTGCGTTTTCTGAACGTTACGGCAGAGAGCCACTGTGCTGGGGGTCTCGTGGGCATTGCCAGTGTGCTGGAGGTGCTGGGTGTTACCTGTGCAGTGCGTCTAAGGCTTGGGTGAGGGAGGGAGCAGCAGGGGAACATGGCTGTACAGCTGATGCCTGAATCCGCCATCTGCCTCCTTATGGTAAGTGAAGTGTTCGATCCCCTCCAAGACAGGAACACACACACACACACACACACACACACACACACCTATAGCAGTGACTGCCACACCCTAGGGACAAAGTCTTCATTGGTCTCTCTGGCTAGATTGCTCTAATGTATTTGATTATTGTTCTCTAACACTCCCACCCTCCCTCTCTACACTCTCCCTCACTCTCTCTCTCTCTACCCCTACACACAGCACTTTGACCACGTGTACCTCTGCAGTAGGACAGCAGAACTAATGCAGCATAGAGATCGTCTCTATACTTAACATTATAATAATAATCTGCAATGCTTGAGAAATGCAGACTGTGGAATGTGGATTTTAAAATTGCAGGTCACCTTACCAAATTGTGGACTATTAAATAAAGTTTGTTTTATTATGCAGACTGTGTGTGTGTGTGTGTGTGTGTACACTGACTATTTCCCTTTGTTTGTTTTATCATTTTTATTTTCATTGCAAAATCTGATGTGTGTGTAGTCTTAAATA
The DNA here is from genome assembly GCF_041902795.1 of Electrophorus electricus. Taxonomy (NCBI): domain Eukaryota; kingdom Metazoa; phylum Chordata; class Actinopteri; order Gymnotiformes; family Gymnotidae; genus Electrophorus; species Electrophorus electricus. The sequence continues at coordinate 446,467 of NW_027658771.1, read as the reverse complement.
GCGTCTCATATGGAAGGTAAACACATACTTTCAGAGTTAGACTGATTTGACTGAAACACTAATCAATATCTTAACATTGTTTAACTGCAAAAGTGTATAAATGGTTTTGATAACCACTGAAAAGATATGGAATGATGAAATGTATGTAGGGCCATTCTAATGTACTACTGACCAATCATTCTCTGCCTCAGGAAGTGTCCTTAATCTCTTATCCAACTCTCTGAGAAAAGGAGAGCGATAGAGAGAAACAGACAAAGAAATATGTAAATGTGCAAAGTAAATGTGTGTATCTTGCTTATGGTCAAAGAAAGAAATCTAATAATTCTGTACTAGACAAATGTGTGACAGATTTACTTAGAGAAGTAAAATAGTTTGAGGAGTTCAGAGTTTTAATAGTGTTGCAGAAGAACAACAAAAACATTGCCTGAATTTCAGAATCCCAGAAAACAGGCACAGAAAATTTGAGAGCAGACTGCTAAATTCAACTAAACAATCCAAAAGAGCAGGGGGAGCAGTGCCAGTACCAGACAGCGATGGCGCAGGTCGGGACACTCTCTATGATGCTGTTGCAGACCAGATCAGGATGACGGACATGCTGTCCTTCTTCAGTCTCCTCAGGAAGCAGAGCTTTCTTCACTAAGGAAAAAGTGCTCAGGGACCATGAGAGATTGTTTGTGATTTTAAGAGAGTGTATGTTCTCACTCTTCACTGTATGTATTAGGGTGTGAGGCATTTGCATCCTTCTGTAGTCCACAATCATCTCTTTTGTCTTTTTGACAACCAGAGAAAGGCATGTCTGGAGAGACTGTGACAAAGGCTTTGACTTCTTTAATTATTTCTGTATTGTTTTTCATGGTATAAATAAAATGTAAAAAGGCAAATCTAAAGCAAACATATGAATCTAATTAATCTAATTAAGGCTAAAGTGAAAACAAAGCAAGCCCACAATAGTTTATTCTATTCTATTCTATTCTGTGTGATGACAATGGAATTGTCAACAAAACCAAAACTGTGATGTCATAATATCACTGACCATTGTCATAATAGCTATTCTTATAATCTGCTTGACAAAGGTAAAATTGGTCAGTCTGTTGACAGAAATGGGAGGTTGCAGCAGCAAAATGCAGTTCTGCTGCTCTCACAGAAGATCTTCGAAGAAGAAGAAAACGAAGATTTTGTTGGACAGGAACACACAAAAAGCAATGAGTAGATTGCAACAAGAACTACCTGACAGAGTAGATACGAAGGAAATTAGAAAACGACACTGTGTTAAAATTGGAAAATTTGAGGAGGAATGTAGTGGGAAGGAGTTGGAGGAGAAGCAGAAGGAGACAAAAAATGAACAGAGTGAAAGATGGCACCTGAAGAGTGAAAGAGAGGATCTAGAGAGTGAAAGACAACACCTGAAGGGTGAAAGAGAGAATCTTGAGAGTGAAAGACAACACCTGAAGAGTGAAAGAGAGGATCTAGAGCGTGAAAGACAACACCTGAAGAGTGAAAGAGAGGCTCTAGAGAGAGAAAGACAACACCTGAAGGGTGAAAGAGAGAATCTTGAGAGTGAAAGACAACACCTGAAGAGTGAAAGAGAGGATCTAGAGCGTGAAAGACAACACCTGAAGAGTGAAAGAGAGGCTCTGGAGAGAGAAAGACAACACCTGAAGGGTGAAAGAGAGAATCTTGAGAGTGAAAGACAACACCTGAAGAGTGAAAGAGAGGCTCTAGAGAGTGAAAACCAAAACCCAAAGTGTGAAAGAAAGAACCTGAAGACATTATGGGACAAAGTAGTGGGGAAGAAAACTAAGCAGCAGCGCATGGGGAGAGCCATGGCTGGGGAAGCTTTGTACTGCTCAAAGGGACCACACACTTCCCAAGGAGGACCAGCTAAAGAAATCGGTAGTATGCAGAAAGGTTTCCCGAGCACATAAAAAGGCTATGATTACCAACTGGCCAAAGAGTCAGACGCTGTGCTTGACTACATCAGAACTATGTTTATAACCAGTCAATATGAACTTCTACCAATCCATCCAAAACCTGATAAAGGAGACCTGAATGACGATACTACTGGAACTACAAAATTACTGGGACTACTACTATTTAGCATTCTGAAAAAATAAAAATGAAAAAGTCCTCATGTTCTTTAAAAAAAATAAATCAATAAAATGTAAAAAGCTCAAAAAGCTTTTTTAAACATTGGCAACTGTGTATTTGATTTACCTCGGAATGGGTGCAGCTGGTTCATGGCGCATGTGTTCGAGCTTTAGCCTCTGTATTTGGCATTTCAGTGCATCGAGCAGTTGAAACTATAGCAAGCAAAGGCAAAAGGAGCTGTGCGGTCGATGTTTGTGCAAGTGGTCTTCCACATAGTCCCATGCTGTGCTGGGTTTAGGGTGTGTTTGCAGGGAGAGCCCAGCGCTTACAGGCTAAGAGGATTACAGTGGAGCATTGCAGGGACTGTCAGAATACAGAGCGCGCGCGCGCGTGTGTGTGTGTGTGTGTGTGTTTTCTCTACACATTTGGAAGAGAGAAAACAGAGCTGTGCTGTAGTTGATAATATTGCAGGCCTGGCACAGGCTCTGCTCAGAATGGTGAGAGAGCACTGGAGGAGTTTGGGAGTTTATTAATAGCGTTTAGCTCACTACAGAAGGAGTAGATCAGGGCTTTGCTGGGAAGGATGATGATAGGGTTTGATCACACCATTTAGCACAACATTGTCATGTCCATGCTGTGCATGGTTCTAAAGAAAAGGATCTTTGTTATTCAATCCAATACATTTCAAATTCAATTTTTCTGTTTCTCATGAATGAATGTGGACTATAGGATGGGGGGTGTCAACTGTTTGTGTGTGTGCGCGTGTGATTTAGACGGTTGAGAGAGTTGAGAGATAATTTCATGACAACGAACCAATTAAAATAAAAATTATTCACACTGTGTTGACAAGAGACACACACACAAACACACACACACAAAGAGAGAGAGAGAGAGAGAGAGAGAGAGAGAAAGAAACAAAAAGAATCACAATCAGGGCTCACCAGATCTCTCAGAGTCTCTCTGACAGGCCCTAATCCACTCCGCCAATTGAAAAACAGAAACTAGCAGAGAGAATAGCAGTGTGGCAGTATATGAATGTGCCCCCAACAAATATATAATTCACACACACACACACACACACACACACACACACATCTTTCACACTTACACATCCATACTCACATGTACACATGTATACACCATTGAACTACACACATCTATATTCACATGCACAAACAAAGACCCCACACAAATGTTTGGTCTTTGTGCAAATTCACTTGGAGGTAGGCCAACATTCTAGATATAAAATATGTGACAATAAACATAGCCTCAGTACGTTTCATTTCATGCATTTACATCTTGATCCACACAAACACTTTCACACTCCTTTGCCTCACACTTACAAACACAAGAAACACTCGGGTGGCCTTCGGTAGCAAGAGGGATGTCAGTGCACAAAACACTGACTTGAAATGTTTTTAACCCCCATTTCAATGAAGACCATCATACCTTGCAAGGTATACCATTCTTCCACTCTCCCGGACAACCTCAGGCTGTTCCTGGAACCAGCAAAGCCAGTGGTTTTGGCCTCTGTCTGAAGCACAAAGGGGGTATGCAGGAGGCGTAGCGGAGCGTGTCAGGAGGGTGGGCAGAGCCCTCTCCCAGCAGTGGCAGAGGAGAAAGGGCACATGGAGCACAGTGGCTACGGTTGACACCTGCAGGAGGCGACATGTGGGCAGGGCCAGTATGAGCCCACTGGGACCCACCTGCCACCACAGAAAACCCACCTGCTGTGTGTGTGTGTGTGTGTGTGTGTGTGTGTGTGTGCGTGTAGATTTGTTGACATTGTTCATGAGTCAGTCAATCATGTTTTTGGTGGATATCATGTTTTCAGCTCACAAATTTTATAAATAATAATACAGGTAATAAAACAGGGAAGAAAGTAGATGTTAGCCAGTGCAGCATTTACTTAATTCATTATTCGTTCTTTTATGTTAGTGTGTAACACTTATATTGTAGTCTCCTGAAAGACAGACAGAGGCAAATATAGGCAAAGATAGCATTCAACTGTTATTCAGGGATATCCCACCATTGGCAGTGGACGATTAGGGGTGCTGGAGTAGGAAGGTATTTGTAGTACATTCCTGTTGTAGGCCTTCCTATAGTGTTTAACTGATTTCCATAACTGAAATACATTATAATGTTTAAAAGTTTAGAAACGTGAGCATAATACTCCAGCAGATGTAGCGTCCTGGTGTATGAATGAGTAGTAATCTTTCTGAAAGAATAAGTTTGATTTAATTCTCGTTTTCATTTCCTTGTGGATTGTATTATTTTATTTGAAACATTTGACTCAAAATAAAGAAATAGTGCAAAAATGTGAAAAGGCACTACAGGATGCATCTTGAATAAACGAAAACCTCGACCAGATGTTGTAAACTTAGAACAGTAATTATGTTCTAAGAATGTTGATAAAAAAGAACAGGAATTTACAATATATACATTTTCCTGCATAGTATCCCAAGTGTTCCATCGACTGCACTCCTCTGGATGAGAATCTCAGATGTTGTTCCTGGGATCTGCTGGAGCCACTCTCCCAGTTTGATGGTCATCGTCCTGTGGTGGAAATTCAGCAAACAAGGAGTCAGATGTGGATAAGAAGATTTTATTGAGTTATTAGTTTCAAGAAAATGAGCGTGCCTATTTGCTTCGCTCCCCTTTGGGTGATTTCCCTCCCCTTATATAATAGCCGTAGCGATCGAGAGAACGAGGGAGGGTTTGCTTCTGCTGAGACCAGATAACTCCTTGGAAGGAGTGTATTTCTTCAAGGACGTTCAATAGGGAACGTCCTGTTCTTCTAATCTTATGCTAAGCTTTCTCACGCTTTACAATGATAGAGAAAGAAACACAACAATATTTCCTTCACAGTCTGTAAAACAAATGGAATGTGATGCTTTTGAGCATTGCTATGGCAAAATGTTTTCATATCTGTTCTACAACACAGATTATATCGGTCTTGATAATATAATTCTTAATCAGATTTATGGTCCTTTTTACTCTGCTGACATGGGAATGTTAATATGATGGGCAAAGAAGGCAAGCAGTTATATTTGAGTAGTGCTGGACATTATAAATGAGTAAACATCACTATTTACACATTAGGACATTTTATTATACTATGACATGACTGTATTTCTCTGTAGAGACTGTAAATGTATAGGTCTATTTTATGTGATGATAATCCCCGAAAGGAATGTGTTCTTCTGAGACCAACAATATGGAATTGGGCTAAAATTGCACATCACTGAGAACCCAACCCAGTCTGTGCAACAGTTTAAAAGTACACAATCCAAAAGAAAAATAAAGTCCACTCCTAATGAACTTGTTTAGTGACACTAACGTTAACCTAGTGATGCAAACATGGTTAATTTTGCTGATCAGCACTCCTTTGAAACCGTAGGAGTCTCACCTCTCTGGTTCGTAGCCAGCCTGGATGCGTGTGGCGCTGTAGCGCTGAGCTGCAGTCTCATGCCCATGAGATGTGTTGTGGCCAAATGGCCCCTGGTGCTCAGGGTCGCGAGGCGACAGCTGCAATCTGGCTGGCTCTGTGTCGCCCACAATGAGGCGGTAGTCGATCTGGTAGCTGTCGTGCTTGCCATTGGCAAAGTGCTCATAGACATGGCCCTCCATGTAAGCGATGTCCAGTACTCCAATCCTCCTCTACAACCCTGCGTGAGCTGACGCCCCGGGCCTCCGCCCACCTCCCCTCTCCACCTGCACCACAGAGCGGCTCCTGGGACACTGCGTGCGCATTCACCAGTGGTTGTGCTGGAGCCACGCACACAATCCAAGTTTGTTCCTCAGATCGAGATGGAGAGCTTTCTCTTAGCTGAGGAGCAGAGTAAGAGATTCATCCAACATGCATCATACAAGCATCAGCTGAATCAGGTAGAATGAAATACGGCTCTGATAGAGGCTTCGTCCCAAACAAAATAAAGCTACTGGGTGTCTTGGTAAGACTCTGTAAGTGGTGATCCCTAAAAAGGCCTGTCTGCTGCCATTGGACTACTGTTTTCTCTAAAGTGCTGTCTGGAATGTTGTCAGAGACAACATTCAGAGGGATTGGGAAGGAAAGCCTCTTAGTCACTACCTGTACTGCCCTCATTGCCATTGAAATATAACAAGGTTACAGTCAAGCTCTGAAGCTTCACTCAACACTCTGCCCAACCGCCTTTAATGCTCATAAAGTAGGAGTTTGCAGAATTTGTTTGTTGTTATGCTACACACTAAATGCATGGCACACAAATGTTTGATGCAGCAAAATGTCAGTGCTTTTTTAACAAAGGAGAAATGAGCACATATGCACCTTCCCTATATTATGTGAAGATGGATAATAAAATGATAACAGGTATATCTATTTGTTGTTCTTATTTTAATATTCACATCAGGCTTGTGATTTTGCAAGGAAATTGTAACATAAATGTTCCTAGTGTTCTAGGGTTACTCTCCTGGGCTCATATTCTAATACAGGTGTGATAAGAACTTATATTTCTAAAAGAAACAATCTTTAAGAAACAACTGCATTTGCATAAAGGATTTATCTTTTATCTTAATGCTTAATGTTTTAGTGTGCTAATGTCTGATTTTAAGTACACTTAGTTAAAAAGGCTACCACAAGTACTGTTCAAGTTCAAGTTCAAGTTTGGTTTATTCGTCACATACATAGTCATACACAGTATAACTCGCAGTGAAATGGTGGAGAGTGCTCTGTCCAAACTGAGGAAAAGAAAACAGGGGTGCATAGAGAAATATAGACATTCTCTATATGTGAAATATATATATGCAAAGATAAATATATATATATTCTATGTATGTACAAAATATATTAACAATGTATGTACAATATATGTACATTATGATTATATACACAATGTACAATGTATATGGTTGTGTATATATGTACACAATCTACAGAATGTACAGATCCATTTCGTATAATAACATATCTACAGTTGTTGTGTAACAAGGTCATTGAATATAAATATATATATACAGATATACAGTTATGTTACATTGTGGTGGTGGTCCCCACAGTTTATCAGTTTCCCTGATTCAGGGCCCGAATGGCCTGTGGGAAGAAGCTGCTCTTCAGCCTCTCTGTCTTGGTCTTCAGGGAGTGAAAGCGCCTCCCTGACCTCAACAGAGAGAAGAGTCTATTGTTGGGATGGGTGGGGTCCTTCACAATCCTCCTGGCCTTGGTCTGGCACCGCTTGTAGTAGATGGTCTGCAGGTCAGGAAGTTCCGTGTGAGTGATGCGCTCTGCTGAACGCACTACCCTTTGGAGTGCTTGTCTGTCCTGCTTGGTGCTATTCCCAAACCAGACTGTGATGTTCCCCGTGAGGATGCTCTCGATAGTGCAGGTATAGAAGTTCCGCAGTACCTTGGAGGGCAGTCTGAAGGACAGGTCCTGCGAGATGTGAACACCAAGGTACCTGAAACTATCTACTCTCTCCACCGTGGTTCCACTGATCCTCACAGGTTGGTAGTGCCGCTCCTGCTTCTTGCTGCAATCCACGATCAGCTCCTTTGTCTTACTGACGTTTAGGAGGAGATAATTTTCCTGGCGCCAGTTTTCCAGGTGTTTAATCCAGGTAGGCCCTCTCGTCCTTGTCCGAGATCAGACCCATGACAACGGTGTCGTCAGCAAACTTGACAATGATGGTGGAGCTGGAAGTGGCTGTGCAGTCGTAGGTGTACAGTGAGTAGAGCAGGGGGCTTAGGACACAACCCTGAGGAGCTCCAGTGCTGAGGGTGAGGGTGGATGAGGCGCAGTTGCCCACCCGTACTGATTGTGGTCTGTCTGTTAGGAAGTTGGAGATCCAGTCGCACAGGGATGTATGCAGTCCTAGATCCCCCAACTTAGTAGTGAGTAGGGAGGGGATGATAGTGTTAAATGCTGAACTGTAGTCGACAAATGGCATTTTAACATAATTTCCCCTCCCTTCGTCCAGGTGAGTCAGTGTAGTGTGGAGCAGATGTGCAATTGCATCGTCAGTGGAGCGGTTGTGGCGGTATGCAAACTGCAGTGGGTCCATGGAGGCTGGCAGTGAAGATGTGATGAAGTCTCCGACTAGCTTTTTAAAGCACTTCATCACGACTGATGTGAGGGCGACAGGTCGGTAGTCATTGAGGTCGGAGGGTCGAGGTTTCTTCGGGACGGGGACGATGGTGGATCGCTTGAAGCTGGACGGGACGATACCGAGCGTCAGGGAGAGATTGAAGATGTCGGTGAATACCGGGGCTAGCTGATCTGCGCAGGCTTTGAGGACCCTCCCGCAGATACCGTCTGCTCCCATCGCCTTCCTGGTATTCACCCTTTTAAACACTCTTCTCACGTCACTCTCCGTGACGATGAGAGGGCGCTGTTCTATGGTGGGCCCCGCGCATGTGCCATTGGCTGCGCCGATAGTGCCATTAGCACTAGCGCTGCTAGCATTAGTGCTGTTAGCACTAGCGCCGTTAGCATTAGCGCTGCTAGCATTAGCGCCGTTAGCATTAGCGCTGCTAGATGTAGCCTCGAAGCGAGCGAAGAATGTATTCAGCTCGTTCGCCAGAGACTCATCCGCACTCATCAGTCCGGAGGGTGGGCTCCTGTAGTCCGTGATCGTCCGTAGTCCCTGCCACAGGGATCTAGAGCCACTCCGCTGTCACTAAATATTAACTAGTTTCAACTTTGCTAATAGTTCTACTGATTTTCATAATTTTCTTCTTCTTTCCATTTGTTGAACATTAAACAGCTCTGTTTCATCTTCTCCCTCTCTCTCTCTCTCTCTCTCTCTCTCTCTCTCTCTCTCTCTCTCTCTCTCTCGAAGCTCCGCCTTGTGGTTTTAATATGCTCATCCACAATTCAATATAGAGCTCTACAGTCTATATCTGCACAGAGCTGATGAGTTTATAAAAGTCCACACTGCAAAATGTGCATAGTACTGACGTTTACATTACAATGCTCTGTCCAGTCATGCCAAAGCCAGTTTTCTTTCAATTCAATGTATGTACATGAATTACTTGAAGACATGAATAGAAATCTATAGAGGCATTACTCATTATGTCATGACCCTGTTATCTATTAGAAACCCACAATTTATCTGAATTAATTATTCATAAATAAATTGTCAGCTTCATGTCCATTCAGATTTCAGTGGAGATCAGCAGGGGTCTATTGCTGTGTATTATTATTCATAACACTGTGCCTGCAAACTGTGAGAACAGACACACACAGGTTATTTTCCAGTCCTTGAGTGCTTTTGTGGCACTGCTTGACAGTTGGTGGAGTGTTCCCTAAAAGAGCCACTGAGCATGATGGATTCGGTAGTAGGAGTTTAGTGAGCAGAGAGGACGAAGACTTACGAGTGCAGGCCATGAACACCCCCCTCCACCTGAGCAGACATGGTCCTCTTCTCAAACTTCAGCTCTCCAGAGTACATCATAGAGCTACACTCAACATAGAAAATGACATTACACACAAGCATTCACTCACACACAGCTTCCTCTCTTCCATTTTCTGCTGACCTTCCAAAGAACCCTTGATGCTATAAAAGATAAGAAAGACCATAAATAGAAATGTGTTTGTAGACAAAATATATCCTAGCATTTGAAAAACTGATGTTTTTCAGTGTACATGAAAAGGGAAGTAGATTCATCTTAACCCACATCTTGTTTTTTCAAATTTCAAGTTTGGTTTATTTGTCACATACATAGTCATACACAGTACAACACACAGTGAAATGTGTGGTAGATGAGTAGATGAGTACTGCTGTTGAGCCTTCTTACAATGACAATGGTTTTATTTAAGCCCTATTCAGTAATTACACAACACTGAAACACTGTTCAAAATTGTAGTTTCAAATAATATTTAATGACTACTACATATGTAAAATATATAATAAGTTTTGGAAATCTGGGCTGGCAATGAGACCACAGAGGACTGTAAATGCACTTTTTTCACTGTGTGTCAGCCAAGTGAAATGTGTATGAGTAAGGGCCGATCACAGCTGGACACACACACGCACACACGCACGCACACACACACACACACACACACACACACACACACACACACACACACACACACACACACACACACACACACACACCAGGATGAGAGGAACAGGTCACTTAGCTGGTGATGATGTCAGCACCAGTGAAGTCTATGCTGAGGTCAAAACCCTTAGCTTCTTCCTGAACCTATATACATACACAAACACATGTGAACTTGACATGTACTTTACACACACACACACACACACACACACACACACACGCACACACACACAATCATATTATGTTAGAGACACGCCATCTCATGAAATTTTAACAGGAGATTGTGCAACGTTTCCGGGTTGATGAATATTGATGAGGTCTCTGCTGTGAACATTAATATTTCAGATGGAACATTAATGAAGACAATTGACATTTGTGAGACGTAAACCAACCACGTCACATTAAACACATCCTCATCTGTGATTCTAAACCAAACATTGCAGATACTGAGTTATAAAGAATCTGTAGTAATGCTGCACAGATGACAACAAAGCATATAATTCAATAAGACCCTCCCTCTCTCTCTCTCTCTCTCTCTCTCTCTCTCTCTCTCTCTCAGAGAGGGAGACATCTGTTGATGAGCTAGTGCCAGGCTGGCTGAGGGCCTGATGAAGAGTCCTTGCTCCTCTACCTCTCAGTGTGTATATTACAGTAGCGAACAGAGGGGTTCTCCATCTTCATTCATTAGTCTCCTGCGCTCTGTCTTTTGGCCCCAGCCCCCATGCCCCTTGACGAAGCCTATTTCCTAGAGGCCTTCTTTTCACACCCATGACATGATGACATCATTGCTGTGCTCCAGTCTTTGTGAGACACTGCTGCCCCATACAATTCATATACAGTCAGCATCTGCCTATTTCATTTCATATCAATTTATACTGTTTATTACTGCAGGTTAGAAGTCCTAATCAATTTAACCTCTTTTCTTAATCATCTCTAGCAGGGCAAGAATCCGCAGTGCCTGCAGATCACTTTTTTCCCCAAATAAATAATATTTTGAACAAAATATTACATTTATTTTTCCAAGAGTGTCAAAGAGTTGAAATTACAACATTTTTAATGAGGGCTAAACTTATTTCTCGCTTAAAAGTTTCTCACTTAAAAATATCTTGATACAAATTCTGATATTAGTGCAACTACTGACTTGGCCCTCTATGCTTTGAGAGTGTTTTTTCTAATATTTTAGTTCTGAATTTTGAATCACTGAGATGCAATGGAGACCAGTGATACACCCTGACCAACGTTCTGTCTGCCCTTACCATGCTGACCCATCTGTTCCAATACTATGGCTACTGCTACATACTGACATGCCCTCCATCTCCTTCTTTCAAAACTGAATGACAAAAGGAGCCTAAAACGTGTGTGTGTGTGTGTGTACACTGACTATTTGCCTTTGTTTGTTTTATCATGTATGCATGTGTGCATCTTTTCATTGCAAAATCTGATGTGTGTGTAGTCTTAAATAGCATCTCATATGGAAGGTAAACACATACTTTCAGAGTTAGACTAATTTGACTGAAACACTAATCAATATCTTAACATTGTTTAACTGCAAAAGTGTATAAATGGTTTTGATAACCACTGAAAAGATATGGAATGATGAAATGTATGTATGGCCATTCTAATGTACTACTGACCAATCATTCTCTGCCTCAGGAAGTGTCCTTAATCTCTTATCCAACTCTCTGAGAAAAGGAGAGTGATAGAGAGACACAGACAAAGAAATATGTAAATGTGCAAAGTAAATGTGTGTATCTTGCTTATGGTCAAAGAAAGAAATCTAATAATTCTGTACTAGACAAATGTGACAGATTTACTTAGAGAAGTAAAATAGTTTGAGGAGTTCAGAGTTTTAATAGTGTTGCAGAAGAACAACAAAAACATTGCCTGAATTTCAGAATCCCAGAAAACAGGCACAGAAAATTTGAGAGCAGACTGCTAAATTCAACTAAACAATCCAAAAGAGCAGGGGGAGCAGTGCCAGTACCAGACAGCGATGGCGCAGGTCGGGACACTCTCTATGATGCTGTTGCAGACCAGATCAGGATGACGGACATGCTGTCCTTCTTCAGTCTCCTCAGGAAGCAGAGCTTTCTTCACTAAGGAAAAAGTGCTCAGGGACCATGAGAGATTGATTGTGATTTTAAGAGAGTGTATGTTCTCACTCTTCACTGTATGTATTAGGGTGTGAGGCATTTGCATCCTTCTGTAGTCCACAGTCATCTCTTTTGTCTTTTTGACAACCAGAGAAAGGCATGTCTGGAGAGACTGTGACAAAGGCTTTGACTTCTTTAATTATTTCTGTATTGTTTTTCATGGTATAAATAAAATGTAAAAAGGCAAATCTAAAGCAAACATATGAATCTAATTAATCTAATTAAGGCTAAAGTGAAAACAAAGCAAGCCCACAATAGTTTATTCTATTCTATTCTATTCTGTGTGATGACAATGGAATTGTCAACAAAACCAAAACTGTGATGTCATAATATCACTGACCATTGTCATAATAGCTATTCTTATAATCTGCTTGACAAAGGTAAAATTGGTCAGTCTGTTGACAGAAATGGGAGGTTGCAGCAGCAAAATGCAGTTCTGCTGCTCTCACAGAAGATCTTCGAAGAAGAAGAAAACGAAGATTTTGTTGGACAGGAACACACAAAAAGCAATGAGTAGATTGCAACAAGAACTACCTGACAGAGTAGATACGAAGGAAATTAGAAAACGACACTGTGTTAAAATTGGAAAATTTGAGGAGGAATGTAGTGGGAAGGAGTTGGAGGAGAAGCAGAAGGAGACAAAAAATGAACAGAGTGAAAGATGGCACCTGAAGAGTGAAAGAGAGGATCTAGAGAGTGAAAGACAACACCTGAAGGGTGAAAGAGAGAATCTTGAGAGTGAAAGACAACACCTGAAGAGTGAAAGAGAGGATCTAGAGCGTGAAAGACAACACCTGAAGAGTGAAAGAGAGGCTCTAGAGAGAGAAAGACAACACCTGAAGGGTGAAAGAGAGAATCTTGAGAGTGAAAGACAACACCTGAAGAGTGAAAGAGAGGATCTAGAGCGTGAAAGACAACACCTGAAGAGTGAAAGAGAGGCTCTGGAGAGAGAAAGACAACACCTGAAGGGTGAAAGAGAGAATCTTGAGAGTGAAAGACAACACCTGAAGAGTGAAAGAGAGGCTCTAGAGAGTGAAAACCAAAACCCAAAGTGTGAAAGAAAGAACCTGAAGACGTTATGGGACAAAGTAGTGGGGAAGAAAACTAAGCAGCAGCGCATGGGGAGAGCCATGGCTGGGGAAGCTTTGTACTGCTCAAAGGGACCACACACTTCCCAAGGAGGACCAGCTAAAGAAATCGGTAGTATGCAGAAAGGTTTCCCGAGCACATAAAAAGGCTATGATTACCAACTGGCCAAAGAGACAGACGCTGTGCTTGACTACATCAGAACTATGTTTATAACCAGTCAATATGAACTTCTACCAAGCCATCCAAAACCTGATAAAGGAGACCTGAATGACGATACTACTGGAACTACAAAATTACTGGGACTACTACTATTTAGCATTCTGAAAAAATAAAAATGAAAAAGTCCTCATGTTCTTTAAAAAAAATAAATCAATAAAATGTAAAAAGCTCAAAAAGCTTTTTTAAACATTGGCAACTGTGTATTTGATTTACCTCGGAATGGGTGCAGCTGGTTCATGGCGCATGTGTTCGAGCTTTAGCCTCTGTATTTGGCATTTCAGTGCATCGAGCAGTTGAAACTATAGCAAGCAAAGGCAAAAAGAGCTGTGCGGTCGATGTTTGTGCAAGTGGTCTTCCACATAGTCCCATGCTGTGCTGGGTTTAGGGTGTGTTTGCAGGGAGAGCCCAGCGCTTACAGGCTAAGAGGATTACAGTGGAGCATTGCAGGGACTGTCAGAATACAGAGCGCGCGCGCGCGTGTGTGTGTGTGTGTGTGTGTGTGTGTGTGTGTGTTTTCTCTACACATTTGGAAGAGAGAAAACAGAGCTGTGATGTAGTTGATAAAATTGCAGGCCTGGCACAGGCTCTGCTCAGAATGGTGAGAGAGCACTGGAGGAGTTTGGGAGTTTATTAATAGCGTTTAGCTCACTACAGAAGGAGTAGATCAGGGCTTTGCTGGGAAGGATGATGATAGGGTTTGATCACACCATTTAGCACAACATTGTCATGTCCATGCTGTGCATGGTTCTAAAGAAAAGGATCTTTGTTATTCAATCCAATACATTTCAAATTGAAATTTTCTGTTTCTCATGAATGAATGTGGACTATAGGACGGGGGGTGTCAACTGTTTGTGTGTGTGCGCGTGTGATTTAGACGGTTGAGAGAGTTGAGAGATAATGTCATAACAACGAACCAATTAAAATCAAAATTATTCACACTGTGTTGACAAGAGACACACACACAAACACACACTCACAAAGAGAGAGAGAGAGAGAGAGAGAGAGAGAGAGAGAGAGAAACAAAAAGAATCACAATCAGGGCTCACCAGATCTCTCAGAGTCTCTCTGACAGGCCCTAATCCAATCCACCAATTGAAAAACAGAAAGTAGCAGAGAGAATAGCAGTGTGGCAGTATATGAATGTGCCCCCAACAAATATATAATTCACACACACACACACATCTTTCACACTTACACATCCATACTCACATGTACACATGTATACACCATTGAACTACACACATCTATATTCACATGCACAAACAAACACCCCACACAAATGTTTGGTCTTTGTGCAAATTCACTTGGAGGTAGGCCAACATTCTAGATATAAAATATGTGACAATAAACATAGCCTCAGTACGTTTCATTTCATGCATTTACATCTTGATCCACACAAACACTTTCACACTCCTTTGCCTCACACTCACACTCACAAGAAACACTCGGGTGGCCTTCGGTAGCAGGAGGGATGTCAGTGCACAAAACACTGGCTTGAAATGTTTTTAACCCCCATTTCAATGAAGACCATCATACCTTGCAAGGTATAGCATTCTTTCACTCTCCTGGACAACCTCAGGCTGTTCCTGGAACCAGCAAAGCCAGTGGTTTTGGCCTCTGTCTGAAGCACAAAGGGGGTATGCAGGAGGCGTAGCGGAGCATGTCAGGAGGGTGGGCAGAGCCCTCTCCCAGCAGTGGCAGAGGAGAAAGGGCACATGGAGCACAGTGGCTACGGTTGACACCTGCAGGAGGCGACATGTGGGCAGGGCCAGTATGAGCCCACTTGGACCCATCTGCCACCACAGAAAACTCACCTGCTGTGTGTGTGTGTGTGTGTGTGTGTGTGTGTGTGTGCGTGTGTGGGTGTAGATTTGTTGACATTGTTCATGAGTCAGTGAATCATGTTTTTGGTGGATATCATGTTTTCAGCTCACAAATATTATAAATAATAATACAGGTAATAAAACAGGGAAGAAAGTAGATGTTAGCCGGTGCAGCATTTACTTAATTCATTATTCATCTTTAATGTTAGTGTGTAACTCTCATATTGTAGTCTCCTGAAAGACAGACAGAGGCAAATATAGGCAAAGATAGCATTCAACTGTTATTCAGGGATATCCCACCATTGGGAGTGGACGATTAGGGGTGCTGGAGTAGGATGGTATTTGTAGTACATTCCTGTTGTAGGCCTTCCTATAGTGTTTAACTGATTTCCATAACTGAAATACATTATAATGTTTAAAAGTTTAGAAACGTGAGCATAATACTCCAGAAGATGTAGCGTCCTGGTGTGTGAATGAGTAGTAATCTTTCTGAAACAATAAGTTTGATTTAATTCTCGTTTTCATTTCCTTGTGGATTGTATTATTATTTTTGAAACATTTGATTCAAAATTAAGAAATAGTGCAAAAATGTGAAAAGGCACTACAGGATGCATCTTGAATAAACGAAAACCTCGACCAGATGTTGTAAACTTAGAACAGTAATTATGTTCTAAGAATGTTGATAAAAAAGAACAGGAATTTACAATATATACATTTGCCTGCATAGTATCCCAAGTGTTCCATCGACTGCACTCTTCTGGATGAGGATCTCGGATGTTGTTCCTGGGATCTGCTGGAGCCACTCTCCCAGTTTGATGGTCATCGTCCCTAAACCCCTGGTGCTCTGATTGCTACCAGAGCCAGTGTTTCCTCTTCTTTTAGCGTCTCATGTTCCTTGTTGCTGATGTTGCTATCTCTTGCGATTGCTACATCCGTCACTATGACTCTTTTCTGCTGTTTATCCATCACTATTATGTCTGGTGGTTTAGCTATTACCATCTTTTAAACAATTTTCTGGTATACGATGTCTTATCAAAGATAACCCATCCACACTCTAAGAGCATCCACACCATCACCAATCAAATTCTTCGTTTGAGCATCTGTCACTACTACACAGACATACACAGAGACAGAGCGAGAGAGAAGAAGGATGAAAGTGAACAGAGCAACAAATGAAAAGAACCAAACACCATCAATTCTTACCTACCTCAACCCTCTCAGTTTACAGAACAAGCAAATGTGAGAACTGTGACTCACCATTCCCCCCCACCACCTGGAGCTCAGGATACTTCTGTTTAATGTAGTTAATCATGCTGATCTGAAACACTGAGTTTCCCTGAGATGAGTCCTAAAACAATAGACACAGCCTTCAGAAAAAATTCACTATGTCCAATCACAGTCCTGTGTTACACAGCCTCATAGCAAAAATAGTTTGTCATTTGATTCAGGCACCATACTCAGGATGGAGACTAATCCCACTCCCTTTAGGACCTTAAGACCTACCTGCACCACCACGTCCACTCCTGCCTGCACGAGCAGGTCCAGCCGGTACTTGTCATCCTCACGGGTAACGATGGCAGCGCCACACAGCAGCTGTTTGCGGGAGTCTTTAGAGGCCAGAGGGTAGTCTCTGTTCTTCTTCAGATCAGTGCGAGCAATTATAGCCACCAGCTCATCACTGTCGTTCACAATGGGCAGTTTACCTGCAATCAACAAGCGTCCCCACGACCGACCCGTTACTCAGAGAAGAAGTGGAGAAGTGAAAATAACCTTTCAAAGTCCTTTAGAAGCAGTTTCACTTCTCAAGCTGAAAAGATGAAGAATCAGACCTTTTTTTGCTGCACTGCAGGATGTCATTGGCCTCTTTGAGTGTAACACCTGCTGGTGCAACCACTAAATCTTCCCTCTTTGTCATTGCCTGGCAAATATCACAAATAAATCACAAAAAGATGTGAGTTTAAAGAATGTGATTTTACACACACACACACACACACACACACACACACACACATATATATACACATTTTTTATTTTTATATATATATATATATATATATATATATTGCCCTCTTTCACACACTGACACAGAAATATCACAATTTCATGATAGTTCTATTCCACCTATATTTTTAAGCATTGTATGTCATATGTGATTCATTTGTGTTTTTAAAAACCTTTTGTATATTGTATGTACAATCAAAGATGAATCAGAAACCTCCTCCAACAGCCGGTCATAGTCCTTCTCTGAGAGGAAGTCAATGTCTCGTGACGTCACGATTCCCACAAGCTTGCTGCCCATCTTGCCGGTTTCGGTGACAGGGATTCCAGAGAAGCCGTGTCGCACCTTGGCCTCAAACACATCTCCGACCGTGTGCTATGGACTCATCACCACCGGATCCGCGATGAAGCCCTGCTCGAATTTCTGCCATGACACCATATATTGCTCTGCTGATGAGAGGCCTTAGGGAAGCTTGTGTGTAAATCTGCATGTTCAACGTGTTGTTCATTATATTCCTATTAAGACAATTCACTGAAAGTTTGACACCTTAACTTTCCGGACTTCATTTGCTTGGAACTCTGGGGTGCAATTGTGATGGATGATCCCAATACCGCCCATGAGCTGTAATACAAAATCACAGAAAGCTAAATGGAAAAGCAACAGGACTTCATGGTTTTGAGTGTGTGGGGGATACTCACAGCCATAGCGATGGCCATGGAGGATTCAGTCACAGTACCCATGGGGGAGGAAATAAGCGGCGTCTTCAGGGTTATCTTCCGGGTCAGAGCAGAGGTCAGATCCTGAATGACAGACGCAAATGGTAACAGAAAGGAACCAATGTTCTACAGAACAATTATCTTTGTTTATGTTCATGCTTGTATTTTCATACAGACTATGCATTGCACAAAGATAAGAACAGTTTGGGGTGTTACTTTGGAAAGCTTTCTTATATGCACACATCTCTGTCCCATTATTAATTTGACTTCAAGTGACTTGGATGTGCTCATTCAAAGCACAAATATTGCTGTTTTTATAAGCAGGGCATCAGTTTAACCTCCCTGTGGTAAGACAGACAAAAACATCCTACGTTCTCTCCCACATTCCAGCACACACACACACACAAAATGTAACACCAAATTTAAATACCACAATATTTACTATCCCATATCCATTACACATGGGAATTTTGGTTCGCTCCTCCCTCACACTGTCATACACACACACACACACACCCCCCTCAGCCTCTCTGCCTGTGACAACACACCCTATGCACCTGGGATGCCAACACCACCTATTTTGCACATCTTATTTGTACTCCTTCATCCCTCTCTTACACTATGCCACACTCCACCCTCTGTTGTAGTCGTGTTCGCACTACATGGCAACTGACTCAGCTCCTCCATCTCACTGAAGGTAGAGGAGACCGCCAGCTCCCTAATTAATTAGGAAGATCCCGCCCCCTTCACTAAATCATTACTAGATGTGCTGTATTTACTGAAACACACACACTGGTAAGCCCTTATGGGGCATGTCAGGAAACCTGCTGAGCTGTTTTGGTGCATTTTGCAAAAGAACTCACCACTTCATCTGAGGTAAAGTCAATGAAGCCAGGCAGGATCAGAAAATCACTGAATCAAAGACCACAGAACAAACAAACAAAGAAAAACAAGCCAAATAAAAAAATATATACCAATTAGTTCACTGAGACATACATGCTACACTCTCACATTCTCATATCAGTTAGTGCATCATATACCAAATGACCGTGGGGAGTTCCACACACCCATGCTGATAGAACGAGGAGACATGACTGATGATTGCTCCCATAGCCACCTGCGACTAGCAGAAGCTCGGACACTTTGTGTGCATACATGTGAGGTCAATTTCAACTTCAAACTTCATGTCCCAGTAGCATGAATTGAACATACCTGCTTGATTTGCAGAGTTGAGCGCATATTCTGGAGT
The DNA here is from genome assembly GCF_041902795.1 of Electrophorus electricus. NCBI lineage: Eukaryota > Metazoa > Chordata > Actinopteri > Gymnotiformes > Gymnotidae > Electrophorus > Electrophorus electricus. The sequence continues at coordinate 427,091 of NW_027658771.1, read as the reverse complement.
ATGGAATAAGTTAATCTACCTAAGAGTATGTTGTCCAATGATGTCGTGTTAATGTTCTTAAGCTGGCGTCATGTCACAGCCTATCCATTAAAGTGGCATTAATGTCCCACCACTGCTTGAGAGGACACGGGAGACAGAGAGGCAGCCAAAGGAAGCCTAACTGTAAACAAAATAGAGCAGCGTATGCGAACATCCGTGTGTGAGAGAGAGAGCATCCCAGCAGTACGACAATCATAAGGCCACAGTTGAGAGTGTCCTCTAGTGTGGGATCTAGTGCAGATAAAGCCTCCATTACAGAGATTAAAGATGGCGGCCTAGTGGGCAGAAATAGACAGAGACCTCTTCTCAGCTAGATAGTGCCTAGGGATACATCTTCACATCTTTGATAACATCATCAAAGAAAGCTCTTTGCACTGCCCTACTTGAAAAGCAGAACAAGAGAGGTCATGATCTCCAATTCTGTCTATAGAAATCTATAGAGGCATTACTCATTATGTCATGACCCTGTTATCTATTAGAAACCCACAATTTATCTGAATTAATTATTCATAAATAAATTGTCAGCTTCATGTTCATTCAGATTTCAGTGGAGATCAGCAGGGGTCTATTACTGTGTATTATTATTCATAACACTGTGCCTGCAAACTGTGTGAACAGACACACACAGGTTATTTTCCAGTCCCTGAGTGCTTTTGTGGCACTGCTTGACAGTTGGTGGAGTGTTCCCTAAAAGAGCCTCTGAGCATGATGGATTCGGTAGTAGGAGTTTAGTGAGCAGAGAGGACGAAGACTTACGAGTGCAGGCCATGAACACCCCCCTCCAACTGAGCAGACATGGTCCTCTTCTCAAACTTCAGATCTCCAGGGTACATCATAGAGCTACACTCAACATAGAAAACGACATTACACACAAGCATTCACTCACACACAGCTTCCTCTCTTCCATTTTCTGCTGAAATTCCAAAGAACCCTTGATGCTATAAAAGATAAGAAAGACCATAAATAGAAATGTGTTTGTAGACAAAATATATCCTAGCATTTGTTCTGATGTTTTTCAGTGTACATGAAAAGGGAAATAGAATCATCTTAACTCACATCTTGTTTTTTCGGTAGATGAGTACTGCTGTTGAGCCTTCTTACACTGACAATGGTTTTATTTAAGCCCTATTTAGTAATTACACAACACTGAAAACATCACAGTAAAACAGCAGTATGACCAGCACTTAAGAGTAAATACCTGAGTGCTTTTCACTTGGCTTAGAAGATTTTAAAGTATGCATTAATGCTACATAAGACCATATTGGGGTATTTGAGAAAATCAACAGCGAAGCTAAAGGTCCAGAGATTATAAAGGTTACCATGAAAGTGATGCACATAATATGGGTTTTCCAAGAAACTAGTAAACCCAGCTGACATTTGCTAGACAGCAAACATTGGAGGTGTCTAGTGGACAGGAAATATCTACAATAAACCTTTTATATTTGTTTATCAGGGAGTGTGTATTCTCACAACAGTTCTGAGGAAAATTGCAAATAAATGAAAATCCAGGAAGTTGCCAACAAATTTGATTCTTTTCACTAAACAATGGTTTCTCAATTGCATGCATCTGCGTGCACAAGGAAAACAACTCCTAAATAGAAATAGCATTATCACATTAAATGATTGAAGGTATATGATCACAGGAAACAAAAGAAAGTCTGATTACCTTTAAACTAGGTTTGAATCCTTCAAGCAGACAACCTCAGAGCAATGGAAAACTGAGCCAAAAGCAAAAACTTTGGCCAAGTGGGAAAAGGCCATCCATAATTACAATTTTTTTCATTACACTAGCATAATGTTCTTAGTGGTTGCAGCCTATTCTGGTAACACCCTCATAGTTTTAGCAGGACAAACATTATAGAAGTATGGATAGACTTGCTTGGTGAATGTTTGTCTGAAAGTGTGCACGTATATGTTGTTGAGAGGATCAAAGAAGGAGATCAGACCACTGTCCCAGTCCAGGAGCACTCTGATCTGCTGGAGGGTCTGCTTCATGGCAAGAGGCATCAGCCTCTCGTCTGACACTCCTATCCCATATTTACCCTTGTACTAACCCACTTGCCACAAGCCATGCTTTATGAGGTCCTCACAGACTCACAGAAAAAAAAGTGATACAGCCTATTAAAGAACGTCACATTTAAGTTACACGCTTTTTTTTCTGTACTCGCACTTCCTCCAAATGTCTCATAGAATCAAATCATTTTCAACTTGCCATGAAGTGGATACAAATCAACAGAACGGCATAAAGAGAAACCACAACAACAAATGAATAAACAAAACAAGACTTTCCATGTTCAACTTGACATCTTTATTAGTTGGTAGTTGTTTAGTTGTTTTTATTTTTTGCTTTCTGCGGAATATGTAAGCACCTGTTTCCACTGAAGTATAAACCACTAAACAGAACTAAAGTGCTAAAAGACATATGTGGAAAAGGAAAACATTACACAATCAAAAACAACCATATTTTGTGCATCTTAATAATTAATTAAATTTCAGTTCTAATTCAATGATTACATCCAACACATTCAATGATTACATCCAACCAAGACATACAGGTTTTGCCTGTTAGAACACAGGGGAATCTTTTTAGCAATATATATTGCTGACTGAACTGACTGGCATCTATTTAGTGCAAATCTCATGGTCATTCCATGGAAAACTACAATAAACACAAGCTGCAGTACAAGATCTCATCATGCATCTGATCTCCATGTACTGTTCAGAGGAACTCAAAGTCTTTGTCCAGCTCTTTGAAATTAAAATATTAAGTCACAAATAATGATTCCTATGAACATTAAACATATGTAACAAATGTGTCTTTTATTTGAATATATAGTGTTCTAGAGTTAAGGCACTCTCAGTAGAAGTATTCTCTCATAATGAATGAGACTACTGTTTGCGAAGGCAGGAAAGCCTCTCTCAGTGAGCTTGAAGGTGAATATGTGGACATGTGTATGACATAGAAGCCCATGCTCTGTGTCAGGCCTGTATTGCTATGACCCTCTGTGGAGGCTCTACTTCACAATGAAGGGGATTAGCGCTTTTGCCCAGTACCCACTGGAGAAGGTCCTCTCCAAGAGCAGCTCCCTTCTCTGGGCTCCACACCCACACATACACACACACACACACACACACGCACAGGGCCCACATCACACATGCACATATACACCAGTGACCCAGCAGAGTCCCTGATTGAAAGCCCACAAAGCCCAGAAGAAGCTTATAGGAGCAAAAGCTTCTAAGTAAGCAGGAAGAAGCTGCTGAATAGGACAAACACCACCTCTGCTCAGCATATCTGATTGGGGGAAATTTGTGTGAGTTCCTCAGAAGCAACATTTAAAAAAAATAACAGGCACATTGAAAGGAGAAACAGTAATTTCCATAAACTGTAAGAAACAGGTAAACTGGGGTTGGCAAGAGAAGAGGTTAAGAAAGGTCTGCTTGTGTGTGCACATGTGTGCATGCATACCAGCTTGTTCAATATTATTTTTCATTTTTATCACATACTGAAAGTTGCCTAGGTGCTCTGCTACATCAGTCACCATTCCAGAGGCCTTGATCCTGAAAGAACATGCAGGAATGGATGTTGGCAGATTCCATGTGCTGAATGTACACATAGAATTAACAGATACAGAATATATCCTCCTACAAGAGAGGTTTATTGGTAGCTACAAATACATAAAACAGTTTAGTCAAAGTGCTTCCAAAAAAGATCTTATAGCAACTTTAATGATAAAGCATACCAGACTTCACAAGTATTTTTGTTGCATAATTATCTCTGACTCACCCACTAGAGGGCACAACATCCCTATTTAGTCATTTAGTGGTAGTGAATGGCCTGGGCCAATTAAAATTAGACTAACCTTAGCCTTCTATGTTTTATTAAGTTATCCTCTCTTCATTATGTTACACCTACATGATTCAATTATTTCTCCAATTCCCACAATGCCTTAGACTCAACCGTCACACTAATCCTTTAAGGTAGAAGTTCTCCTATTGATTAGTTGTCAGCCTTAGTCAGCTTTATGATTGTATAAGAGACATTAAATTTAAATTATTCAATTGTTTAGTTATTGCAATTAATTTGTTTAAAAAATGTTACAATGGTGTAATAGTCAGCAAATATATCTATGTGTAAGGATATAGGCATGCAAATTTTGATACAAGGTTTCTTATTTATGCATTTTTGATGATGATTATACTACTGCAGCGCTTTGTGATGCTAATTAGACTACTGAAGTGCTGTGTGATGCCAGCTAGACTACTGCAGAACTGTGTGATGCTGATTAGGCTAATACAGTGCTGTGCGATGTTGATTGGACTGCTGCAGTGTTGTTCTTTATGGGCTTCCTGTCTGTGGGTTAAAGAAGCTGCAGAACATTCAGAAAATGGCTGCTGGAGTTCTTACACACACCAGCTTAAGGGAACATATAACTACTACACTCAAACATTTACACTGGGTTCCTGTTCATGGCTGTGTGCAGTACAAAATCCTTCTCTTGGTTTTTGCCCTCATGGTCTGACCTGTCCATCCCTTTCTGGTGTTCCTCATATGTCTTTTCCTTCACTCTGTCTCCATCCCTCTGACACTCATCTGCTCTCTGTCGCTCACGTCACACTCTGCACTATTGGCGTTTCTGGAGCTGCAGACCCAAGGCTTCTTCCTCCAGCTGCTCATTTACAAGAATTTCATAACTCATCTCTTTGTCTGAGATCATTTCAACCTTTAATTGGTTACTATAGTATGCACTTGCATCAATATTATGTCTATTTTTTTTAACCAGTTTTACTCCCTCCTGTTATCTTATTTATATATTTGAAGCTTCTTTATATTTTATTTGACCTTTTTTATATTGTATGATCTTGTAAAGTGCCATTGGGTAACAAGAAATGCACGTAATTTCTTAATTAGAATAAAATTCTTCTTCTTCTTCTTCTTCTTCTTCTTCTTCTTATTATTATTATTATTATCAAACAGTGTATTGATCATCCTTTCAAAGGTTGCTGGTGTTACTTTTGGGCTATTATTATCAAATTTAGAATGGTGCGTTTTGCCTGGAATTAGTTTCTTTTGTATTGAGCAACCTAATGGAAAAAGTTGTTCTTGAGCAGATAATCTACTATTTTTCACTTAATGAATCGTTGATTTCAAGCATGCCTATAAAGCAGATCATTCTACGTGCACAGCACTGACAAAAATGATCGACAAGATATTTTTACAAGAAAATGATGGTCGGAATCGTATTACTTGACTTTACTGTGGCATTTGTTATTAACAAAACAAAGTATATATGGGTTTAGTCTATGGTAAAACAGCAGTTTCTCCTCCCCTAGATGCTTTCATTGTGGTGTTTCCCAGGGGAGCTGTCAGGAAAGAGCTGTCTAAGTTCTGGTTAGCTGAGAATGAATCTGCAAGCCTCACACTGCCCTGTCAGTAAGGAGAGCGAGCATGCCTCTCTCATGGCTCAGAGCTCAGGAGAGGCTGGCCTGCGGTCTAATGGGCGTCTTTAGGAATATCTGTGATAGTAAACACAATATAAATTATGCGAGAGCTCAACATAGTCACACTGCCAGGCAGGTTAGTTAAACCAAAACCCAAAACAGGTGCAGCGTGCAGATCTGTATTGTCTTGGTCACCACAGTATGGAACAAGTTACCAACCATGATCATGGGAGTACACAGTTTTGTTGGTGGAGCCCAGGAAGAGCAGCTGCTACCTCAGCTAATGGGGATCCAAATAAAGACACGAAAAACAAAGACATTTCAGTAGTTATAGGAAGTAAAGCTGTTCTGTAGAATTCAGAATTACAACTCAGACTGCATATTTTTGCAGGACACAGTTATATTGCTTTGCTGACAAACATGAAAGGATGATATAAAAGTTGTTGTTTTGGAGCAGAACAGCATCTAGTCTGGTAGGCTACTACTTCAACTACTCACTTCTTCAAGAGGTATCCACAGTACTTCAGGTACAAACCGTTCTATTCTATCCTCTACAGATTTCTGTGAGTTTATGTTTGCATAATATGAATTTCTGTTTACATTCATCAACTTTTTTATGAAATATACTGTATAGTGAATTTCTTGAAGTCTACACCATAATGAAGTTTATGAAAAAACAATGTTTATGAAAAAAGCATTTAAATGCTCCTCAATCAAAGAGTATTAATTTTGTAAAATGGTGGGTAGTTAAAATAGTATTATTTTCTGCTTTCTACTAATTTTACTTCACTTGTTGTGAAGGAAAAAAAAAACTACTAAGCAACCACATGTAACTTATGATGTGTTCTAATCTGAAATTGTTTAGTGGATGAAACACTGCAGGTGCTGTTGTTGTTAGTGCTAACTGCTTTATAGTACAGAAATAATAAATGCTGAATCTCCTGATTGTCTTATTATGGCTTTATGTTATACAAATTTTCTGCCTTACTCTATTTTAGGGAAAACAATGGCGCTGTCAAAGCTCAACCAAGCTACTAAGAGTTTCACCAAAGCACAGGATTACAGAAATGACATCATGCTGCTGATGCAGCCCTATGCTAACTGGGAGCAGTATCTATTGCCGGCACCCGTCTCCATCGATTTACTGGCTCAGCTGGTACGCATTTCTGCTGCAGATGACTTCTCCATCAATAAAAATCCACCAAAAGACGGGTTCAAATTCATCAGATACCCCAATTCTTTTAGGGCCTGCCTCTTTCAAGTATGTAATGGTTGCTGGCAAGCCTTTAATGTTGCTCACAAGAACATGGACCAAATTCGTATGTACACCGGACAGGTTCCAGAGTACATCAAAAACTCAGTTGGGCTCATAATACAGGAGGATGATGGTCTTGTCCAAGCCTTCTTACCAGCTGAGCTTCAGAACATTGCGCACATATCATCAGAATGCTTAAACCTGGCCATCATGACTGAGAAACAATTCTCAGATATCATCAAGCTGATGCAAGAACTGGTGGAGGCTTTGGTGAATGCAAGACAGAGTCATGATGAGGAGATGGAAGAAATCAAGAAAAACATTGAGATAGCAAAGATTAAACGGGCTGAAGCTAAGGAGGCAAGCGACAGGGCCGAGGCTGCTTTCAATCTGGCTAATGAAAGATTAACTGAGGACAGAAGGGCCTACCAGCAAGCAATGAAAGATTTGCCAAGTGGATGGGGCCTTTTTGGCCTGAAGCTAATATCAAGTATGTCAGAGCAAGCAATATCAATAGCCTGTGCGTTTGCAACAGAATTTCTTCCAGGACAAATTATCCAAACCTATCTCCAAGCGGACACTATTACACCAAAAGCCATAACACATGTGATCAAAAACTGAAAAGGCACTCCTGAAAGCCACAGAAACATGGCCACTGGAATGAAGAGTAACGTGGATGAAATGTTGGCAACAAGTAACATATTTTCTAAATCTATAACATTTCTACTAGTGGTTGAGAAAATGGAAGAACTTTGCAAAGGTAAGGAAATAAATTGGCCTGAGGTGTATGATCAGGAGAAGCAAACGGTAAAGTCTGATTACTTGGTGGGACTATTTCAGCAAGTCAGCAGAGATATACAGCAAGAAGCTGAATGCCCGATTAAATCCGAGGCACTAGGCATCTGTGACAAGGGTATCTCCACTTTAACAGAGCTAGGTAAATATGCTCCAGAGGGGAAATGTGATGATGCCAAAACAGAGGAGCTTATTAAAGCCATTGACGAACTGAATGTAAGGGCCATGGCCTTTTATTCCAAAAGCAAGTCTTTTACAAATCAGCCATCTTTCTTGACAGCACCCCCCAAGTCAAGTCAACAGCAAATCTATGACTCAGCAAATACAGATGTGGTCCAGATGCACTTAAGACAATCTCATCATTTCAAACATTGTTAAGACCACTCTTAGTGAAAATCTTAAACATTTTAAGCAGACTGTTGAAATAGCTGTAGAGAACAACTACACCTACAGCATGTTTGTCAAAGACAAAATCTACACTAATGCTCTGAATGCTTCTGCCTACGCCTATTTGGTTAACATGATGTCTACCACTTACACTGAGGTGTCTGTCCAGTACCTGATGAACAATGTCAGTACTCTGGGAAGACTGATGACCATGGATCCAAACTCACCTCAGTTCCTTGCAGAGATTGACAAGTTAGGGAAGGAATGCGAATCTGCCCAAAATGGTATCAACAGCCTTGCAGCAAGAAACAGGAAGGAGTTTTACAACAGATGCGAGGAAAGAATAACTCAAATCAAGACAATCCTTACCCCAGCACTGGCCCCACTGAGTGAAAAGGACAATCTCAATCTGAAGAAGGCAATAGATGCAATGAAGGAACCAATTCAGAAGGTGGAGGAAGACAAACCAGCAACTGAGATGAAGGCTATAACTGAGGATGATGCTGACCAATATGCATAACTTCATAATAGTGCATTTAATAGTGCATTTTCCTATACTTTTCTTTTCTTTTTTCTGTCATTTTAATGTAGTATGTATACAGTATTACATTTGACAAAAACATGATTAGAAGGTTTGACCTAATTCCTGTCTGTTAATTTATTCTGAATAATCAATTTTGTTCTTTTGATTAAATTACTGCAGCATCATACTGTCTCGTATTGTTTTTCTTTGTGATTCAAAGAACTTTAAAATCCAAGAGGTAATATGTATGCCAAACAAACAAACAAAAAAACATTTCAGATTGCAGAGTAGCTATTACTAATTATTAGCTATTGCTCATCTCTTTTTCAGTAGAAAAAAGAAATTGGAGTTTAGATTTACTAAAGTGTAATGAGTGAACTAAAGCCATTAGATTTTAGTAAACTCACAATTCTTCACACATTAATTGTGTTGCACATTGAGTGTGAGTGCAGTGTGGTGAACAGAGGAATACAGGCTCAGTAAAGGAAGTAGCAGTTCTTAGCAGCTAGGGTGGTACTGATGGGCCCAACATCTTAGTAAAAACAAAGTCTGACACTTTACACAAAAAAGAAATCACAGACACTATGATTTCATTATTTCAAAACATTAGCTATAATGAATCATTTTAGTGAATTATTATGATTATGAATTATGACTGCTCAAGTAAGGACATCCATGTATGCAAACAAAGCCATTATAATAAACACTCTCTCTCTCTCTCTCTCTCTCTCTCTCTCTCTCTCTCTATATATATATATATATATATATATATATATATATATATATATATATATATATATATATATATATATATATATACAGTGCATCCAGAAAGTATTCACAGTGCTTCACTTTTTCCACATTTTGTTATGTTTCAGCCTTATTCCAAATTGGATTAAATTATTTTTTTCCCCCTCAAAATTCTACACACAATACCCCATAATGACAAAGTAAAAAAAGTTTGTTTGGAATTGTAACAAATTTATTAAAAAAAAAAAAAAAAAAAAAATCACATGCACATAAGTATTCACAGCCTTTACCATGACACTCAAAATTGAGCTCATGTGCATCTTGTTTCCACTGATCATCCTTCAGTTGTTTCAACAACTTGATTGGAGTCCACCTGTGGTAAATCCAGTTGATTGGACATGCTTTGTAAAGGCACACACCTGTCTATATAAGGTCCCATAGTTGACAGTACATGTCAGAGCACAAACCAAGCCATGAAGTCCAAGGAATTCTTTGTAGACTACTGAGACAGGATTGTATCGAGGCACAGATCGGGGGAAGGGTACAGAAAAATTTCTGCAGCATTGAAGGTCCCAATGAGCACAGTGGCTTCCATCATCCGTAAATGGAAGAAGTTTGGAACCACCAGGACTCTTCCTAGAGCTGGCCGCCCAGCCAATCTGAGTGATCGGGGTAGAAGGGCCTTAGTCAGGGAGGTGACCAAGAACCCAAGGGTCACTCTGACAGAGCTTTAGCATTGCTCTGTGGAGAGAGGAGAACCTTCCAGAAGGACAACCATTCCTGCAGCACTCCACCAATCAGGCCTGTATGGTAGAGTGGCCAGACGGAAGCCACTCCTCAGTAAAAGGCATAAGACAGCCTGCTTGGAGTTTGCCAAAAGGCACCTGAAGGACTCTCAGACCATGAGAAACAAAATTCTCTGGTCTGATGAAACAAAGATTCAACTCTTTGGCCTGAATGCCAAGCATCATGTCTGGAGGAAACCAGGCACCGCTCAGCACCTGGCCAATACCATCCCTACAGTGAAGCATGCTGGTGGCAGCATCATGCTGTGGGGTTGTTTTTTGGCAGCAGGAACTGGGAGACTAGTCAGGGAAAGATGAATGCAGCAACATACAGAGACATCCTTGAAGAAAACCTGCTCCAGAGTGCTCTGGACCAGGGTGAAGGTTCATCCAACAGGACAATGGCCCTAACCACACAACTAAGATAATAAAAGACTGGCTTCAGGACAACTCTGTGAATGTTCTTGAGTGGCCTAGCCAGAGCCCAGACTTGAACCCAACTGAACATCTCTGGAGAGATCTGAAAATGTCTGTACCCCGGCGCGCCCCATCCAACCTGATGGAGCTTGAGAGGTTCTACAAAGAAGAATGGGAGAAACTGCCCAAAAATATGTGTGCCAAGCTTGTAGCATCATACTCAAAAAGATTTGAGGCTGTAATTGCTGCCCAAGGTGCTTCAACCAAGTATTGAGCAAAGGCTATGAATACTTATGTACATGTGATTTTTGGTTTTTTTATTTTTAATAAAGTTGCAAAAACTCCAAACAAAGATTTTTTCACTTTGTCATAATGGGGTATTGTGTGTAGGAGTTTGAGGGGAATTTTTTTTTTTTTAATCCAATTTGGAATAAGGCTGTAACATAACATAAAATGTGGAAAAAGTGAAGCGCTGTGTGTGTGTATATATATAAATATTTGTCATTTCACTTTTCTTGGGGATTAATTAGTCCAGAGGCCTATAAGAGCTTGTCAAGGAAAAAACGTGTGTATGGGTGCATGCATGTATATGTATATGTATATTAGGAACCAAGCATTAAACCATTAAGCTGCAATAAAACTGAGACACAATTGTCTTGGAGAAAAGAAAAACCATGTTCAGTTAGCACAGGCTGTATCAAAAGCCATAGAACCAGAGGACATTAAAATCATAATTCTCACCTTGCATAATCTCTCATGATTCAACTGTATATGTAAACAGATATGCATTGGTGTGTTGTAAGGTGTTCTGCCATTATCTGATGATATGTTTGCAGAAAGTGTGTTACATCTCTAGAGAGACAATTGCCTCCTGGCCTCTTTTTGGTGGAGAATGGAAAAAGATACACATATACACAGACCCGCGCACGCATGCACACACACACACGCACGCAGCATTAGTTTAGCTGCAGATGCAGTTACTGCATCAACACTTCTAACGTGACTGCCATGTGGCCTCTGCAAGTCCAACCCTCATTAACATGTGCTTCATGTATCTGGATCTCTTTTTATCTCATTCTTATTTTTTATGTCATTCTTTCTCTTTCTCTCTTATCCCTATAGGCCCTATTTGCTTTCTGCTAGCAAACAAGAGGTTAAAAAGACTATTTCCCTTTGTTTGTTTTATCATTTTTATTTTCATTGCAAAATCTGATGTGTGTGTAGTCTTAAATAGCGTCTCATATGGAAGGTAAACGCTTTCAGAGTTAGACTGATTTGACTGAAACACTAATCAATATCTTAACATTGTTTAACTGCAAAAGTGTATAAATGGTTTTGATAACCACTGAAAAGATATGGAATGATGAAATGTATGTAGGGCCATTCTAATGTACTACTGACCAATCATTCTCTGCCTCAGGAAGTGTCCTTAATCTCTTATCCAACTCTCTGAGAAAAGGAGAGCGATAGAGAGAAACAGACAAAGAAATATGTAAATGTGCAAAGTAAATGTGTGTATCTTGCTTATGGTCAAAGAAAGAAATCTAATAATTCTGTACTAGACAAATGTGTGACAGATTTACTTCGAGAAGTAAAATAGTTTGAGGAGTTCAGAGTTTTAATAGTGTTGCAGAAGAACAACAAAAACATTGCCTGAATTTCAGAATCCCAGAAAACAGGCACAGAAAATTTGAGAGCAGACTGCTAAATTCAACTAAACAATCCAAAAGAGCAGGGGGAGCAGTGCCAGTACCAGACAGCGATGGCGCAGGTCGGGACACTCTCTATGATGCTGTTGCAGACCAGATCAGGATGACGGACATGCTGTCCTTCTTCAGTCTCCTCAGGAAGCAGAGCTTTCTTCACTAAGGAAAAAGTGCTCAGGGACCATGAGAGATTGTTTGTGATTTTAAGAGAGTGTATGTTCTCACTCTTCACTGTATGTATTGGGGTGTGAGGCATTTGCATCCTTCTGTAGTCCATAGTCATCTCTTTTGTCTTTTTGACAACCAGAGAAAGGCATGTCTGGAGAGACTGTGACAAAGGCTTTGACTTCTTTAATTATTTCTGTATTGTTTTTCATGGTATAAATAAAATGTAAAAAGGCAAATCTAAAGCAAACATATGAATCTAATTAATCTAATTAAGGCTAAAGTGAAAAGAAAGCAAGCCCACAATAGTTTATTCTATTCTGTGTGATGACAATGGAATTGTCAACAAAACCAAAACTGTGATGTCACATGGAACCATTGTCATAATAGCTATTCTTATAATCTGCTTGACAAAGGTAAAATTGGTCAGTCTGTTGACAGAAATGGGAGGTTGCAGCAGCAAAATGCAGTTCTGCTGCTCTCACAGAAGATCTTCGAAGATTTTGTTGGACAGGAACACACAAAAAGCAATGAGTAGATTGCAACAAGAACTACCTGACAGAGTAGATACGAAGGAAATTAGAAAACGACACTGTGTTAAAATTGGAAAATTTGAGGAGGAATGTAGTGGGAAGGAGTTGGAGGAGAAGCAGAAGGAGACAAAAAATGAACAGAGTGAAAGATGGCACCTGAAGAGTGAAAGAGAGGATGTAGAGAGTGAAAGACAACACCTGAAGGGTGAAAGAGAGAATCTTGAGAGTGAAAGACAACACCTGAAGAGTGAAAGAGAGGATCTAGAGCGTGAAAGACAACACCTGAAGAGTGAAAGAGAGGCTCTAGAGAGAGAAAGACAACACCTGAAGGGTGAAAGAGAGAATCTTGAGAGTGAAAGACAACACCTGAAGAGTGAAAGAGAGGATCTAGAGCGTGAAAGACAACACCTGAAGAGTGAAAGAGAGGCTCTGGAGAGAGAAAGACAACGCCTGAAGGGTGAAAGAGAGAATCTTGAGAGTGAAAGACAACACCTGAAGAGTGAAAGAGAGGCTCTAGAGAGTGAAAACCAAAACCCAAAGTGTGAAAGAAAGAACCTGAAGACGTTATGGGACAAAGTAGTGGGGAAGAAAACTAAGCAGCAGCGCATGGGGAGAGCCATGGCTTTGGAAGCTTTGTACTGCTCAAAGGGACCACACACTTCCCAAGGAGGACCAGCTAAAGAAATCGGTAGTATGCAGAAAGGTTTCCCGAGCACATAAACAGGCTATGATTACCAACTGGCCAAAGAGACAGACGCTGTGCTTGACTACATCAGAACTATGTTTATAACCAGTCAATATGAACTTCTACCAATCCATCCAAAACCTGATAAAGGAGACCTGAATGACGATACTACTGGAACTACAAAATTACTGGGACTACTACTATTTAACATTCTGAAAAAATAAAAATGAAAAAGTCCTCATGTTCTTTAAAAAAAATAAATCAATAAAATGTAAAAAGCTCAAAAAGCTTTTTTAAACATTGGCAACTGTGTATTTGATTTACCTCGGAATGGGTGCAGCTGGTTCATGGCGCATGTGTTCGAGCTTTAGCCTCTGTATTTGGCATTTCAGTGCATCGAGCAGTTGAAACTATAGCAAGCAAAGGCAAAAGGAGCTGTGCGGTCGATGTTTGTGCAAGTGGTCTTCCACATAGTCCCATGCTGTGCTGGGTTTAGGGTGTGTTTGCAGGGAGAGCCCAGCGCTTACAGGCTAAGAGGATTACAGTGGAGCATTGCAGGGACTGTCAGAATACAGAGCGCGCGCGCGCGTGTGTGTGTGTGTGTGTTTTCTCTACACATTTGGAAGAGAGAAAACAGCTGTGATGTAGTTGATAAAATTGCAGGCCTGGCACAGGCTCTGCTCAGAATGGTGAGAGAGCACTGGAGGAGTTTGGGAGTTTATTAATAGCGTTTAGCTCACTACAGAAGGAGTAGATCAGGGCTTTGCTGGGAAGGATGATGATAGGGTTTGATCACACCATTTAGCACAACATTGTCATGTCCATGCTGTGCATGGTTCTAAAGAAAAGGATCTTTGTTATTCAATCCAATAAATTTCAAATTCAAATTTTCTGTTTCTCATGAATGAATGTGGACTATAGGATGGGGGGTGTCAACTGTTTGTGTGTGTGCGCGTGTGATTTAGACGGTTGAGAGAGTTGAGAGATAATGTCATGACAACGAACCAATTAAAATCAAAATTATTCACACTGTGTTGACAAGAGACACACACACAAACACACACATACACAGAGAGAGAGAGAGAGAGAGAGAGAGAGAGAAACAAAAATAATCACAATCAGGGCTCACCAGATCTCTCAGAGTCTCTCTGACAGGCCCTAATCCACTCCGCCAATTGAAAAACAGAAAGTAGCAGAGAGAATAGCAGTGTGGCAGTATATGAATGTGCCCCCAACAAATATATAATTCACACACACACACACACACACACACATCTTTCACACTTACACATCCATACTCACATGTACACATGTATACACCATTGAACTACACACATCTATATTCACATGCACAAACAAACACCCCACACAAATGTTTGATCTTTGTGCAAATTCACTTGGAGGTAGGCCAACATTCTAGATATAAAATATGTGACAATAAACATAGCCTCAGTACGTTTCATTTCATGCATTTACATCTTGATCCAAACACTTTCACACTCCTTTGCCTCACACTTACAAACACAAGAAACACTCGGGTGGTCTTCGGTAGCAGGAGGGATGTCAGTGCACAAAACACTGACTTGAAATGTTTTTAACCCCCATTTCAATGAAGACCATCATACCTTGCAAGGTATACCATTCTTTCACTCTCCTGGACAACCTCAGGCTGTTCCTGGAACCAGCAAAGCCAGTGGTTTTGGCCTCTGTCTGAAGCACAATGGGCGTATGCCGGAGGCGTAGCGGAGCATGTCAGGAGGGTGGGCAGAGCCCTCTCCCAGCAGTGGCAGAGGAGAAAGGGCACATGGAGCACAGTGGCTACGGTTGACACCTGCAGGAGGCGACATGTGGGCAGGGCCAGTATGAGCCCACTTGGACCCATCTGCCACTACAGAAAACCCACCTGCTGTGTGTGTGTGTGTGTTTGTGTGTGTGCGTGTAGATTTGTTGACATTGTTCATGAGTCAGTGAATCATGTTTTTGGTGGATATCATGTTTTCAGCTCACAAATAATATAAATAATAATACAGGTAATAAAACAGGGAAGAAAGTAGATGTTAGCCAGTGCAGCATTTACTTAATTCATTATTCGTTCTTTTATGTTAGTGTGTAACTCTCATATTGTAGTCTCCTGAAAGACAGACAGAGGCAAATATAGGCAACGATAGCATTCAACTGTTATTCAGCGATATCCCACCATTGGGAGTGGACGATTAGGGGTGCTGGAGTAGGAAGGTATTTGTAGTACATTCCTGTTGTAGGCCTTCCTATAGTGTTTAACTGATTTCCATAACTGAAATACATTATAATGTTTAAAAGTTTAGAAACGTGAGCATAATACTCCAGAAGATGTAGCGTCCTGGTGTGTGAATGAGTAGTAATCTTTCTGAAACAATAAGTTTGATTTAATTCTCGTTTTCATTTCCTTGTGGATTGTATTATTTTATTTGAAACATTTGACTCAAAATAAAGAAATAGTGCAAAAATGTGAAAAGGCACTACAGGATGCATCTTGAATAAACGAAAACCTCGCCCAGATGTTGTAAACTTAGAACAGTAATTATGTTCTAAGAATGTTGATAAAAAAGAACAGGAATTTACAATATATACATTTGCCTGCATAGTATCCCAAGTGTTCCATCGACTGCACTCTTCTGGATGAGGATCTCGGATGTTGTTCCTGGGATCTGCTGGAGCCACTCTCCCAGTTTGATGGTCATCGTCCCTAAACCCCTGGTGCTCTGATTGCTACCAGAGCCAGTGTTTCCTCTTCTTTTAGCGTCTCATGTTCCTTGTTGCTGATGTTGCTATCTCTTGCGATTGCTACATCCGTCACTATGACTCTTTTCTGCTGTTTATCCATCACTATTATGTCTGGTGGTTTAGCTATTACCATCTTTTAAACAATTTTGTGGTATACGATGTCTTATCAAGTATAACCCATCCCCACTCTAAGAGCATCCACACCATCACCAATCAAATTCTTCGTCTGAGCAGCTGTCACTACTACACAGACATACACAGAGACAGAGCGAGAGAGAAGAAGGATGAAAGTGAACAGAGCAACAAATGAAAAGAACCAAACACCATCAATTCTTACCTACCTCAACCCTCTCAGTTTACAGAACAAGCAAATGTGAGAACTGTGACTCACCATTCCCCCCCACCACCTGGAGCTCAGGATACTTCTGTTTAATGTAGTTAATCATGCTGATCTGAAACACTGAGTTTCCCTCAGATGAGTCCTAAAACAATAGACACAGCCTTCAGACCAAATTCACTATGTCCAATCACAGTCCTGTGTTACACAGCCTCATAGCAAAAATAGTTTGTCATTTGATTCAGGCACCATACTCAGGATGGAGCCTAATCCCACTCCCTTTAGGACCTTAAGACCTACCAGCACCACCACGTCCACTCCTGCCTGCACGAGCAGGTCCAGCCGGTACTTGTCATCCTCACGGGTAACGATGGCAGCGCCACACAGCAGCTGTTTGCGGGAGTCTTTAGAGGCCAGAGGGTAGTCTCTGTTCTTCTTCAGATCAGTGCGAGCAATTATAGCCACCAGCTCATCACTGTCGTTCACAATGGGCAGTTTACCTGCAATCAACAAACGTCCCCATGACCGACCCGTTACTCAGAGAAGAAGTGGAGAAGTGAAAATAACCTTTCAAAGTCCTTTAGAAGCAGTTTCACTTCTCAAGCTGAAAAGATGAAGAATCAGACCTTTTTTTGCTGCACTGCAGGATGTCATTGGCCTCTTTGAGTGTAACACCTGCTGGTGCAACCACTAAATCTTCCCTCTTTGTCATTGTTCAAGTTCAAGTTCAAGTTCGGTTTATTCCTCACATACATAGTCATACACAGTATAACTCGCAGTGAAATGGTGGAGAGTGCTGTGTCCAAACTGAGGAAAGGAAACAGGGGTGCATAGAGAAAAATATATATATGCAAGATAAATATATATACTCTATGTATGTACAAAATATATTAACAATGTATGTACAATATATGTATATTATGATTATATACACAATGTACAATGTATATGGTTGGGTATATATGTACACAATCTACAGAATGTACAGTGCAGGTGTAATATGTAATATGGACAGTTTGCAAATACTGCTTCTTTAGGCTATTTAAGTCATTGTGATCCATGATCCACAAAACGAACAAAAACAGTCTCTTACTTGATTACTTGAAGACATGAATAGAAATCTATAGAGGCATTACTCATTATGTCATGACCCTGTTATCTATTAGAAACCCACAATTTATCTGAATTAATTATTCATAAATAAATTGTCAGCTTCATGTCCATTCAGATTTCAGTGGAGATCAGCAGGGGTCTATTACTGTGTATTATTATTCATAACACTGTGCCTGCAAACTGTGAGAACAGACACACACAGGTTATTTTCCAGTCCCTGAATGCTTTTGTGGCACTGCTTGACAGTTGATGGAGTGTTCCCTAAAAGAGCCACTGAGCATGATGGATTCGGTAGTAGGAGTTTAGTGAGCAGAGAGGACGAAGACTTACGAGTGCAGGCCATGAACACCCCCCTCCACCTGAGCAGACATGGTCCTCTTCTCAAACTTCAGCTCTCCAGAGTAGATCATAGAGCTACACTCAACATAGAAAACGGCATTACTCACAAGCATTCACTCACACACACCTTCCTCTCTTCCATTTTCTGCTGACCTTCCAAAGAACCCTTGATGCTATAAAAGATAAGAAAGACCATAAATAGAAATGTGTTTGTAGACAAAATATATCCTAGCATTTGAAAAACTGATGTTTTTCATTGTACATGAAAAGGGAAGTAGATTCATCTGAACCCACATCTTGTTTTTTCAGTAGATGAGTACTGCTGCTGAGCCTTCTTACAATGACAATGGTTTTATTTAAGCCCTATTCAGTAATTACACAACACTGAAAACATCACAGTAAAACAGCAGTATGACCAGCACTTAAGAGTAAATACCTGAGTGCTTTTCACTTGGCTTAGAAGATTTTAAAGCATGCATTAATGCTACATAAGACCATATTGGGGTATTTGAGAAAATCAACAGCAAAGCTAAAGGTCCAGAGATTATAAAGGTTACCTTGAAGGTGATACACATAATATGGGTTTTCCCAGAAACTAGTAAACCCAGCTGACATTTGCTAGACAGCAAACATTGGAGGTGTCTAGTGGACAGGAAATATCTACAATAAACCTTTTATATTTGTTTATCAGGGAGTGTGTATTCTCACAACAGTTTTGAGGAAAATTGCAAATAAATGAAAATCCAGGAAGTTGCAAACAAATTTGATTCTTTTCACTAAACAATGGTTTCTCAATTGCATGCATCTGCGTGCACAAGGAAAACAACTCCTAAATAGAAATAACATTATCACATTAAATGATTTAAGGTATATGATCACAGGAAACAAAAGAAAGTCTGATTGCCTTTAAACTAGGTTTGAATCCTTTAAGCAGACAACCTCAGAGCAATGGAAAACTGAGCCGAAAGCAAAAACTTTGGCCAAGTGTGAAAAGGCCATCCATAATTACCATAATAAATGTTATCTCACGGTGCACCCTTGTTGAAATGATGATCAAGTAGAAATGTGTTCATTTTCAATAGACTAGGTTCCTTTTTTCCATTACACTAGCATAATGTCCTTAGTGGTTGCAGCCTATTCTGGTAACACCCTCATAGCAGGACAAACATTATAGAAGTATGGATAGGCTTGCTTGGTGAATGTTTGTCTGAAGGTGTGCACATATCTGTTGTTGAGAGGATCAAAGAAGGAGATCAGACCACTGTCCCAGTCCAGGAGCACTCTGATCTGCTGGAGGGTCTGCTTCATGGCAAGAGGCATCAGCCTCTCGTCTGACACTCCTATCCCATATTTACCCTTGTACTAACCCACTTGCCACAAGCCATGCTTTATGAGGTCCTCACAGACTCACAGAAGAAAAAGTGATACAGCCTATTAAAGAATGTCATGCTTCAGTTACATGCTTTTTTCTGTACTCACACTTCCTCCAAATGTCTCACAGAATCAAATCATTTTCAACCTGCCATGAAGTGGATACAAATCAACAGAACGGCATAAAGAGAAACCACAACAACAGATGAATAAACAAAACAAGACTTTCCATGTTCAACTTGACATCTTTATTAGTTGGTAGTTGTTTAGTTGTTTTTATTTTTTGCTTTCTGCGGAATATGTAAGGACCTGTTTCCACTGAAATATAAACCACTAAACAGAACTAAAGTGCTGAAAGGCATATGTGGAAAAGGAAAACATTACACAATCAAAAACAACCATATTTTGTGCATCTTACTAATTAATTAAATTTCAGTTCTAATTCAATGATTACATCCAACCTAGACATACAGGTTTTGCCTGTTAGAACATAGGGGAATCGTTTTAGCAATATATATTGCTGACTGAACTGACTGGCATCTATTTAGTGCAAATCTCATGGTCATTCCATGGAAAACTACAATGAACACAAGCTGCAGTACAAGATCTCATCATGCATCTTACTGAGATGTAATCTGATCTCCATGTACTGTTCAGAGGAATTCAAAGTATTTGTCCAGCTCTTTGAAATTAAAATATTAAGTCACAAATAATGATTCCTATGAACATTAAACATATGTAACAAATGTGTCTTTAATAACAGGAACATTGAAAGGAGAAACAGTAACTTCCATAAACTGTAAGAAACAGGTGAACTGGGCTTGGCAAGAGTAGAGGTTAAGAAAGGTCTGCTTGTGTGTGCACATGTGTGCATGCATACCAGCTTGTTCAATATTATTTTTCATTTTTATCACATACTGAAAGTTGCCTAGGTGCTCTGCTACATCAGTCACCATTCCAGAGGCCTTGATCCTGAAAGAACATGCAGGAATGGATGTTGGCAGATTCCATGTGCTGAATGTACACATAGAATTAACAGATACAGAATATATCCTCCTACAAGAGAGGTTTATTGGTAGCTACAAATACATAAAACAGTTTAGTCAAAGTGTTTCCAAAAAAGATCTTATAGCAGCTTTAATGATAAAGCATACCAGACTTCACAAGTATTTTTGTTGCATAATTATCTCTGACTCACCCACTAGAGGGCACAACATCCCTATTTAGTCATTTAGTGGTAGTGAATGGCCTGGGCCAATTAAAATTAGACTAACCTTAGCCTTCTATGTTTTATTAAATTATCCTCTCTTCATTATGTTACACCTACATGATTCAATTATTTCTCCAATTCCCACAATGCCTTAGACTCAACCGTCACACTAATCCTTTAAGGTAGAAGTTCTCCTATTGATTGGTTGTCAGCCTTAGTCAGCTTTATGATTGTATAAGAGACATTAAATTTAAATTATTCAATTGTTTAGTTATTGCAATTAATTTGTTTAAAAAATGTTACAATGGCGTAATAGTCAGCAAATATATCTATGTGTAAGGATATAGGCATGCAAATTTTGATACAAGGTTTCTTATTTATGCATTTTTGATGATGATTATACTACTGCAGCACTGTGTGATGCTAATTAGACTACTGAAGTGCTCTGTGATGCTAATTAGACTACTGAAGTGCTGTGTGATGCCAGCTAGACTACTGCAGTTCTGTATGATACCAGTTAGACTACTGCAGCACTGTGTGATGCTGATTAGGCTAATACAGTGCTGTGCGATGTTGATTAGACTGCTGCAGTGTTGTTCTTTATGGGCTTCCTGTCTGTAGGTTAAAGAAGCTGCAGAACATTCAGAAAATGGCTGCTGGAGTTCTTACACACACCAGCTTAAGGGAACATATAACTACTACACTCAAACATTTACACTGGGTTCCTGTTCGTGGCTGTGTGCAGTACAAAATCCTTCTCTTGGTTTTTGCCCTCATGGTCTGACCTGTCCATCCCTTTCTGGTGTTCCTCATATGTCTTTTCCTTCACTCTGTCTCCATCCCTCTGACACTCATCTGCTCTCTGTCCCTCACATCACACTCTGCACTATTGGCGTTTCTGGAGCTGCAGACCCAAGGCTTCTTCCTCCAGCTGCTCATTTACAAGAATTTCATAACTCATCTCTTTGTCTGAGATCATTTCAACCTTTAATTGGTTACTATAGTATGCACTTGCATCAATGTTATGTCTATTTTTTAACCAGTTTTACTCCATCCTGTTATCTTATTTATATATTTGAATCTTCTTTATATTTTATTTGACCTTTTTTATATTGTATGAACTTGTAAAGTGTCATTGGGTAACAAGAAATGCCCGTAATTTCTTAATTAGAATAAAATTCTTCTTCTTCTTCTTCTTCTTCTTCTTCTTCTTCTTCTTCTTCTTCTTATTATTATTATTATTATTATTATTATTATTATTATTATTATTATTATCAAACATTGTATTGATCATCCTTTCAAAGGTTGCTGGTGTTACTTTTGGGCTATTATTATCAAATTTAGAATGGTGCGTTTTGCCTGGAATTAGTTTCTTTTGTATTGAGCAACCTAATGGAAAAAGTTGTTCTTGAGCATATAATCTACTATTTTTCACTTAATGAATCGTTGATTTCAAGCATGCCTATAAAGCAGATCATTCTACGTGCACAGCACTGACAAAAATGATCGACAAGATATTTTTACAAGAAAATGATGGTCGGAATCGTATTACTTGACTTTACTGTGGCATTTGTTATTAACAAAACAAAGTATATATGGGTTTAGTCTATGGTAAAACAGCAGTTTCTCCTCCCCTAGATGCTTTCATTGTGGTGTTTCCCAGGGGAGCTGTCAGGAAAGAGCTGTCTAAGCTCTGGTTAGCTGAGAATGAATCTGCAAGCCTCACACTGCCCTGTCAGTAAGGAGAGCGAGCATGCCTCTCTCATGCCTCAGAGCTCAGGAGAGGCTGGCCTGCGGTCTAATGGGCGTCTTTAGGAATATCTGTGATAGTAAACACAATATAAATTATGCGAGAGCTCAACATAGTCACACTGCCAGGCAGGTTAGTTAAACCAAAACCCAAAACAGGTGCAGCGTGCAGATCTGTATTGTCTTGGTCACCACAGTATGGAACAAGTTACCAACTATGATCATGGGAGTACACAGTTTTGTTGGTGGAGCCCAGGAAGAGCAGCTGCTACCTCAGCTAATGGGGATCCAAATAAAGACACGAAAAATAAAGACATTTCAGTAGTTATAGGAAGTAAAGCTGTTCTGTAGAATTCAGAATTACAACTCAGATTGCATATGTTTGCAGGACAAAGTTATATTGTTTTGCTGACAAATATGAAAGGATGATATCAAAGTTGTTGTTTTGGAGCAGAACAGCATCTAGTCTGGTAGGCTACTACTTCAACTACTCACTTCTTCAAGAGGTATCCACAGTACTTCAGGTACAAACCGTTCTATTCTATCCTCTACAGATTTCTGTGAGTTTATGTTTGCATAATATGAATTTCTGTTTACATTCATCAACTTTTTTTATGAAATATACTGTATAGTGAATTTGCTGAAGTCTACACCATAATGAAGTTTATGAAAAACAATGTTTATGAAAAAAAAGCATTTAAATGCTCATCAATCAAAGAGTATTAATTTTGTAAAATTGTTGGGTAGTTAAAATAGTTTTATTTTCTGCTTTCTACTAATTTTACTTCACTTGTTGTGAAGGAAAAAAAAACTACTAAGCAACCACATGTAACTTATGATGTGTTCTAATCTGAAATTGTTTAGTGGATGAAACACTGCAGGTGCTGTTGTTGTTAGTGCTAACTGCTTTATAGTACAGAAATAATAAATGCTGAATCTCCTGATTGCCTTATTATCGCAAATTTTCTGCCTTACTCTATTTTAGGGAAAACAATGGCGCTGTTAAAGCTCAACCAAGCTACTAAGAGTTTCACCAAAGCACAGGATTACAGAAATGACATGATGCTGCTGATGCAGCCCTATGCTAACTGGGAGCAGTATCTATTGCCGGCACCCGTCTCCATCGATTTACTGGCTCAGCTGGTACGCATTTCTGCTGCAGATGACTTCTCCATCAATAAAAATCCACCAAAAGATGGGTTCAAATTCATCAGATACCCCAATTCTTTTAGGGCCTGCCTCTTTCAAGTATGTAATGGTTGCTGGCAAGCCTTTAATGTTGCTCACAAGAACATGGACCAAATTCGTATGTACACCGGACAGGTTCCAGAGTACATCAAAAACTCAGTTGGGCTCATAATACAGGAGGATGATGGTCTTGTCCAAGCCTTCTTACCAGCTGAGCTTCAGAACATTGCGCACATATCATCAGACTGCTTAAACCTGGCCATCATGACTGAGAAACAATTCTCAGATATCATCAAGCTGATGCAAGAACTGGTGGAGGCTTTGGTGAATGCAAGACAGAGTCATGATGAGGAGATGGAAGAAATCAAGAAAAACATTGAGATAGCAAAGATTAAACGGGCTGAAGCTAAGGAGGCAAGCGACAGGGCCGAGGCTGCTTTCAATCTGGCTAATGAAAGATTAGCTGAGGACAGAAGGGCCTACCAGCAAGCAATGAAAGATTTGCCAAGTGGATGGGGCCTTTTTGGCCTGAAGCTAATATCAAGTATGTCAGAGCAAGCAATATCAATAGCCTGTGCATTTGCAACAGAATTTCTTCCAGGACAAATTATCCAAACCTATCTCCAGCGGACACTATTACACCAAAAGCCATAACACATGTGATCAAAAACTGAAAAGGCACTCCTGAAAGCCACAGAAACATGGCCACTGGAATGAAGAGTAACGTGGATGAAATGTTAGCAACAAGTAACATATTTTCTAAATCTATAACATTTCTACTAGTGGTTGAGAAAATGGAAGAACTTTGCAAAGGTAAGGAAATAAATTGGCCTGAGGTGTATGATCAGGAGAAGCAAACGGTAAAGTCTGATTACTTGGTGGGACTATTTCAGCAAGTCAGCAGAGATATACAGCAAGAAGCTGAATGCCCGATTAAATCCGAGGCACTAGGCATTTGTGACAAGGGTATCTCCACTTTAACAGAGCTAGGTAAATATGCTCCAGAGGGGAAATGTGATGATGCCAAAACAGAGGAGCTTATTAAAGCCATTGACGAACTGAATGTAAGGGCCATGGCCTTTTATTCCAAAAGCAAGTCTTTTACAAATCAGCCATCTTTCTTGACAGCACCCCCCGAGTCAAGTCAACAGCAAATCTATGACTCAGCAAATACAGATGTGGTCCAGATGCACTTAAAACAATCTCATCTACGTCTACAAATGGCTGAAACCCAGCTAAAAATTGCAAATGAACGGAACGAGAAGACTATGGACAACTTGGATCAGAAGAAAAAAGCTCTTGCTGAAATTGTGAGTGAGCTGAAACATTATAATCTCAAGGAGATCGACTTCAACAAGAGAATTGTGGTGCTAGCGAGAGGCCTGGAAATCATGGGGCAGGTGAAAGAACAGTGGGAGAAACTGGTGCACTTCTTTCAGATCATTTCAAACATTGTTAAGACCACTCTTAGTGAAAATCTTAAACATTTTAAGCAGACTGTTGAAATAGCTGTAGAGAACAACTACACCTACAGCATGTTTGTCAAAGACAAAATCTACACTAATGCTCTGAATGCTTCTGCCTACGCCTATTTGGTTAACATGATGTCTACCACTTACACTGAGGTGTCTGTCCAGTACCTGATGAACAATGTCAGTACTCTGGGAAGACTGATGACCATGGATCCAAACTCACCTCAGTTCCTTGCAGAGATTGACAAGTTAGGGAAGGAATGCGAATCTGCCCAAAATGGTATCAACAGCCTTGCAGCAAGAAACAGGAAGGAGTTTTACAACAGATGCGAGGAAAGAATAACTCAAATCAAGACAATCCTTACCCCAGCACTGGCCCCACTGAGTGAAAAGGACAATCTCAATCTGAAGAAGGCAATAGATGCAATGAAGGAACCAATTCAGAAGGTGGAGGAAGACAAACCAGCAACTGAGATGAAGGCTATAACTGAGGATGATGCTGACCAATATGCATAACTTCATAATAGTGCATTTAATAGTGCATTTTCCTATACTTTTCTTTTCTTTTTTCTGTCATTTTAATGTAGTATGTATACAGTATTACATTTGACAAAAACATGATTAGAAGGTTTGACCTAATTCCTGTCTGTTAATTTATTCTGAATAATCAATTTTGTTCTTTTGATTAAATTACTGCAGCATCATACTGTCTCGTATTGTTTTTCTTTGTGATTCAAAGAACTTTAAAATCCAAGAGGTAATATGTATGCCAAACAAACAAACAAAAAAACATTTCAGATTGCAGAGTAGCTATTACTAATTATTAGCTATTGCTCATCTCTTTTTCAGTAGAAAAAAGAAATTGGAGTTTAGATTTACTAAAGTGTAATGAGTGAACTAAAGCCATTAGATTTGAGTAAACTCACAATTCTTCACACATTAATTGTGTTGCACATTGAGTGTGAGTGCAGTGTGGTGAACAGAGGAATACAGGCTCAGTAAAGGAAGTAGCAGTTCTTAGCAGCTAGGGTGGTACTGATGGGCCCAACATCTTAGTAAAAAGAAAGTCTGACACTTTACACAAAAAAGAAATCACAGACACTATGATTTCATTATTTCAAAACATTAGCTATAATGAATCATTTTAGTGAATTATTATGATTATTATGGCCCTAACCACACAACTAAGAGAATAAAGGACTGGCTTCAGGACAACTCTGTGAATGTTCTTGAGTGGCCTAGCCAGAGCCCAGACTTGAACCCAACTGAACATCTCTGGAGAGATCTGAAAATGGCTGTACCCCGGCGCGCCCCATCCAACCTGATGGAGCTTGAGAGGTTCTACAAAGAAGAATGGGAGAAACTGCCCAAAAATATGTGTGCCAAGCTTGTAGCATCATACTCAAAAAGATTTGAGGCTGTAATTGCTGCCCAAGGTGCTTCAACCAAGTATTGAGCAAAGGCTATGAATACTTATGTACATGTGATTTTTGGTTTTTTTATTTTTAATAAAGTTGCAAAAACTCCAAACAAAGATTTTTTCACTTTGTCATAATGGGGTATTGTGTGTAGGAGTTTGAGGGGAATTTTTTTTTTTTTAATCCAATTTGGAATAAGGCTGTAACATAACATAAAATGTGGAAAAAGTGAAGCGCTGTGTGTGTGTATATATATAAATATTTGTCATTTCACTTTTCTTGGGGATTAATTAGTCCAGAGGCCTATAAGAGCTTGTCAAGGAAAAAACGTGTGTATGGGTGCATGCATGTATATGTATATGTATATTAGGAACCAAGCATTAAACCATTAAGCTGCAATAAAACTGAGACACAATTGTCTTGGAGAAAAGAAAAACCATGTTCAGTTAGCACAGGCTGTATCAAAAGCCATAGAACCAGAGGACATTAAAATCATAATTCTCACCTTGCATAATCTCTCATGATTCAACTGTATATGTAAACAGATATGCATTGGTGTGTTGTAAGGTGTTCTGCCATTATCTGATGATATGTTTGCAGAAAGTGTGTTACATCTCTAGAGAGACAATTGCCTCCTGGCCTCTTTTTGGTGGAGAATGGAAAAAGATACACATATACACAGACCCGCGCACGCATGCACACACACACACGCACGCAGCATTAGTTTAGCTGCAGATGCAGTTACTGCATCAACACTTCTAACGTGACTGCCATGTGGCCTCTGCAAGTCCAACCCTCATCAACATGTGCTTCATGTATCTGGATCTCTTTTTATCTCATTCTTATTTTTTATGTCATTCTTTCTCTTTCTCTCTTATCCCTATAGGCTCTATTTGCTTTCTGCTAGCAAACAAGAGGTTAAAAAGACTATTTCCCTTTGTTTGTTTTATCATTTTTATTTTCATTGCAAAATCTGATGTGTGTGTAGTCTTAAATAGCGTCTCATATGGAAGGTAAACACATACTTTCAGAGTTAGACTGATTTGACTGAAACACTAATCAATATCTTAACATTGTTTAACTGCAAAAGTGTATAAATGGTTTTGATAACCACTGAAAAGATATGGAATGATGAAATGTATGTAGGGCCATTCTAATGTACTACTGACCAATCATTCTCTGCCTCAGGAAGTGTCCTTAATCTCTTATCCAACTCTCTGAGAAAAGGAGAGCGATAGAGAGAAACAGACAAAGAAATATGTAAATGTGCAAAGTAAATGTGTGTATCTTGCTTATGGTCAAAGAAAGAAATCTAATAATTCTGTACTAGACAAATGTGTGACAGATTTACTTCGAGAAGTAAAATAGTTTGAGGAGTTCAGAGTTTTAATAGTGTTGCAGAAGAACAACAAAAACATTGCCTGAATTTCAGAATCCCAGAAAACAGGCACAGAAAATTTGAGAGCAGACTGCTAAATTCAACTAAACAATCCAAAAGAGCAGGGGGAGCAGTGCCAGTACCAGACAGCGATGGCGCAGGTCGGGACACTCTCTATGATGCTGTTGCAGACCAGATCAGGATGACGGACATGCTGTCCTTCTTCAGTCTCCTCAGGAAGCAGAGCTTTCTTCACTAAGGAAAAAGTGCTCAGGGACCATGAGAGATTGATTGTGATTTTAAGAGAGTGTATGTTCTCACTCTTCACTGTATGTATTAGGGTGTGAGGCATTTGCATCCTTCTGTAGTCCACAGTCATCTCTTTTGTCTTTTTGACAACCAGAGAAAGGCATGTCTGGAGAGACTGTGACAAAGGCTTTGACTTCTTTAATTATTTCTGTATTGTTTTTCATGGTATAAATAAAATGTAAAAAGGCAAATCTAAAGCAAACATATGAATCTAATTAATCTAATTAAGGCTAAAGTGAAAAGAAAGCAAGCCCACAATAGTTTATTCTATTCTATTCTATTCTGTGTGATGACAATGGAATTGTCAACAAAACCAAAACTGTGATGTCATAATATCACTGACCATTGTCATAATAGCTATTCTTATAATCTGCTTGACAAAGGTAAAATTGGTCAGTCTGTTGACAGAAATGGGAGGTTGCAGCAGCAAAATGCAGTTCTGCTGCTCTCACAGAAGATCTTCGAAGAAGAAGAAAACGAAGATTTTGTTGGACAGGAACACACAAAAAGCAATGAGTAGATTGCAACAAGAACTACCTGACAGAGTAGATACGAAGGAAATTAGAAAACGACACTGTGTTAAAATTGGAAAATTTGAGGAGGAATGTAGTGGGAAGGAGTTGGAGGAGAAGCAGAAGGAGACAAAAAATGAACAGAGTGAAAGATGGCACCTGAAGAGTGAAAGAGAGGATCTAGAGAGTGAAAGACAACACCTGAAGGGTGAAAGAGAGAATCTTGAGAGTGAAAGACAACACCTGAAGAGTGAAAGAGAGGATCTAGAGCGTGAAAGACAACACCTGAAGAGTGAAAGAGAGGCTCTAGAGAGAGAAAGACAACACCTGAAGGGTGAAAGAGAGAATCTTGAGAGTGAAAGACAACACCTGAAGAGTGAAAGAGAGGATCTAGAGCGTGAAAGACAACACCTGAAGAGTGAAAGAGAGGCTCTGGAGAGAGAAAGACAACACCTGAAGGGTGAAAGAGAGAATCTTGAGAGTGAAAGACAACACCTGAAGAGTGAAAGAGAGGCTCTAGAGAGTGAAAACCAAAACCCAAAGTGTGAAAGAAAGAACCTGAAGACGTTATGGGACAAAGTAGTGGGGAAGAAAACTAAGCAGCAGCGCATGGGGAGAGCCATGGCTGGGGAAGCTTTGTACTGCTCAAAGGGACCACACACTTCCCAAGGAGGACCAGCTAAAGAAATCGGTAGTATGCAGAAAGGTTTCCCGAGCACATAAAAAGGCTATGATTACCAACTGGCCAAAGAGACAGACGCTGTGCTTGACTACATCAGAACTATGTTTATAACCAGTCAATATGAACTTCTACCAATCCATCCAAAACCTGATAAAGGAGACCTGAATGACGATACTACTGGAACTACAAAATTACTGGGACTACTACTATTTAGCATTCTGAAAAAATAAAAATGAAAAAGTCCTCATGTTCTTTAAAAAAAATAAATCAATAAAATGTAAAAAGCTCAAAAAGCTTTTTTAAACATTGGCAACTGTGTATTTGATTTACCTCGGAATGGGTGCAGCTGGTTCATGGCGCATGTGTTCGAGCTTTAGCCTCTGTATTTGGCATTTCAGTGCATCGAGCAGTTGAAACTATAGCAAGCAAAGGCAAAAGGAGCTGTGCGGTCGATGTTTGTGCAAGTGGTCTTCCACATAGTCCCATGCTGTGCTGGGTTTAGGGTGTGTTTGCAGGGAGAGCCCAGCGCTTACAGGCTAAGAGGATTACAGTGGAGCATTGCAGGGACTGTCAGAATACAGAGCGCGCCCGCGCGTGTGTGTGTGTGTGTTTTCTCTACACATTTGGAAGAGAGAAAACAGAGCTGTGATGTAGTTGATAAAATTGCAGGCCTGGCACAGGCTCTGCTCAGAATGGTGAGAGAGCACTGGAGGAGTTTGGGAGTTTATTAATAGCGTTTAGCTCACTACAGAAGGAGTAGATCAGGGCTTTGCTGGGAAGGATGATGATAGGGTTTGATCACACCATTTAGCACAACATTGTCATGTCCATGCTGTGCATGGTTCTAAAGAAAAGGATCTATGTTATTCAATCCAATAAATTTCAAATTCAAATTTTCTGTTTCTCATGAATGAATGTGGACTATAGGATGGGGGGTGTCAACTGTTTGTGTGTGTGCGCGTGTGATTTAGACGGTTGAGAGAGTTGAGAGATAATTTCATGACAACGAACCAATTAAAATCAAAATTATTCACACTGTGTTGACAAGAGACACACACACAAACACACACACACAAAGAGAGAGAGAGAGAAACAAAAAGAATCACAATCAGGGCTCACCAGATCTCTCAGAGTCTCTCTGACAGGCCCTAATCCACTCCGCCAATTGAAAAACAAAAAGTAGCAGAGAGAATAGCAGTGTGGCAGTATATGAATGTGCCCCCAACAAATATATAATTCACACACACACACACACACACACACACACACACATCTTTCACACTTACACATCCATACTCACATGTACACATGTATACACCATTGAACTACACACATCTTTATTCACATGCACAAACAAACACCCCACACAAATGTTTGGTCTTTGTGCAAATTCACTTGGAGGTAGGCCAACATTCTAGATATAAAATATGTGACAATAAACATAGCCTCAGTACGTTTCATTTCATGCATTTACATCTTGATCCACACAAACACTTTCACACTCCTTTGCCTCACACTCACAAACACAAGAAACACTCGGGTGGCCTTCGGTAGCAGGAGGGATGTCAGTGCACAAAACACTGGCTTGAAATGTTTTTAACCCCCATTTCAATGAAGACCATCATACCTTGCAAGGTATAGCATTCTTTCACTCTCCTGGACAACCTCAGGCTGTTCCTGGAACCAGCAAAGCCAGTGGTTTTGGCCTCTGTCTGAAGCACAAAGGGGGTATGCAGGAGGCGTAGCGGAGCATGTCAGGAGGGTGGGCAGAGCCCTCTCCCAGCAGTGGCAGAGGAGAAAGGGCACATGGAGCACAGTGGCTACGGTTGACACCTGCAGGAGGCGACATGTGGGCAGGGCCAGTATGAGCCCACTTGGACCCATCTGCCACCACAGAAAACTCACCTGCTGTGTGTGTGTGTGTGTGTGTAGATTTGTTGACATTGTTCATGAGTCAGTGAATCATGTTTTTGGTGGATATCATGTTTTCAGCTCACAAATATTATAAATAATAATACAGGTAATAAAACAGGGAAGAAAGTAGATGTTAGCCGGTGCAGCATTTACTTAATTCATTATTCATCTTTTATGTTAGTGTGTAACTCTCATATTGTAGTCTCCTGAAAGACAGACAGAGGCAAATATAGGCAAAGATAGCATTCAACTGTTATTCAGGGATATCCCACCATTGGGAGTGGACGATTAGGGGTGCTGGAGTAGGAAGGTATTTGTAGTACATTCCTGTTGTAGGCCTTCCTATAGTGTTTAACTGATTTCCATAACTGAAATACATTATAATGTTTAAAAGTTTAGAAACGTGAGCATAATACTCCAGAAGATGTAGCGTCCTGGTGTGTGAATGAGTAGTAATCTTTCTGAAACAATAAGTTTGATTTAATTCTCATTTTCATTTCCTTGTGTATTGTATTATTTTATTTGAAACATTTGACTCAAAATAAAGAAATAGTGCAAAAATGTGAAAAGGCACTACAGGATGCATCTTGAATAAACGAAAACCTCGACCAGATGTTGTAAACTTAGAACAGTAATTATGTTCTAAGAATGTTGATAAAAAAGAACAGGAATTTACAATATATACATTTGCCTGCATAGTATCCCAAGTGTTCCATCGACTGCACTCTTCTGGATGAGGATCTCGGATGTTGTTCCTGGGATCTGCTGGAGCCACTCTCCCAGTTTGATGGTCATCGTCCCTAAACCCCTGGTGCCCTGATTGCTACCAGAGCCAGTGTTTCCTCTTCTTTTAGCGTCTCATGTTCCTTGTTGCTGATGTTGCTATCTCTTGCGATTGCTACATCCATCACTATGACTCTTTTCTGCTGTTTATCCATCACTATTATGTCTGGTGGTTTAGCTATTACCATCTTTTAAACAATTTTCTGGTATACGATGTCTTATCAAAGATAACCCATCCACACTCTAAGAGCATCCACACCATCATCAATCAAATTCTTCGTCTGAGCAGCTGTCACTACTACACAGACATACATAGAGACAGAGCGAGAGAGAAGGATGAAAGTGAACACAGCAACAAATGAAAAGAACCAAACACCATCAATTCTTACCTACCTCAACCCTCTCAGTTTACAGAACAAGCAAATGTGAGAACTGTGACTCACCATTCCCCCCCACCACCTGGAGCTCAGGATACTTCTGTTTAATGTAGTTAATCATGCTGATCTGAAACACCGAGTTTCCCTGAGATGAGTCCTAAAACAATAGACACAGCCTTCAGACCAAATTCACTATGTCCAATCACAGTCCTGTGTTACACAGCCTCATAGCAAAAATAGTTTGTCATTTGATTCAGGCACCATACTCAGGATGGAGACTAATCCCACTCCCTTTAGGACCTTAAGACCTACCAGCACCACCACGTCCACTCCTGCCTGCACGAGCAGGTCCAGCCGGTACTTGTCATCCTCACGGGTAACGATGGCAGCGCCACACAGCAGCTGTTTGCGGGAGTCTTTAGAGGCCAGAGGGTAGTCTCTGTTCTTCTTCAGATCAGTGCGAGCAATTATAGCCACCAGCTCATCACTGTCGTTCACAATGGGCAGTTTACCTGCAATCAACAAGCGTCCCCACGACCGACCCGTTACTCAGAGAAGAAGTGGAGAAGTGAAAATAACCTTTCAAAGTCCTTTAGAAGCAGTTTCACTTCTCAAGCTGAAAAGATGAAGAATCAGACCTTTTTTTGCTGCACTGCAGGATGTCATTGGCCTCTTTGAGTGTAACACCTGCTGGTGCAACCACTAAATCTTCCCTCTTTGTCATTGTTCAAGTTCAAGTTCAAGTTCGGTTTATTCCTCACATACATAGTCATACACAGTATAACTCGCAGTGAAATGGTGGAGAGTGCTGTGTCCAAACTGAGGAAAGGAAACAGGGGTGCATAGAGAAAAATATATATATGCAAGATAAATATATATACTCTATGTATGTACAAAATATATTAACAATGTATGTACAATATATGTATATTATGATTATATACACAATGTACAATGTATATGGTTGGGTATATATGTACACAATCTACAGAATGTACAGTGCAGGTGTAATATGTAATATGGACAGTTTGCAAATACTGCTTCTTTAGGCTATTTAAGTCATTGTGATCCATGATCCACAAAACGAACAAAAACAGTCTCTTACTTGATTACTTGAAGACATGAATAGAAATCTATAGAGGCATTACTCATTATGTCATGACCCTGTTATCTATTAGAAACCCACAATTTATCTGAATTAATTATTCATAAATAAATTGTCAGCTTCATGTCCATTCAGATTTCAGTGGAGATCAGCAGGGGTCTATTACTGTGTATTATTATTCATAACACTGTGCCTGCAAACTGTGAGAACAGACACACACAGGTTATTTTCCAGTCCCTGAATGCTTTTGTGGCACTGCTTGACAGTTGATGGAGTGTTCCCTAAAAGAGCCACTGAGCATGATGGATTCGGTAGTAGGAGTTTAGTGAGCAGAGAGGACGAAGACTTACGAGTGCAGGCCATGAACACCCCCCTCCACCTGAGCAGACATGGTCCTCTTCTCAAACTTCAGCTCTCCAGAGTAGATCATAGAGCTACACTCAACATAGAAAACGGCATTACTCACAAGCATTCACTCACACACACCTTCCTCTCTTCCATTTTCTGCTGACCTTCCAAAGAACCCTTGATGCTATAAAAGATAAGAAAGACCATAAATAGAAATGTGTTTGTAGACAAAATATATCCTAGCATTTGAAAAACTGATGTTTTTCATTGTACATGAAAAGGGAAGTAGATTCATCTGAACCCACATCTTGTTTTTTCAGTAGATGAGTACTGCTGCTGAGCCTTCTTACAATGACAATGGTTTTATTTAAGCCCTATTCAGTAATTACACAACACTGAAAACATCACAGTAAAACAGCAGTATGACCAGCACTTAAGAGTAAATACCTGAGTGCTTTTCACTTGGCTTAGAAGATTTTAAAGCATGCATTAATGCTACATAAGACCATATTGGGGTATTTGAGAAAATCAACAGCAAAGCTAAAGGTCCAGAGATTATAAAGGTTACCTTGAAGGTGATACACATAATATGGGTTTTCCCAGAAACTAGTAAACCCAGCTGACATTTGCTAGACAGCAAACATTGGAGGTGTCTAGTGGACAGGAAATATCTACAATAAACCTTTTATATTTGTTTATCAGGGAGTGTGTATTCTCACAACAGTTTTGAGGAAAATTGCAAATAAATGAAAATCCAGGAAGTTGCAAACAAATTTGATTCTTTTCACTAAACAATGGTTTCTCAATTGCATGCATCTGCGTGCACAAGGAAAACAACTCCTAAATAGAAATAACATTATCACATTAAATGATTTAAGGTATATGATCACAGGAAACAAAAGAAAGTCTGATTGCCTTTAAACTAGGTTTGAATCCTTTAAGCAGACAACCTCAGAGCAATGGAAAACTGAGCCGAAAGCAAAAACTTTGGCCAAGTGTGAAAAGGCCATCCATAATTACCATAATAAATGTTATCTCACGGTGCACCCTTGTTGAAATGATGATCAAGTAGAAATGTGTTCATTTTCAATAGACTAGGTTCCTTTTTTCCATTACACTAGCATAATGTCCTTAGTGGTTGCAGCCTATTCTGGTAACACCCTCATAGCAGGACAAACATTATAGAAGTATGGATAGGCTTGCTTGGTGAATGTTTGTCTGAAGGTGTGCACATATCTGTTGTTGAGAGGATCAAAGAAGGAGATCAGACCACTGTCCCAGTCCAGGAGCACTCTGATCTGCTGGAGGGTCTGCTTCATGGCAAGAGGCATCAGCCTCTCGTCTGACACTCCTATCCCATATTTACCCTTGTACTAACCCACTTGCCACAAGCCATGCTTTATGAGGTCCTCACAGACTCACAGAAGAAAAAGTGATACAGCCTATTAAAGAATGTCATGCTTCAGTTACATGCTTTTTTCTGTACTCACACTTCCTCCAAATGTCTCACAGAATCAAATCATTTTCAACCTGCCATGAAGTGGATACAAATCAACAGAACGGCATAAAGAGAAACCACAACAACAGATGAATAAACAAAACAAGACTTTCCATGTTCAACTTGACATCTTTATTAGTTGGTAGTTGTTTAGTTGTTTTTATTTTTTGCTTTCTGCGGAATATGTAAGGACCTGTTTCCACTGAAATATAAACCACTAAACAGAACTAAAGTGCTGAAAGGCATATGTGGAAAAGGAAAACATTACACAATCAAAAACAACCATATTTTGTGCATCTTACTAATTAATTAAATTTCAGTTCTAATTCAATGATTACATCCAACCTAGACATACAGGTTTTGCCTGTTAGAACATAGGGGAATCGTTTTAGCAATATATATTGCTGACTGAACTGACTGGCATCTATTTAGTGCAAATCTCATGGTCATTCCATGGAAAACTACAATGAACACAAGCTGCAGTACAAGATCTCATCATGCATCTTACTGAGATGTAATCTGATCTCCATGTACTGTTCAGAGGAATTCAAAGTCTTTGTCCAGCTCTTTGAAATTAAAATATTAAGTCACAAATAATGATTCCTATGAACATTAAACATATGTAACAAATGTGTCTTTAATAACAGGAACATTGAAAGGAGAAACAGTAACTTCCATAAACTGTAAGAAACAGGTGAACTGGGCTTGGCAAGAGTAGAGGTTAAGAAAGGTCTGCTTGTGTGTGCACATGTGTGCATGCATACCAGCTTGTTCAATATTATTTTTCATTTTTATCACATACTGAAAGTTGCCTAGGTGCTCTGCTACATCAGTCACCATTCCAGAGGCCTTGATCCTGAAAGAACATGCAGGAATGGATGTTGGCAGATTCCATGTGCTGAATGTACACATAGAATTAACAGATACAGAATATATCCTCCTACAAGAGAGGTTTATTGGTAGCTACAAATACATAAAACAGTTTAGTCAAAGTGTTTCCAAAAAAGATCTTATAGCAGCTTTAATGATAAAGCATACCAGACTTCACAAGTATTTTTGTTGCATAATTATCTCTGACTCACCCACTAGAGGGCACAACATCCCTATTTAGTCATTTAGTGGTAGTGAATGGCCTGGGCCAATTAAAATTAGACTAACCTTAGCCTTCTATGTTTTATTAAATTATCCTCTCTTCATTATGTTACACCTACATGATTCAATTATTTCTCCAATTCCCACAATGCCTTAGACTCAACCGTCACACTAATCCTTTAAGGTAGAAGTTCTCCTATTGATTGGTTGTCAGCCTTAGTCAGCTTTATGATTGTATAAGAGACATTAAATTTAAATTATTCAATTGTTTAGTTATTGCAATTAATTTGTTTAAAAAATGTTACAATGGCGTAATAGTCAGCAAATATATCTATGTGTAAGGATATAGGCATGCAAATTTTGATACAAGGTTTCTTATTTATGCATTTTTGATGATGATTATACTACTGCAGCACTGTGTGATGCTAATTAGACTACTGAAGTGCTCTGTGATGCTAATTAGACTACTGAAGTGCTGTGTGATGCCAGCTAGACTACTGCAGTTCTGTATGATACCAGTTAGACTACTGCAGCACTGTGTGATGCTGATTAGGCTAATACAGTGCTGTGCGATGTTGATTAGACTGCTGCAGTGTTGTTCTTTATGGGCTTCCTGTCTGTAGGTTAAAGAAGCTGCAGAACATTCAGAAAATGGCTGCTGGAGTTCTTACACACACCAGCTTAAGGGAACATATAACTACTACACTCAAACATTTACACTGGGTTCCTGTTCGTGGCTGTGTGCAGTACAAAATCCTTCTCTTGGTTTTTGCCCTCATGGTCTGACCTGTCCATCCCTTTCTGGTGTTCCTCATATGTCTTTTCCTTCACTCTGTCTCCATCCCTCTGACACTCATCTGCTCTCTGTCCCTCACATCACACTCTGCACTATTGGCGTTTCTGGAGCTGCAGACCCAAGGCTTCTTCCTCCAGCTGCTCATTTACAAGAATTTCATAACTCATCTCTTTGTCTGAGATCATTTCAACCTTTAATTGGTTACTATAGTATGCACTTGCATCAATGTTATGTCTATTTTTTAACCAGTTTTACTCCATCCTGTTATCTTATTTATATATTTGAATCTTCTTTATATTTTATTTGACCTTTTTTATATTGTATGAACTTGTAAAGTGTCATTGGGTAACAAGAAATGCCCGTAATTTCTTAATTAGAATAAAATTCTTCTTCTTCTTCTTCTTCTTCTTCTTCTTCTTCTTCTTCTTCTTCTTCTTATTATTATTATTATTATTATTATTATTATTATCAAACATTGTATTGATCATCCTTTCAAAGGTTGCTGGTGTTACTTTTGGGCTATTATTATCAAATTTAGAATGGTGCGTTTTGCCTGGAATTAGTTTCTTTTGTATTGAGCAACCTAATGGAAAAAGTTGTTCTTGAGCATATAATCTACTATTTTTCACTTAATGAATCGTTGATTTCAAGCATGCCTATAAAGCAGATCATTCTACGTGCACAGCACTGACAAAAATGATCGACAAGATATTTTTACAAGAAAATGATGGTCGGAATCGTATTACTTGACTTTACTGTGGCATTTGTTATTAACAAAACAAAGTATATATGGGTTTAGTCTATGGTAAAACAGCAGTTTCTCCTCCCCTAGATGCTTTCATTGTGGTGTTTCCCAGGGGAGCTGTCAGGAAAGAGCTGTCTAAGCTCTGGTTAGCTGAGAATGAATCTGCAAGCCTCACACTGCCCTGTCAGTAAGGAGAGCGAGCATGCCTCTCTCATGCCTCAGAGCTCAGGAGAGGCTGGCCTGCGGTCTAATGGGCGTCTTTAGGAATATCTGTGATAGTAAACACAATATAAATTATGCGAGAGCTCAACATAGTCACACTGCCAGGCAGGTTAGTTAAACCAAAACCCAAAACAGGTGCAGCGTGCAGATCTGTATTGTCTTGGTCACCACAGTATGGAACAAGTTACCAACTATGATCATGGGAGTACACAGTTTTGTTGGTGGAGCCCAGGAAGAGCAGCTGCTACCTCAGCTAATGGGGATCCAAATAAAGACACGAAAAATAAAGACATTTCAGTAGTTATAGGAAGTAAAGCTGTTCTGTAGAATTCAGAATTACAACTCAGATTGCATATGTTTGCAGGACAAAGTTATATTGTTTTGCTGACAAATATGAAAGGATGATATCAAAGTTGTTGTTTTGGAGCAGAACAGCATCTAGTCTGGTAGGCTACTACTTCAACTACTCACTTCTTCAAGAGGTATCCACAGTACTTCAGGTACAAACCGTTCTATTCTATCCTCTACAGATTTCTGTAAGTTTATGTTTGCATAATATGAATTTCTGTTTACATTCATCAACTTTTTTTATGAAATATACTGTATAGTGAATTTGCTGAAGTCTACACCATAATGAAGTTTATGAAAAACAATGTTTATGAAAAAAAAGCATTTAAATGCTTTTGTAAAATGGTGGGTAGTTAAAATAGTATTATTTTCTGCTTTCTACTAATTTTACTTCACTTGTTGTGAAGGAAAAAAAAACTACTAAGCAACCACATGTAACTTATGATGTGTTCTAATCTGAAATTGTTTAGTGGATGAAACACTGCAGGTGCTGTTGTTGTTAGTGCTAACTGCTTTATAGTACAGAAATAATAAATGCTGAATCTCCTGATTGCCTTATTATCGCAAATTTTCTGCCTTACTCTATTTTAGGGAAAACAATGGCGCTGTTAAAGCTCAACCAAGCTACTAAGAGTTTCACCAAAGCACAGGATTACAGAAATGACATGATGCTGCTGATGCAGCCCTATGCTAACTGGGAGCAGTATCTATTGCCGGCACCCGTCTCCATCGATTTACTGGCTCAGCTGGTACGCATTTCTGCTGCAGATGACTTCTCCATCAATAAAAATCCACCAAAAGATGGGTTCAAATTCATCAGATACCCCAATTCTTTTAGGGCCTGCCTCTTTCAAGTATGTAATGGTTGCTGGCAAGCCTTTAATGTTGCTCACAAGAACATGGACCAAATTCGTATGTACACCGGACAGGTTCCAGAGTACATCAAAAACTCAGTTGGGCTCATAATACAGGAGGATGATGGTCTTGTCCAAGCCTTCTTACCAGCTGAGCTTCAGAACATTGCGCACATATCATCAGACTGCTTAAACCTGGCCATCATGACTGAGAAACAATTCTCAGATATCATCAAGCTGATGCAAGAACTGGTGGAGGCTTTGGTGAATGCAAGACAGAGTCATGATGAGGAGATGGAAGAAATCAAGAAAAACATTGAGATAGCAAAGATTAAACGGGCTGAAGCTAAGGAGGCAAGCGACAGGGCCGAGGCTGCTTTCAATCTGGCTAATGAAAGATTAGCTGAGGACAGAAGGGCCTACCAGCAAGCAATGAAAGATTTGCCAAGTGGATGGGGCCTTTTTGGCCTGAAGCTAATATCAAGTATGTCAGAGCAAGCAATATCAATAGCCTGTGCATTTGCAACAGAATTTCTTCCAGGACAAATTATCCAAACCTATCTCCAGCGGACACTATTACACCAAAAGCCATAACACATGTGATCAAAAACTGAAAAGGCACTCCTGAAAGCCACAGAAACATGGCCACTGGAATGAAGAGTAACGTGGATGAAATGTTAGCAACAAGTAACATATTTTCTAAATCTATAACATTTCTACTAGTGGTTGAGAAAATGGAAGAACTTTGCAAAGGTAAGGAAATAAATTGGCCTGAGGTGTATGATCAGGAGAAGCAAACGGTAAAGTCTGATTACTTGGTGGGACTATTTCAGCAAGTCAGCAGAGATATACAGCAAGAAGCTGAATGCCCGATTAAATCCGAGGCACTAGGCATCTGTGACAAGGGTATCTCCACTTTAACAGAGCTAGGTAAATATGCTCCAGAGGGGAAATGTGATGATGCCAAAACAGAGGAGCTTATTAAAGCCATTGACGAACTGAATGTAAGGGCCATGGCCTTTTATTCCAAAAGCAAGTCTTTTACAAATCAGCCATCTTTCTTGACAGCACCCCCAAGTCAAGTCAACAGCAAATCTATGACTCAGCAAATACAGATGTGGTCCAGATGCACTTAAGACAATCTCATCTACGTCTACAAATGGCTGAAACCCAGCTAAAAATTGCAAATGAACGGAACGAGAAGACTATGGACAACTTGGATCAGAAGAAAAAAGCTCTTGCTGAAATTGTGAGTGAGCTGAAACATTATAATCTCAAGGAGATCGACTTCAACAAGAGAATTGTGGTGCTAGCGAAAGGCCTGGAAATCATGGGGCAGGTGAAAGAACAGTGGGAGAAACTGGTGCACTTCTTTCAGATCATTTCAAACATTGTTAAGACCACTCTTAGTGAAAATCTTAAACATTTTAAGCAGACTGTTGAAATAGCTGTAGAGAACAACTACACCTACAGCATGTTTGTCAAAGACAAAATCTACACTAATGCTCTGAATGCTTCTGCCTACGCCTATTTGGTTAACATGATGTCTACCACTTACACTGAGGTGTCTGTCCAGTACCTGATGAACAATGTCAGTACTCTGGGAAGACTGATGACCATGGATCCAAACTCACCTCAGTTCCTTGCAGAGATTGACAAGTTAGGGAAGGAATGCGAATCTGCCCAAAATGGTATCAACAGCCTTGCAGCAAGAAACAGGAAGGAGTTTTACAACAGATGCGAGGAAAGAATAACTCAAATCAAGACAATCCTTACCCCAGCACTGGCCCCACTGAGTGAAAAGGACAATCTCAATCTGAAGAAGGCAATAGATGCAATGAAGGAACCAATTCAGAAGGTGGAGGAAGACAAACCAGCAACTGAGATGAAGGCTATAACTGAGGATGATGCTGACCAATATGCATAACTTCATAATAGTGCATTTAATAGTGCATTTTCCTATACTTTTCTTTTTTCTGTCATTTTAATGTAGTATGTATACAGTATTACATTTGACAAAAACATGATTAGAAGGTTTGACCTAATTCCTGTCTGTTAATTTATTCTGAATAATCAATTTTGTTCTTTTGATTAAATTACTGCAGCATCATACTGTCTCGTATTGTTTTTCTTTGTGATTCAAAGAACTTTAAAATCCAAGAGGTAATATGTATGCCAAACAAACAAACAAAAAAACATTTCAGATTGCAGAGTAGCTATTACTAATTATTAGCTATTGCTCATCTCTTTTTCAGTAGAAAAAAGAAATTGGAGTTTAGATTTACTAAAGTGTAATGAGTGAACTAAAGCCATTAGATTTGAGTAAACTCACAATTCTTCACACATTAATTGTGTTGCACATTGAGTGTGAGTGCAGTGTGGTGAACAGAGGAATACAGGCTCAGTAAAGGAAGTAGCAGTTCTTAGCAGCTAGGGTGGTACTGATGGGCCCAACATCTTAGTAAAAAGAAAGTCTGACACTTTACACAAAAAAGAAATCACAGACACTATGATTTCATTATTTCAAAACATTAGCTATAATGAATCATTTTAGTGAATTATTATGATTATTATGGCCCTAACCACACAACTAAGAGAATAAAGGACTGGCTTCAGGACAACTCTGTGAATGTTCTTGAGTGGCCTAGCCAGAGCCCAGACTTGAACCCAACTGAACATCTCTGGAGAGATCTGAAAATGGCTGTACCCCGGCGCGCCCCATCCAACCTGATGGAGCTTGAGAGGTTCTACAAAGAAGAATGGGAGAAACTGCCCAAAAATATGTGTGCCAAGCTTGTAGCATCATACTCAAAAAGATTTGAGGCTGTAATTGCTGCCCAAGGTGCTTCAACCAAGTATTGAGCAAAGGCTATGAATACTTATGTACATGTGATTTTTGTTTTTTTTATTTTTAATAAAGTTGCAAAAACTCCAAACAAAGATTTTTTCACTTTGTCATAATGGGGTATTGTGTGTAGGAGTTTGAGGGGAATTTTTTTTTTTTTAATCCAATTTGGAATAAGGCTGTAACATAACATAAAATGTGGAAAAAGTGAAGCGCTGTGTGTGTGTATATATATAAATATTTGTCATTTCACTTTTCTTGGGGATTAATTAGTCCAGAGGCCTATAAGAGCTTGTCAAGGAAAAAACGTGTGTATGGGTGCATGCATGTATATGTATATGTATATTAGGAACCAAGCATTAAACCATTAAGCTGCAATAAAACTGAGACACAATTGTCTTGGAGAAAAGAAAAACCATGTTCAGTTAGCACAGGCTGTATCAAAAGCCATAGAACCAGAGGACATTAAAATCATAATTCTCACCTTGCATAATCTCTCATGATTCAACTGTATATGTAAACAGATATGCATTGGTGTGTTGTAAGGTGTTCTGCCATTATCTGATGATATGTTTGCAGAAAGTGTGTTACATCTCTAGAGAGACAATTGCCTCCTGGCCTCTTTTTGGTGGAGAATGGAAAAAGATACACATATACACAGACCCGCGCACGCATGCACACACACACACGCACGCAGCATTAGTTTAGCTGCAGATGCAGTTACTGCATCAACACTTCTAACGTGACTGCCATGTGGCCTCTGCAAGTCCAACCCTCATCAACATGTGCTTCATGTATCTGGATCTCTTTTTATCTCATTCTTATTTTTTATGTCATTCTTTCTCTTTCTCTCTTATCCCTATAGGCTCTATTTGCTTTCTGCTAGCAAACAAGAGGTTAAAAAGACTATTTCCCTTTGTTTGTTTTATCATTTTTATTTTCATTGCAAAATCTGATGTGTGTGTAGTCTTAAATAGCGTCTCATATGGAAGGTAAACACATACTTTCAGAGTTAGACTGATTTGACTGAAACACTAATCAATATCTTAACATTGTTTAACTGCAAAAGTGTATAAATGGTTTTGATAACCACTGAAAAGATATGGAATGATGAAATGTATGTAGGGCCATTCTAATGTACTACTGACCAATCATTCTCTGCCTCAGGAAGTGACCTTAATCTCTTATCCAACTCTCTGAGAAAAGGAGAGCGATAGAGAGAAACAGACAAAGAAATATGTAAATGTGCAAAGTAAATGTGTGTATCTTGCTTATGGTCAAAGAAAGAAATCTAATAATTCTGTACTAGACAAATGTGTGACAGATTTACTTAGAGAAGTAAAATAGTTTGAGGAGTTCAGAGTTTTAATAGTGTTGCAGAAGAACAACAAAAACATTGCCTGAATTTCAGAATCCCAGAAAACAGGCACAGAAAATTTGAGAGCAGACTGCTAAATTCAACTAAACAATCCAAAAGAGCAGGGGGAGCAGTGCCAGTACCAGACAGCGATGGCGCAGGTCGGGACACTCTCTATGATGCTGTTGCAGACCAGATCAGGATGACGGACATGCTGTCCTTCTTCAGTCTCCTCAGGAAGCAGAGCTTTCTTCACTAAGGAAAAAGTGCTCAGGGACCATGAGAGATTGTTTGTGATTTTAAGAGAGTGTATGTTCTCACTCTTCACTGTATGTATTGGGGTGTGAGGCATTTGCATCCTTCTGTAGTCCATAGTCATCTCTTTTGTCTTTTTGACAACCAGAGAAAGGCATGTCTGGAGAGACTGTGACAAAGGCTTTGACTTCTTTAATTGTTTCTGTATTGTTTTTCATGGTATAAATAAAATGTAAAAAGGCAAATCTAAAGCAAACATATGAATCTAATTAATCTAATTAAGGCTAAAGTGAAAAGAAAGCAAGCCCACAATAGTTTATTCTATTCTGTGTGATGACAATGGAATTGTCAACAAAACCAAAACTGTGATGTCATAATATCACTGACCATTGTCATAATAGCTATTCTTATAATCTGCTTGACAAAGGTAAAATTGGTCAGTCTGTTGACAGAAATGGGAGGTTGCAGCAGCAAAATGCAGTTCTGCTGCTCTCACAGAAGATCTTCGAAGAAGAAGAAAACGAAGATTTTGTTGGACAGGAACACACAAAAAGCAATGAGTAGATTGCAACAAGAACTACCTGACAGAGTAGATACGAAGGAAATTAGAAAACGACACTGTGTTAAAATTGGAAAATTTGAGGAGGAATGTAGTGGGAAGGAGTTGGAGGAGAAGCAGAAGGAGACAAAAAATGAACAGAGTGAAAGATGGCACCTGAAGAGTGAAAGAGAGGATGTAGAGAGTGAAAGACAACACCTGAAGGGTGAAAGAGAGAATCTTGAGAGTGAAAGACAACACCTGAAGAGTGAAAGAGAGGATCTAGAGCGTGAAAGACAACACCTGAAGAGTGAAAGAGAGGCTCTAGAGAGAGAAAGACAACACCTGAAGGGTGAAAGAGAGAATCTTGAGAGTGAAAGACAACACCTGAAGAGTGAAAGAGAGGATCTAGAGCGTGAAAGACAACACCTGAAGAGTGAAAGAGAGGCTCTGGAGAGAGAAAGACAACACCTGA
Organism: Electrophorus electricus; assembly: GCF_041902795.1. Lineage (NCBI taxonomy): Eukaryota > Metazoa > Chordata > Actinopteri > Gymnotiformes > Gymnotidae > Electrophorus > Electrophorus electricus. Next base: position 382,216 of record NW_027658771.1, on the reverse strand, counting down.
AGGGTGAAAGAGAGAATCTTGAGAGTGAAAGACAACACCTGAAGAGTGAAAGAGAGGCTCTAGAGAGTGAAAACCAAAACCCAAAGTGTGAAAGAAAGAACCTGAAGACGTTATGGGACAAAGTAGTGGGGAAGAAAACTAAGCAGCAGCGCATGGGGAGAGCCATGGCTGGGGAAGCTTTGTACTGCTCAAAGGGACCACACACTTCCCAAGGAGGACCAGCTAAAGAAATCGGTAGTATGCAGAAAGGTTTCCCGAGCACATAAAAAGGCTATGATTACCAACTGGCCAAAGAGACAGACGCTGTGCTTGACTACATCAGAACTATGTTCATAACCAGTCAATATGAACTTCTACCAATCCATCCAAAACCTGATAAAGGAGACCTGAATGACGATACTACTGGAACTACAAAATTACTGGGACTACTACTATTTAACATTCTGAACAAATAAAAATGAAAAAGTCCTCATGTTCTTTAAAAAAAAATAAATCAATAAAATGTAAAAAGCTCAAAAAGCTTTTTTAAACATTGGCAACTGTGTATTTGATTTACCTCGGAATGGGTGCAGCTGGTTCATGGCGCATGTGTTCGAGCTTTAGCCTCTGTATTTGGCATTTCAGTGCATCGAGCAGTTGAAACTATAGCAAGCAAAGGCAAAAGGAGCTGTGCGGTCGATGTTTGTGCAAGTGGTCTTCCACATAGTCCCATGCTGTGCTGGGTTTAGGGTGTGTTTGCAGGGAGAGCCCAGCGCTTACAGGCTAAGAGGATTACAGTGGAGCATTGCAGGGACTGTCAGAATACAGAGCGCGCGCGCGCGTGTGTGTGTGTTTTCTCTACACATTTGGAAGAGAGAAAACAGCTGTGATGTAGTTGATAAAATTGCAGGCCTGGCACAGGCTCTGCTCAGAATGGTGAGAGAGCACTGGAGGAGTTTGGGAGTTTATTAATAGCGTTTAGCTCACTACAGAAGGATTAGATCAGGGCTTTGCTGGGAAGGATGATGATAGGGTTTGATCACACCATTTAGCACAACATTGTCATTGTCCATGCTTGTGTATGGTTCTAAAGAAAAGGATCTTTGTTATTCAATCCAATAAATTTCAAATTCAAATTTTCTGTTTCTCATGAATGAATGTGGACTATAGGATGGGGGGTGTCAACTGTTTGTGTGTGTGCGCGTGTGATTTAGACGGTTGAGAGAGTTGAGAGATAATGTCATGACAACGAACCAATTAAAATCAAAATTATTCACACTGTGTTGACAAGAGACACACACACAAACACATACATACACAGAGAGAGAGAGAGAGAGAGAGAGAGAGAGAAACAAAAATAATCACAATCAGGGCTCACCAGATCTCTCAGAGTCTCTCTGACAGGCCCTAATCCACTCCGCCAATTGAAAAACAGAAAGTAGCAGAGAGAATAGCAGTGTGGCAGTATATGAATGTGCCCCCAACAAATATATAATTCACACACACACACACACACACATCTTTCACACTTACACATCCATACTCACATGTACACATGTATACACCATTGAACTACACACATCTATATTCACATGCACAAACAAACACCCCACACAAATGTTTGATCTTTGTGCAAATTCACTTGGAGGTAGGCCAACATTCTAGACATAAAATATGTGACAATAAACATAGCCTCAGTACGTTTCATTTCATGCATTTACATCTTGATCCAAACACTTTCACACTCCTTTGCCTCACACTTACAAACACAAGAAACACTCGGGTGGTCTTCGGTAGCAGGAGGGATGTCAGTGCACAAAACACTAACTTGAAATGTTTTTAACCCCCATTTCAATGAAGACCATCATACCTTGCAAGGTATACCATTCTTTCACTCTCCTGGACAACCTCAGGCTGTTCCTGGAACCAGCAAAGCCAGTGGTTTTGGCCTCTGTCTGAAGCACAATGGGCGTATGCCGGAGGCGTAGCGGAGCATGTCAGGAGGGTGGGCAGAGCCCTCTCCCAGCAGTGGCAGAGGAGAAAGGGCACATGGAGCACAGTGGCTACGGTTGACACCTGCAGGAGGCGACATGTGGGCAGGGCCAGTATGAGCCCACTTGGACCCATCTGCCACTACAGAAAACCCACCTGCTGTGTGTGTGTGTGTGTTTGTGTGTGTGCGTGTAGATTTGTTGACATTGTTCATGAGTCAGTGAATCATGTTTTTGGTGGATATCATGTTTTCAGCTCACAAATAATATAAATAATAATACAGGTAATAAAACAGGGAAGAAAGTAGATGTTAGCCAGTGCAGCATTTACTTAATTCATTATTCGTTCTTTTATGTTAGTGTGTAACTCTCATATTGTAGTCTCCTGAAAGACAGACAGAGGCAAATATAGGCAACGATAGCATTCAACTGTTATTCAGGGATATCCCACCATTGGGAGTGGACGATTAGGGGTGCTGGAGTAGGAAGGTATTTGTAGTACATTCCTGTTGTAGGCCTTCCTATAGTGTTTAACTGATTTCCATAACTGAAATACATTATAATGTTTAAAAGTTTAGAAACGTGAGCATAATACTCCAGAAGATGTAGCGTCCTGGTGTGTGAATGAGTAGTAATCTTTCTGAAACAATAAGTTTGATTTAATTCTCGTTTTCATTTCCTTGTGGATTGTATTATTTTATTTGAAACATTTGACTCAAAATAAAGAAATAGTGCAAAAATGTGAAAAGGCACTACAGGATGCATCTTGAATAAACGAAAACCTCGCCCAGATGTTGTAAACTTAGAACAGTAATTATGTTCTAAGAATGTTGATAAAAAAGAACAGGAATTTACAATATATACATTTTCCTGCATAGTATCCCAAGTGTTCCATCGACTGCACTCTTCTGGATGAGGATCTCGGATGTTGTTCCTGGGATCTGCTGGAGCCACTCTCCCAGTTTGATGGTCATCGTCCCTAAACCCCTGGTGCTCTGATTGCTACCAGAGCCAGTGTTTCCTCTTCTTTTAGCGTCTCATGTTCCTTGTTGCTGATGTTGCTATCTCTTGGGATTGCTACATCCGTCACTATGGCTCTTTTCTGCTATTTATCCATCACTATTATGTCTGGTGGTTTAGCTATTCCCATCTTTTAAACAATTTTCTGGTATACGATGTCTTATCAAACATAACCCATCCACACTCTAAGAGCATCCACACCATCATCAATCAAATTCTTGGTCTGACCAGCTGTCACTACTACACAGACATACACAGAGACAGAGCGAGAGAGAAGAAGGATGAAAGTGAACAGAGCAACAAATGAAAAGAACCAAACACCATCAATTCTTACCTACCTCAACCCTCTCAGTTTACAGAACAAGCAAATGTGAGAACTGTGACTCACCATTCCCCCCCACCACCTGGAGCTCAGGATACTTCTGTTTAATGTAGTTAATCATGCTGATCTGAAACACCGAGTTTCCCTGAGATGAGTCCTAAAACAATAGACACAGCCTTCAGACCAAATTCACTATGTCCAATCACAGTCCTGTGTTACACAGCCTCATAGCAAAAATAGTTTGTCATTTGATTCAGGCACCATACTCAGGATGGAGACTAATCCCACTCCCTTTAGGACCTTAAGACCTACCAGCACCACCACGTCCACTCCTGCCTGCACGAGCAGGTCCAGCCGGTACTTGTCATCCTCACGGGTAACGATGGCAGCGCCACACAGCAGCTGTTTGCGGGAGTCTTTAGAGGCCAGAGGGTAGTCTCTGTTCTTCTTCAGATCAGTGCGAGCAATTATAGCCACCAGCTCATCACTGTCGTTCACAATGGGCAGTTTACCTGCAATCAACAAGCGTCCCCACGACCGACCCGTTACTCAGAGAAGAAGTGGAGAAGTGAAAATAACCTTTCAAAGTCCTTTAGAAGCAGTTTCACTTCTCAAGCTGAAAAGATGAAGAATCAGACCTTTTTTTGCTGCACTGCAGGATGTCATTGGCCTCTTTGAGTGTAACACCTGCTGGTGCAACCACTAAATCTTCCCTCTTTGTCATTGCCTGGCAAATATCACAAATAAATCACAAAAAGATGTGAGTTTAAAGAATGTGATTTTACACACACACACACACACACACACACACACACACACACACACACTTATATATATACACATTTTTTATTTTTATATATATATATATATATTGCCCTCTTTCACACACTGACACAGAAATATCACAATTTCATGATAGTTCTATTCCACCTATATTTTTAAGCATTGTATGTCATATGTGATTCATTTGTGTTTTTAAAAACCTTTTGTATATTGTATGTACAATCAAAGATGAATCACAAACCTCCTCCAACAGCCGGTCATAGTCCTTCTCTGAGAGGAAGTCAATGTCTCGTGACGTCACGATTCCCACAAGCTTGCTGCCCATCTTGCCGGTTTCGGTGACAGGGATTCCAGAGAAGCCGTGTCGCACCTTGGCCTCAAACACATCTCCGACCGTGTGCTGTGGACTCATCACCACCGGATCCGTGATGAAGCCCTGCTCGAATTTCTGCCATGACACCATATATTGCTCTGCTGATGAGAGGCCTCAGGGAAGCTTGTGTGTAAATCTGCATGTTCAACATGTTGTTCATTATATTCCTATTAAGCTCACTAATTAATTAGGAAGATCCCGCCCCCTCCACTAAATCATTACTAGATGTGCTGTATTTACTGAAACACACACACTGGTAAGCCCTTATGGGGCATGTCAGGAAACCTGCTGAGCTGTTTTGGTGCATTTTGCAAAAGTACTCACCACTTCATCTGAGGTAAAGTCAATGAAGCCAGGCAGGATCAGAAAATCACTGAATCAAAGACCACAGAACAAACAAACAAAGAAAAACTGATACTAAAAATACATTATACTAACAACCTAGCAAATACAAGTCACATCAGAAGTAGATGTACGCTAAAGAAAGGCTATTCTGTCTGTGCTCTCATGTAAACAGAGTTAAAACGTAAGCGTTTTACTGATCCGCGGATCGAAATATTTATCCAGTGGGTGTTGGCCGAGGATGCTAAAGCTATTTCTATTCGTTACGCTTTGCCCTTTCTCCATTTCGACGTGCTATCCTTTTATTCGGGAGAGCCGATGTCTCGCATTCGCAGCATGCAAACAATAACCGTCATTATCGTACTCAAGTAGTACACACGGATTTAGTGTGATATACTTCCAAGACTGAACAATGATGCTTTATTCTTAGTGAATGTGAATGAAAATCCCGCTTCTCGGGTCACTCACAAGACGATAGCGTCGCGTACTTCAGACAACAAAAAACGACGTCAAGGAACACAGCTGGTCTTCATCTGCGACAGTTACAGACTAGCCTCTGTGGCATCTCTCAAAGTCAAGCGAAAGTCTAGCCCTTAGCTAAATCACCCAGAATCACAGTTGGAGTTTACACATTTTAAAGACTCGACCTGCTCAGTTTGAGAAAACTCTCATCCTCTCAACGTGGTGGATGACGACGGGACATGTTAAGAGAGAGCAGACGGGCGATGCGCCTTTGTTTTACTGTCCACGCTATTAGGTGGCCAGCCCAGTTCAGGTGTGAAATTTCCGTTTGGATGAGACAAAAATGTTTTTGACTTGGGTTGAAATAATCATCTTGCTTATAAAAGGAGGACTGGTGATGTAGCAAATCCATACAATCGTTTTGAAGCCGTGGTCAGGCTGCCCAATATTCAACTTTATGTTATTCACAAAGGATCTGACACAGCCCCCAACTGAGCTTTAAACACCTGGAAGTTAATTTAGTCCATTCTGTAAATTGAAATGTAGAGAGATATGGGTCTGTAAAACAAATGGAATGTGATGCTTTTGAGCATTGCTATGACAAAATGTTTTCATATCTGTTCTACAACACAGATTATATCGGTCTTGATAATATAATTCTTAATCAGATTTATGGTCCTTTTTAATCTGCTGACATGGGGATGTTAATATGATGGGCAAAGAAGGCAAGCAGTTATATTTGAGTAGTGCTGGACATTATAAATGAGTAAACATCACTATTTACACATTAGGACATTTTATTATACTATGACATGACTGTATTTCTCTGTAGAGACTGTAAATGTATAGGTCTATTTTATGTGATGATAATCCCCGAAAGGAATGTGTTCTTCTGAGACCAACAATATGGAATTGGGCTAAAATTGCACATCACTGAGAACCCAACCCAGTCTGTGCAACAGTTTAAAAGTACACAATCCAAAAGAAAAATAAAGTCCACTCCTAATGAACTTGTTTAGTGACACTAACGTTAACCTAGTGATGCAAACATGGTTAATTTTGCTGATCAGCACTCCTTTGAAACCGTAGGAGTCTCACCTCTCTGGTTCGTAGCCAGCCTGGATGCGCGTGGCGCTGTAGCGCTGAGCTGCAGTCTCATGCCCATGAGATGTGTTGTGGCCAAATAGCCCCTGGTGCTCAGGGTCGCGAGGCGACAGCTGCAATCTGGCTGGCTCTGTGTCGCCCACAATGAGGCGGTAGTCGATCTGGTAGCTGTCGTGCTTGCCATTGGCAAAGTGCTCATAGACATGGCCCTCCATGTAAGCGATGTCCAGTACTCCAATCCTCCTCTACAACCCTGCGTGAGCTGACGCCCCGGGCCTCCGCCCACCTCCCCTGTCCACCTGCACCACAGAGCGGCTCCTGGGACACTGCGTGCGCATTCACCAGTGGTTGTGCTGGAGCCACGCACACAATCCAAGTTTGTTCCTCAGATCGAGATGGAGAGCTTTCTCTTAGCTGAGGAGCAGAGTAAGAGATTCATCCAACATGCATCATACAAGCAGCAGCTGAATCAGGTAGAATGAAATACGGCTCTGATAGAGGCTTCGTCCCAAACAAAATAAAGCTACTGGGTGTCTTGGTAAGACTCTGTAAGTGGTGATCCCTAAAAAGGCCTGTCTGCTGCCATTGGACTACTGTTTTCTCTAAAGTGCTGTCTGGAATGTTGTCAGAGACAACATTCAGAGGGATTGGGAAGGAAAGCCTCTTAGTCACTACCTGTACTGCCCTCATTGCCATTGAAATATAACAAGGTTACAGTCAAGCTCTGAAGCTTCACTCAACACTCTGCCCAACCGCCTTTAATGCTCATAAAGTAGGAGTTTGCAGAATTTGTTTGTTGTTATGCTACACACTAAATGCATGGCACACAAATGTTTGATGCAGCAAAATGTCAGTGCTTTTTTAACAAAGGAGAAATGAGCACATATGCACCTTCCCTATATTATGTGAAGATGGATAATAAAATGATAACAGGTGTATCTATTTGTTGTTCTTATTTTAATATTCACATCAGGCTTGTGATTTTGCAAGGAAATTGTAACATAAATGTTCCTAGTGTTCTAGGGTTACTCTCCTGGGCTCATATTCTAATACAGGTGTGATAAGAACTTATATTTCTAAAAGAAACAATCTTTAAGAAACAACTGCATTTGCATAAAGGATTTATCTTTTATCTTAATGCTTTAATGTTTTAGTGTGCTAATGTCTGATTTTAAGTACACTTAGTTAAAAAGGCTACCACAAGTACTGTTCAAGTTCAAGTTCAAGTTTGGTTTATTCGTCACATACATAGTCATACACAGTATAACTCGCAGTGAAATGGTGGAGAGTGCTCTGTCCAAACTGAGGAAAAGAAAACAGGGGTGCATAGAGAAATATAGACATTCTCTATATGTGAAATATATATATGCAAAGATAAATATATATATATATATATATATATTCTATGTATGTACAAAATATATTAACAATGTATGTACAATATATGTACATTATGATTATATACACAATGTACAATGTATATGGTTGTGTATATATGTACACAATCTACAGAATGTACAGATCCATTTCGTATAATAACATATCTACAGTTGTTGTGTAACAAGGTCATTGAATATAAATATATATATACAGATATACAGTTATGTTACATTGTGGTGGTGGTCCCCACAGTTTATCAGTTTCCCTGATTCAGGGCCCGAATGGCCTGTGGGAAGAAGCTGCTCTTCAGCCTCTCTGTCTTGGTCTTCAGGGAGCGAAAGCGCCTCCCTGACCTCAACAGAGAGAAGAGTCTATTGTTGGGATGGGTGGGGTCCTTCACAGTCCTCCTGGCCTTGGTCTGGCACCGCTTGTAGTAGATGGTCTGCAGGTCAGGAAGTTCCGTGTGAGTGATGCGCTCTGCTGAACGCACTACCCTTTGGTGTGCTTGTCTGTCCTGCTTGGTGCTATTCCCAAACCAGACTGTGATGTTCCCCGTGAGGATGCTCTCGATAGTGCAGGTATAGAAGTTCCGCAGTACCTTGGAGGGCAGTCTGAAGGACAGGTCCTGCGAGATGTGAACACCAAGGTACCTGAAACTATCTACTCTCTCCACCGTGGTTCCACTGATCCTCACAGGTTGGTAGTGCCGCTCCTGCTTCTTGCTGCAATCCACGATCAGCTCCTTTGTCTTACTGACGTTTAGGAGGAGATAATTTTCCTGGCGCCAGTTTTCCAGGTGTTTAATCCAGGTAGGCCCTCTCGTCGTTGCCCGAGATCAGACCCATGACAACGGTGTCGTCAGCAAACTTGACAATGATGGTGGAGCTGGAAGTGGCTGTGCAGTCGTAGGTGTACAGTGAGTAGAGCAGGGGGCTTAGGACACAACCCTGAGGAGCTCCAGTGCTGAGGGTGAGGGTGGATGAGGCGCAGTTGCCCACCCGTACTGATTGTGGTCTGTCTGTTAGGAAGTTGGAGATCCAGTCGCACAGGGATGTATGCAGTCCTAGATCCCCCAACTTAGTAGTGAGTAGGGAGAACTGTAGTCGACAAATAGCATTTTAACATAATTTCCCCTCCCTTCGTCCAGGTGAGTCGGTGTAGTGTGGAGCAGATGTGCAATTGCATCGTCAGTGGAGCGGTTGTGGCGGTATGCAAACTGCAGTGGGTCCATGGAGGCTGGCAGTGAAGATGTGATGAAGTCTCCGAGTAGCTTTTTAAAGCACTTCATCACGACTGATGTGAGGGCGACAGGTCGGTAGTCATTGAGGTCAGAGGGTCGAGGTTTCTTCGGGACGGGGACGATGGTGGATCGCTTGAAGCTGGACGGGACGATACCGAGCGTCAGGGAGAGATTGAAGATGTCGGTGAATACCGGGGCTAGCTGATCTGCGCAGGCTTTGAGGACCCTCCCGCAGATACCGTCTGCTCCCATCGCCTTCCTGGTATTCACCCTTTTAAACACTCTTCTCACGTCACTCTCCGTGACGATGAGAGGGCGCTGTTCTATGGTGGGCCCCGCGCATGCGCCATTGGCTGCGCCGATAGTGCCATTAGCACTAGCGCTGCTAGCATTAGCGCTGCTAGCATTAGCGCTGCTAGCATTAGCGCCGTTAGCATTAGCGCTGCTAGATGTAGCCTCGAAGCGAGCGAAGAATGTATTCAGCTCGTTCGCCAGAGACTCATCCGCACTCATCAGTCCGGAGGGTGGGCTCCTGTAGTCCGTGATCGTCCGTAGTCCCTGCCACAGGGATCTAGAGCCACTCCGCTGTCACTAAATATTAACTAGTTTCAACTTTGCTAATAGTTCTACTGATTTTCATAATTTTCTTCTTCTTTCCATTTGTTGAACATTAAACAGCTCTGTTTCATCTTCTCCTCTCTCTCTCTCTCTCTCTCTCTCTCTCTCTCTCTCTCTCTCTCTCTCTCTCTCTCGAAGCTCCGCCTTGTGGTTTTAATATGCTCATCCACAATTCAATATAGAGCTCTACAGTCTATATCTGCACAGAGCTCATGACTTTATAAAAGTCCACACTGCAAAATGTGCATAGTACTGACGTTTACATTACAATGCTCTGTCCAGTCATGCCAAAGCCTGTTTTATTTCAATTCAATGTATGTACATGAATTACTTGAAGACATGAATAGAAATCTATAGAGGCATTACTCATTATGTCATGACCCTGTTATCTATTAGAAACCCACAATTTATCTGAATTAATTATTCATAAATAAATTGTCAGCTTCATGTCCATTCAGATTTCAGTGGAGATCAGCAGGGGTCTATTGCTGTGTATTATTATTTATAACACTGTGCCTGCAAACTGTGAGAACAGACACACACAGGTTATTTTCCAGTCCTTGAGTGCTTTTGTGGCACTGCTTGACAGTTGGTGGAGTGTTCCCTAAAAGAGCCACTGAGCATGATGGATTCGGTAGTAGGAGTTTAGTGAGCAGAGAGGACGAAGACTTACGAGTGCAGGCCATGAACACCCCCCTCCACCTGAGCAGACATGGTCCTCTTCTCAAACTTCAGCTCTCCAGAGTACATCACAGAGCTACACTCAACATAGAAAATGACATTACACACAAGCATTCACTCACACACAGCTTCCTCTCTTCCATTTTCTGCTGACCTTCCAAAGAACCCTTGATGCTATAAAAGATAAGAAAGACCATAAATAGAAATGTGTTTGTAGACAAAATATATCCTAGCATTTGAAAAACTGATGTTTTTCAGTGTACATGAAAAGGGAAGTAGATTCATCTTAACCCACATCTTGTTTTTTCAAGTTTCAAGTTTGGTTTATTTGTCACATACATAGTCTTACACAGTACAACACACAGTGAAATGTGTGGTAGATGAGTAGATGAGTACTGCTGTTGAGCCTTCTTACAATGACAATGGTTTTATTTAAGCCCTATTCAGTAATTACACAACACTGAAACACAGTTCAAAATTGTAGTTTCAAATAATATATAATGACTACTACATATGTAAAAAATATAATAAGTTTTGGAAATCTGGGCTGGCAATGAGACCACAGAGGACTGTAAATGCACTTTTTTCACTGTGTGTCAGCCAAGTGAAATGTGTATGAGTAAGGGCCGATCACAGCTGGACACACACACGCACACACGCACGCACAGACACACACACACACACACACACACACACACACACACACACACACACACACACACACACACAGACACACACCAGGATGAGAGGAACAGGTCACTTAGCTGGTGATGATGTCAGCACCAGTGAAGTCTATGCTGAGGTCAAAACCCTTAGCTTCTTCCTGAACCTATATACATACACAAACACATGTGAACTTGACATGTACTTTACACACACACACACACACACACACACACACACGCACACACACACAATCATATTATGTTAGAGACACGCCATCTCATGAAATTTTAACAGGAGATTGTGCAACGTTTCCGGGTTGATGAATATTGATGAGGTCTCTGCTGTGAACATTAATATTTCAGATGGAACATTAATGAAGACAATTGACATTTGTGAGACGTAAACCAACCACGTCACATTAAACACATCCTCATCTGTGATTCTAAACCAAACATTGCAGATACTGAGTTAAAAAGAATCTGTAGTAATGCTACACAGATGACAACAAAGCATATAATTCAATAAGACCCTCTCTCTCACTCTCTCTCTCTCTCTCTCTCTCTCTCTCTCTCTCTCTCTCTCTCTCTCTCTCTCTCTCTCTCAGAGAGGGAGACATCTGTTGATGAGCTAGTGCCAGGCTGGCTGAGGGCCTGATGAAGAGTCTTTGCTCCTCTACCTCTCATTACTGTGTATATTACAGTAGCGAACAGAGGGGTTCTCCATCTTCATTCATTAGTCTCCTGCGCTCTGTCTTTTGGCCCCAGCCCCCATGCCCCTTGACGAAGCCTATTTCCTAGAGACCTTCTTTTCACACCCATGACATGATGACATCATTGCTGTGCTCCAGTCTTTGTGAGACACTGCTGCCCCATACAATTCATATACAGTCAGCATCTGCCTATTTCATTTCATATCAATTTATACTGTTTATTACTACAGGTTAGAATTCCTAATCAATTTAACCTCTTTTCTTAATCATCTCTAGCAGGGCAAGAATCCGCAGTGCCTGCAGATCACTTTTTTCCCCAAATAAATAATATTTTGAACAAAATATTACATTTATTTTTCCAAGAGTGTCAAAGAGTTGAAATTACAGCATTTTTAATGAGGGCTAAACTTATTTCTCACTTAAAAATTTCTCACTTAAAAATATCTTGATACAAATTCTGATATTAGTGCAACTACTGACTTGACCCTCTATGCTTTGAGAGTGTTTTTTCTAATATTTTAGTTCTGAATTTTGAATCACTGAGATGCAATGGAGACCAGTGATACACCCTGACCAACGTTCTGTTTGCCCTTACCATGCTGACCCATCTGTTCCAATACTATGGCTACTGCTGCATACTGACATGCCCTCCATCTCCTTCTTTCAAAACTGAATGACAAAAGGAGCCTAAAACGTGTGTGTGTGTGTGTGTGTGTGTGTGTGTACAATGACTATTTGCCTTTGTTTTATCATGTATGCATGTGTGCATCTTTTCATTGCAAAATCTGATGTGTGTGTAGTCTTAAATAGCATCTCATATGGAAGGTAATCACATACTTTCAGAGTTAGACTGATTTGACTGAAACACTAATCAATATCTTAACATTGTTTAACAGCAAAAGTGTATAAATGGTTTTGATAACCACTGAAAAGATATGGAATGATGAAATGTATGTAGGGCCATTCTAATGTACTAGTGACCAATCATTCTCTGCCTCAGGAAGTGTCCTTAATCTCTTATCCAACACAAAGAAATATGTAAATGTGTGTATTTTCCTTATGGTCAAAGAAAGAAATCTAATAATTCTGTACTAGACAAATGTGTGACAGATTTACTTAGAGAAGTAAAATAGTTTGAGGAGTTCAGAGTTTTAATAGTGTTGCAGAAGAACAACAAAAACATTGCCTGAATTTCAGAATCCCAGAAAACAGGCACAGAAAATTTGAGAGCAGACTGCTAAATTCAACTAAACAATCCAAAAGAGCAGGGGGAGCAGTGCCAGTACCAGACAGCGATGGCGCAGGTCGGGACACTCTCTATGATGCTGTTGCAGACCAGATCAGGATGACGGACATGCTGTCCTTCTTCAGTCTCCTCAGGAAGCAGAGCTTTCTTCACTAAGGAAAAAGTGCTCAGGGACCATGAGAGATTGTTTGTGATTTTAAGAGAGTGTATGTTCTCACTCTTCACTGTATGTATTGGGGTGTGAGGCATTTGCATCCTTCTGTAGTCCATAGTCATCTCTTTTGTCTTTTTGACAACCAGAGAAAGGCATGTCTGGAGAGACTGTGACAAAGGCTTTGACTTCTTTAATTATTTCTGTATTGTTTTTCATGGTATAAATAAAATGTAAAAAGGCAAATCTAAAGCAAACATATGAATCTAATTAATCTAATTAAGGCTAAAGTGAAAAGAAAGCAAGCCCACAATAGTTTATTCTATTCTGTGTGATGACAATGGAATTGTCAACAAAACCAAAACTGTGATGTCACATGGAACCATTGTCATAATAGCTATTCTTATAATCTGCTTGACAAAGGTAAAATTGGTCAGTCTGTTGACAGAAATGGGAGGTTGCAGCAGCAAAATGCAGTTCTGCTGCTCTCACAGAAGATCTTCGAAGAAGAAGAAAACGAAGATTTTGTTGGACAGGAACACACAAAAAGCAATGAGTAGATTGCAACAAGAACTACCTGACAGAGTAGATACGAAGGAAATTAGAAAACGACACTGTGTTAAAATTGGAAAATTTGAGGAGGAATGTAGTGGGAAGGAGTTGGAGGAGAAGCAGAAGGAGACAAAAAATGAACAGAGTGAAAGATGGCACCTGAAGAGTGAAAGAGAGGATCTAGAGAGTGAAAGACAACACCTGAAGGGTGAAAGAGAGAATCTTGAGAGTGAAAGACAACACCTGAAGAGTGAAAGAGAGGATCTAGAGCGTGAAAGACAACACCTGAAGAGTGAAAGAGAGGCTCTAGAGAGAGAAAGACAACACCTGAAGGGTGAAAGAGAGAATCTTGAGAGTGAAAGACAACACCTGAAGAGTGAAAGAGAGGATCTAGAGCGTGAAAGACAACACCTGAAGAGTGAAAGAGAGGCTCTGGAGAGAGAAAGACAACACCTGAAGGGTGAAAGAGAGAATCTTGAGAGTGAAAGACAACACCTGAAGAGTGAAAGAGAGGCTCTAGAGAGTGAAAACCAAAACCCAAAGTGTGAAAGAAAGAACCTGAAGACGTTATGGGACAAAGTAGTGGGGAAGAAAACTAAGCAGCAGCGCATGGGGAGAGCCATGGCTGGGGAAGCTTTGTACTGCTCAAAGGGACCACACACTTCCCAAGGAGGACCAGCTAAAGAAATCGGTAGTATGCAGAAAGGTTTCCCGAGCACATAAAAAGGCTATGATTACCAACTGGCCAAAGAGACAGACGCTGTGCTTGACTACATCAGAACTATGTTTATAACCAGTCAATATGAACTTCTACCAATCCATCCAAAACCTGATAAAGGAGACCTGAATGACGATACTACTGGAACTACAAAATTACTGGGACTACTACTATTTAACATTCTGAACAAATAAAAATGAAAAAGTCCTCATGTTCTTTAAAAAAAAATAAATCAATAAAATGTAAAAAGCTCAAAAAGCTTTGTTAAACATTGGCAACTGTGTATTTGATTTACCTCGGAATGGGTGCAGCTGGTTCATGGCGCATGTGTTCGAGCTTTAGCCTCTGTATTTGGCATTTCAGTGCATCGAGCAGTTGAAACTATAGCAAGCAAAGGCAAAAGGAGCTGTGCGGTCGATGTTTGTGCAAGTGGTCTTCCACATAGTCCCATGCTGTGCTGGGTTTAGGGTGTGTTTGCAGGGAGAGCCCAGCGCTTACAGGCTAAGAGGATTACAGTGGAGCATTGCAGGGACTGTCAGAATACAGAGCGCGCGCGCGTGTGTGTGTGTGTGTGTGTGTGTGTGTGTGTGTTTTCTCTACACATTTGGAAGAGAGAAAACAGCTGTGATGTAGTTGATAAAATTGCAGGCCTGGCACAGGCTCTGCTCAGAATGGTGAGAGAGCACTGGAGGAGTTTGGGAGTTTATTAATAGCGTTTAGCTCACTACAGAAGGAGTAGATCAGGGCTTTGCTGGGAAGGATGATGATAGGGTTTGATCACACCATTTAGCACAACATTGTCATGTCCATGCTGTGCATGGTTCTAAAGAAAAGGATCTGTTATTCAATCCAATAAATTTCAAATTGAAATTTTCTGTTTCTCATGAATGAATGTGGACTATAGGATGGGGGGTGTCAACTGTTTGTGTGTGTGCGCGTGTGATTTAGACGGTTGAGAGAGTTGAGAGATAATGTCATGACAACGAACCAATTAAAATCAAAATTATTCACACTGTGTTGACAAGAGACACACACACAAACACACACACACAAAGAGAGAGAGAGAGAGAGAGAGAGAGAGAGAGAGAGAGAGAGAAACAAAAAGAATCACAATCAGGGCTCACCAGATCTCTCAGAGTCTCTCTGACAGGCCCTAATCCACTCTGCCAATTGAAAAACAGAAAGTAGCAGAGAGAATAGCAGTGTGGCAGTATATGAATGTGCCCCCAACAAATATATAATTCACACACACACACACACACACACATCTTTCACACTTACACATCCATACTCACATGTACACATGTATACACCATTGAACTACACACATCTATATTCACATGCACAAACAAACACCCCACACAAATGTTTGGTCTTTGTGCAAATTCACTTGGAGGTAGGCCAACATTCTAGATATAAAATATGTGACAATAAACATAGCCTCAGTACGTTTCATTTCATGCATTTACATCTTGATCCACACAAACACTTTCACACTCCTTTGCCTCACACTCACAAACACAAGAAACACTCGGGTGGCCTTCGGTAGCAGGAGGGATGTCAGTGCACAAAACACTGGCTTGAAATGTTTTTAACCCCCATTTCAATGAAGACCATCATACCTTGCAAGGTATAGCATTCTTTCACTCTCCTGGACAACCTCAGGCTGTTCCTGGAACCAGCAAAGCCAGTGGTTTTGGCCTCTGTCTGAAGCACAAAGGGGGTATGCAGGAGGCGTAGCGGAGCATGTCAGGAGGGTGGGCAGAGCCCTCTCCCAGCAGTGGCAGAGGAGAAAGGGCACATGGAGCACAGTGGCTACGGTTGACACCTGCAGGAGGCGACATGTGGGCAGGGCCAGTATGAGCCCACTTGGACCCATCTGCCACCACAGAAAACTCACCTGCTGTGTGTGTGTGTGTGTGTGTAGATTTGTTGACATTGTTCATGAGTCAGTGAATCATGTTTTTGGTGGATATCATGTTTTCAGCTCACAAATATTATAAATAATAATACAGGTAATAAAACAGGGAAGAAAGTAGATGTTAGCCGGTGCAGCATTTACTTAATTCATTATTCATCTTTTATGTTAGTGTGTAACTCTCATATTGTAGTCTCCTGAAAGACAGACAGAGGCAAATATAGGCAAAGATAGCATTCAACTGTTATTCAGGGATATCCCACCATTGGGAGTGGACGATTAGGGGTGCTGGAGTAGGAAGGTATTTGTAGTACATTCCTGTTGTAGGCCTTCCTATAGTGTTTAACTGATTTCCATAACTGAAATACATTATAATGTTTAAAAGTTTAGAAACGTGAGCATAATACTCCAGAAGATGTAGCGTCCTGGTGTGTGAATGAGTAGTAATCTTTCTGAAACAATAAGTTTGATTTAATTCTCGTTTTCATTTCCTTGTGGATTGTATTATTTTATTTGAAACATTTGACTCAAAATAAAGAAATAGTGCAAAAATGTGAAAAGGCACTACAGGATGCATCTTGAATAAACGAAAACCTCGACCAGATGTTGTAAACTTAGAACAGTAATTATGTTCTAAGAATGTTGATAAAAAAGAACAGGAATTTACAATATATACATTTGCCTGCATAGTATCCCAAGTGTTCCATCGACTGCACTCTTCTGGATGAGGATCTCGGATGTTGTTCCTGGGATCTGCTGGAGCCACTCTCCCAGTTTGATGGTCATCGTCCCTAAACCCCTGGTGCTCTGATTGCTACCAGAGCCAGTGTTTCCTCTTCTTTTAGCGTCTCATGTTCCTTGTTGCTGATGTTGCTATCTCTTGCGATTGCTACATCCGTCACTATGCCTCTTTTCTGCTGTTTATCCATCACTATTATGTCTGGTGGTTTAGCTATTACCAGCTTTTAAACAATTTTCTGGTATACGATGTCTTATCAAAGATAACCCATCCACACTCTAAGAGCATCCACACCATCATCAATCAAATTCTTCGTCTGAGCAGCTGTCACTACTACACAGACATACACAGAGACAGAGCGAGAGAGAAGAAGGATGAAAGTGAACACAGCAACAAATGAAAAGAACCAAACACCATCAATTCTTACCTACCTCAACCCTCTCAGTTTACAGAACAAGCAAATGTGAGAACTGTGACTCACCATTCCCCCCCACCACCTGGAGCTCAGGATACTTCTGTTTAATGTAGTTAATCATGCTGATCTGAAACACCGAGTTTCCCTGAGATGAGTCCTAAAACAATAGACACAGCCTTCAGACCAAATTCACTATGTCCAATCACAGTCCTGTGTTACACAGCCTCATAGCAAAAATAGTTTGTCATTTGATTCAGGCACCATACTCAGGATGGAGACTAATCCCACTCCCTTTAGGACCTTAAGACCTACCAGCACCACCACGTCCACTCCTGCCTGCACGAGCAGGTCCAGCCGGTACTTGTCATCCTCACGGGTAACGATGGCAGCGCCACACAGCAGCTGTTTGCGGGAGTCTTTAGAGGCCAGAGGGTAGTCTCTGTTCTTCTTCAGATCAGTGCGAGCAATTATAGCCACCAGCTCATCACTGTCGTTCACAATGGGCAGTTTACCTGCAATCAACAAGCGTCCCCACGACCGACCCGTTACTCAGAGAAGAAGTGGAGAAGTGAAAATAACCTTTCAAAGTCCTTTAGAAGCAGTTTCACTTCTCAAGCTGAAAAGATGAAGAATCAGACCTTTTTTTGCTGCACTGCAGGATGTCATTGGCCTCTTTGAGTGTAACACCTGCTGGTGCAACCACTAAATCTTCCCTCTTTGTCATTGCCTGGCAAATATCACAAATAAATCACAAAAAGATGTGAGTTTAAAGAATGTGATTTTATACACACACACACACACACACACACACACTTATATATATACACATTTTTTATTTTTATATATATATATATATATTGCCCTCTTTCACACACTGACACAGAAATATCACAATTTCATGATAGTTCTATTCCACCTATATTTTTAAGCATTGTATGTCATATGTGATTCATTTGTGTTTTTAAAAACCTTTTGTATATTGTATGTACAATCAAAGATGAATCACAAACCTCCTCCAACAGCCGGTCATAGTCCTTCTCTGAGAGGAAGTCAATGTCTCGTGACGTCACGATTCCCACAAGCTTGCTGCCCATCTTGCCGGTTTCGGTGACAGGGATTCCAGAGAAGCCGTGTCGCACCTTGGCCTCAAACACATCTCCGACCGTGTGCTGTGGACTCATCACCACCGGATCCGTGATGAAGCCCTGCTCGAATTTCTGCCATGACACCATATATTGCTCTGCTGATGAGAGGCCTCAGGGAAGCTTGTGTGTAAATCTGCATGTTCAACGTGTTGTTCATTATATTCCTATTAAGACAATTCACTGAAAGTTTGACACCTTAACTTTCCGGACTTCATTTGCTTGGAACTCTGGGGTGCAATTGTGATGGATGATCCCAATACCACCCATGAGCTGTAATACAAAATCACAGAAAGCTAAATGGAAAAGCAACAGGACTTCATGGTTTTGAGTGTGTGGGGGATACTCACAGCCATAGCGATGGCCATGGAGGATTCAGTCACAGTACCCATGGGGGAGGAAATAAGCGGCGTCTTCAGGGTTATCTTCCGGGTCAGAGCAGAGGTCAGATCCTGAATGACAGACGCAAATGGTAACAGAAAGGAACCAATGTTCTACAGAACAATTATCTTTGTTTATGTTCATGCTTGTATTTTCATACAGACTATGCATTGCACAAAGATAAGAACAGTTTGGGGTGTTACTTTGGACAGCTTTCACATATGCACACATCTCTATCCCATTATTAATTTGACTTCAAGTGACTTGGATGTGCTCATTCAAAGCACAAATATTGCTGTTTTTATAAGCAGGGCATCAGTTTAACTTCCCTGTGGTAAGACAGACAAAAACATCCTACGTTCTCTCCCACATTCTAACACACACACACACAAAATGTAACACCAAATATAAATACCACAATATATACTATCCCATATCCATTACACATGGGAATTTTGGTTCGCGCCTCCCTCACACTGTCATACACACACACACACACCCACACACCCCTCAGCCTCTCTGCCTGTGACAACACACCCTATGCACCTGGGATGCCAACACCACCTATTTTGCACATCTTATTTGTACTCCTTCATCCCTCTCTTACACTATGCCACACTCCACCCTCTGTTGTAGTCGTGTTCGCACTACATGGCAACTGACTCAGCTCCTCCATCTCACTGAAGGTAGAGGAGACCGCCAGCTCACTAATTAATTAGGAAGATCCCGCCCCCTCCACTAAATCATTACTAGATGTGCTGTATTTACTGAAACACACACACTGGTAAGCCCTTATGGGGCATGTCAGGAAACCTGCTGAGCTGTTTTGGTGCATTTTGCAAAAGTACTCACCACTTCATCTGAGGTAAAGTCAATGAAGCCAGGCAGGATCAGAAAATCACTGAATCAAAGACCACAGAACAAACAAACAAAGAAAAACTGATACTAAAAATACATTATACTAACAACCTAGCAAATACACGTCACATCAGAAGTAGATGTACGCTAAAGAAAGGCTATTCTGTCTGCGCTCTCATGTAAACTCATGAGTTAAAACGTAAGTGTTTTACTGATCCGCGGATCGAAATATTTATCCAGTGGGTGTTGGTCGAGGATGCTAAAGCTATTTCTATTCGTTACGCTTTGCCCTTTCTCCATTTCGACGTGCTATCCTTTTATTCGGGAGAGCCGATGTCTCGCATTCGCAGCATGCAAACAATAACCGTCATTATCGTACTCAAGTAGTACACACGGATTTAGTGTGATATACTTCCAAGACTGAACAATGATGCTTTATTCTTAGTGAATGTGAATGAAAATCCCGCTTCTCGGGTTACTCACAAGACGATAGCGTCGCGTACTTCAGACAACAAAAAACGACGTCAAGGAACACAGCTGGTCTTCATCTGCGACCGTTACAGACTAGCCTCTGTGGCATCTCTCAAAGTCAAGCGAAAGTCTAGCCCTTAGCTAAATCACCCAGAATCACAGTTGGAGTTTACACATTTTAAAGACTCGACCTGCTCAGTTTGAGAAAACTCTCATCCTCTCAACGTGGTGGATGACGACGGGACATGTTAAGAGAGAGCAGACGGGCGATGCGCCCGTTTTACTGTCCACGCTATTAGGTGGCCTAATAGTTCAGGTGTGAAATTTCCGTTTGGATGAGACAAAAAATGTTTTTGACTTGGGTTGAAATAATCATCTTGCTTATAAAAGGAGGACTGGTGATGTAGCAAATCCATACAATCGTTTTGAAGCCGTGGTCAGGCTGCCCAATATTCAACTTTATGTTATTCACAAAGGATCTGACACAGCCCCCAACTGAGCTTTAAACACCTGGAAGTTAATTTAGTCCATTCTGTAAATTGAAATGTACAGAGATATGGGTCTGTAAAACAAATGGAATGTGATGCTTTTGAGCATTGCTATGACAAAATGTTTTCATATCTGTTCTACAACACAGATTATATCGGTCTTGATAATATAATTCTTAATCAGATTTATGGTCCTTTTTAATCTGCTGACATGGGGATGTTAATATGATGGGCAAAGAAGGCAAGCAGTTATATTTGAGTAGTGCTGGACATTATAAATGAGTAAACATCACTATTTACACATTAGGACATTTTATTGTACTATGACATGACTGTATTTCTCTGTAGAGACTGTAAATGTATAGGTCTATTTTATGTGATGATAATCCCCGAAAGGAATGTGTTCTTCTGAGACCAACAATATGGAATTGGGCTAAAATTGCACATCACTGAGAACCCAACCCAGTCTGTGCAACAGTTTAAAAGTACACAATCCAAAAGAAAAATAAAGTCCACTCCTAATGAACTTGTTTAGTGACACTAACGTTAACCTAGTGATGCAAACATGGTTAATTTTGCTGATCAGCACTCCTTTGAAACCGTAGGAGTCTCACCTCTCTGGTTCGTAGCCAGCCTGGATGCGTGTGGCGCTGTAGCGCTGAGCTGCAGTCTCATGCCCATGAGATGTGTTGTGGCCAAATGGCCCCTGGTGCTCAGGGTCGCGAGGCGACAGCTGCAATCTGGCTGGCTCTGTGTCGCCCACAATGAGGCGGTAGTCGATCTGGTAGCTGTCGTGCTTGCCATTGGCAAAGTGCTCATAGACATGGCCCTCCATGTAAGCGATGTCCAGTACTCCAATCCTCCTCTACAACCCTGCGTGAGCTGACGCCCCGGGCCTCCGCCCACCTCCCCTCTCCACCTGCACCACAGAGCGGCTCCTGGGACACTGCGTGCGCATTCACCAGTGGTTGTGCTGGAGCCACGCACACAATCCAAGTTTGTTCCTCAGATCGAGATGGAGAGCTTTCTCTTAGCTGAGGAGCAGAGTAAGAGATTCATCCAACATGCATCATACAAGCAGCAGCTGAATCAGGTAGAATGAAATACGGCTCTGATAGAGGCTTTGTCCCAAACAAAATTAAGCTACTGGGTGTCTTGGTAAGACTCTGTAAGTGGTGATCCCTAAAAAGGCCTGTCTGCTGCCATTGGACTACTGTTTTCTCTAAAGTGCTGTCTGGAATGTTGTCAGAGACAACATTCAGAGGGATTGGGAAGGAAAGCCTCTTAGTCACTACCTGTACTGCCCTCATTGCCATTGAAATATAACAAGGTTACAGTCAAGCTCTGAAGCTTCACTCAACACTCTGCCCAACCGCCTTTAATGCTCATAAAGTAGGAGTTTGCAGAATTTGTTTGTTGTTATGCTACACACTAAATGCATGGCACACAAATGTTTGATGCAGCAAAATGTCAGTGCTTTTTTAACAAAGGAGAAATGAGCACATATGCACCTTCCCTATATTATGTGAAGATGGATAATAAAATGATAACAGGTGTATCTATTTGTTGTTCTTATTTTAATATTCACATCAGGCTTGTGATTTTGCAAGGAAATTGTAACATAAATGTTCCTAGTGTTCTAGGGTTACTCTCCTGGGCTCATATTCTAATACAGGTGTGATAAGAAATTATATTTCTAAAAGAAACAATCTTTAAGAAACAACTGCATTTGCATAAAGGATTTATCTTTTATCTTAATGCTTAATGTTTTAGTGTGCTAATGTCTGATTTTAAGTACACTTAGTTAAAAAGGCTACCACAAGTACTGTTCAAGTTCAAGTTCAAGTTTGGTTTATTCGTCACATACATAGTCATACACAGTATAACTCGCAGTGAAATGGTGGAGAGTGCTCTGTCCAAACTGAGGAAAAGAAAACAGGGGTGCATAGAGAAATATAGACATTCTCTATATGTGAAATATATATATGCAAAGATAAATATATATATATATATATATATATATATATATATATATATATATATATATATTCTATGTATGTACAAAATATATTAACAATGTATGTACAATATATGTACATTATGATTATATACACAATGTACAATGTATATGGTTGTGTATATATGTACACAATCTACAGAATGTACAGATCCATTTCGTATAATAACATATCTACAGTTGTTGTGTAACAAGGTCATTGAATATAAATATATATATACAGATATACAGTTATGTTACATTGTGGTGGTGGTCCCCACAGTTTATCAGTTTCCCTGATTCAGGGCCCGAATGGCCTGTGGGAAGAAGCTGCTCTTCAGCCTCTCTGTCTTGGTCTTCAGGGAGTGAAAGCGCCTCCCTGACCTCAACAGAGAGAAGAGTCTATTGTTGGGATGGGTGGGGTCCTTCACAATCCTCCTGGCCTTGGTCTGACACCGCTTGTAGTAGATGGTCTGCAGGTCAGGAAGTTCCGTGTGAGTGATGCGCTCTGCTGAACGCACTACCCTTTGGTGTGCTTGTCTGTCCTGCTTGGTGCTATTCCCAAACCAGACTGTGATGTTCCCCGTGAGGATGCTCTCGATAGTGCAGGTATAGAAGTTCCGCAGTACCTTGGAGGGCAGTCTGAAGGACAGGTCCTGCGAGATGTGAACACCAAGGTACCTGAAACTATCTACTCTCTCCACCGTGGTTCCACTGATCCTCACAGGTTGGTAGTGCCGCTCCTGCTTCTTGCTGCAATCCACGATCAGCTCCTTTGTCTTACTGACGTTTAGGAGGAGATAATTTTCCTGGCGCCAGTTTTCCAGGTGTTTAATCCAGGTAGGCCCTCTCGTCGTTGTCCGAGATCAGACCCATGACAACGGTGTCGTCAGCAAACTTGACAATGATGGTGGAGCTGGAAGTGGCTGTGCAGTCGTAGGTGTACAGTGAGTAGAGCAGGGGGCTTAGGACACAACCCTGAGGAGCTCCAGTGCTGAGGGTGAGGGTGGATGAGGCGCAGTTGCCCACCCGTACTGATTGTGGTCTGTCTGTTAGGAAGTTGGAGATCCAGTCGCACAGGGATGTATGCAGTCCTAGATCCCCCAACTTAGTAGTGAGTAGGGAGGGGATGATAGTGTTAAATGCTGAACTGTAGTCGACAAATAGCATTTTAACATAATTTCCCCTCCCTTCGTCCAGGTGAGTCAGTGTAGTGTGGAGCAGATGTGCAATTGCATCGTCAGTGGAGCGGTTGTGGCGGTATGCAAACTGCAGTGGGTCCATGGAGGCTGGCAGTGAAGATGTGATGAAGTCTCCGACTAGCTTTTTAAAGCACTTCATCACGACTGATGTGAGGGCGACAGGTCGGTAGTCATTGAGGTCGGAGGGTCGAGGTTTCTTCGGGACGGGGACGATGGTGGATCGCTTGAAGCTGGACGGGACGATACCGAGCGTCAGGGAGAGATTGAAGATGTCGGTGAATACCGGGGCTAGCTGATCTGCGCAGGCTTTGAGGACCCTCCCGCAGATACCGTCTGCTCCCATCGCCTTCCTGGTATTCACCCTTTTAAACACTCTTCTCACGTCACTCTCCGTGACGATGAGAGGGCGCTGTTCTATGGTGGGCCCCGCGCATGTGCCATTGGCTGCGCCGATAGTGCCATTAGCACTAGCGCTGCTAGCATTAGTGCTGTTAGCACTAGCGCTGCTAGCATTAGCGCTGCTAGCATTAGCGCCGTTAGCATTAGCGCTGCTAGCATTAGCGCCGTTAGCGTTAGCGCTGCTAGATGTAGCCTCGAAGCGAGCGAAGAATGTATTCAGCTCGTTCGCCAGAGACTCATCCGCACTCATCAGTCCGGAGGGTGGGCTCCTGTAGTCCGTGATCGTCCGTAGTCCCTGCCACAGGGATCTAGAGCCACTCTGCTGTCACTAAATATTAACTAGTTTCAACTTTGCTAATAGTTCTACTGATTTTCATAATTGTCTTCTTCTTTCCATTTGTTGAACATTAAACAACTGTTTCATCCTCTCTCTCTCTCTCTCTCTCTCTCTCTCTCTCTCTCTCTCTCTCTCTCTCTCTCTCTCTCTCTCTCTCTCTCTCTCTCTCTCTCTCTCTCTCGAAGCTCCGCCTTGTGGTTTTAATATGCTCATCCACAATTCAATATAGAGCTCTACAGTCTATATCTGCACAGAGCTGATGACTTTATAAAAGTCCACACTGCAAAATGTGCATAATACTGACGTTTACATTACAATGCTCTGTCCAGTCATGCCAAAGCCAGTTTTATTTCAATTCAATGTATGTACATGAATTACTTGAAGACATGAATAGAAATCTATAGAGGCATTACTCATTATGTCATGACCCTGTTATCTATTAGAAACCCACAATTTATCTGAATTAATTATTCATAAATAAATTGTCAGCTTCATGTCCATTCAGATTTCAGTGGAGATCAGCAGGGGTCTATTGCTGTGTATTATTATTCATAACACTGTGCCTGCAAACTGTGAGAACAGACACACACAGGTTATTTTCCAGTCCTTGAGTGCTTTTGTGGCACTGCTTGACAGTTGGTGGAGTGTTCCCTAAAAGAGCCACTGAGCATGATGGATTCGGTAGTAGGAGTTTAGTGAGCAGAGAGGACGAAGACTTACGAGTGCAGGCCATGAACACCCCCCTCCACCTGAGCAGACATGGTCCTCTTCTCAAACTTCAGCTCTCCAGAGTACATCACAGAGCTACACTCAACATAGAAAATGACATTACACACAAGCATTCACTCACACACAGCTTCCTCTCTTCCATTTTCTGCTGACCTTCCAAAGAACCCTTGATGCTATAAAAGATAAGAAAGACCATAAATAGAAATGTGTTTGTAGACAAAATATATCCTAGCATTTGAAAAACTGATGTTTTTCAGTGTACATGAAAAGGGAAGTAGATTCATCTGAACCCACATCTTGTTTTTTCAGTAGATGAGTACTGCTCTTGAGCCTTCTTACAATGACAATGGTTTTATTTAATCCCTATTCAGTAATTACACAACACTGAAAACATCACAGTAAAACAGCAGTATGACCAGCACTTAAGAGTAAATACCTGAGTGCTTTTCACTTGGCGTAGAAGATTTTAAAGCATGCATTAATGCTACATAAGACCATATTGGGGTATTTGAGAAAATCAACAGCAAAGCTAAAGGTCCAGAGATTATAAAGGTTACCATGAAGGTGATACACATAATATGGGTTTTCCCAGAAACTAGTAAACCCAGCTGACATTTGCTAGACAGCAAACATTGGAGGTGTCTAGTGGACAGGAAATATCTACAATAAACCTTTTATATTTGTTTATCAGGGAGTGTGTATTCTCACAACAGTTCTGAGGAAAATTGCAAATAAATGAAAATCCAGGAAGTTGCCAACAAATTTGATTCTTTTCACTAAACAATGGTTTCTCAATTGCATGCATCTGCGTGCACAAGGAAAACAACTCCTAAATAGAAGTAGCATTATCACATTAAATGATTGAAGGTATATGATCACAGGAAACAAAAGAAAGTCTGATTGCCTTTAAACTAGGTTTGAATCCTTTAAGCAGACAACCTCAGAGCAATGGAAAACTGAGCCGAAAGCAAAAACTTTGGCCGAGTGTGAAAAGGCCATCCATAATTACCATAATAAATGTTATCTCACGGTGCACCCTTGTTGAAATGATGATCAAGTAGAAATGTGTTCATTTTCAATAGACTAGGTTCCTTTTTTCCATTACACTAGCATAATGTCCTTAGTGGTTGCAGCCTATTCTGGTAACACCCTCATAGCAGGACAAACATTATAGAAGTATGGATAGGCTTGCTTGGTGAATGTTTGTCTGAAGGTGTGCACATATCTGTTGTTGAGAGGATCAAAGAAGGAGATCAGACCACTGTCCCAGTCCAGGAGCACTCTGATCTGCTGGAGGGTCTGCTTCATGGCAAGAGGCATCAGCCTCTCGTCTGACACTCCTATCCCATATTTACCCTTGTACTAACCCACTTGCCACAAGCCATGCTTTATGAGGTCCTCACAGACTCACAGAAGAAAAAGTGATACAGCCTATTAAAGAATGTCATGCTTCAGTTACATGCTTTTTTCTGTACTCACACTTCCTCCAAATGTCTCACAGAATCAAATCATTTTCAACCTGCCATGAAGTGGATACAAATCAACAGAACGGCATAAAGAGAAACCACAACAACAGATGAATAAACAAAACAAGACTTTCCATGTTCAACTTGACATCTTTATTAGTTGGTAGTTGTTTAGTTGTTTTTATTTTTTGCTTTCTGCGGAATATGTAAGGACCTGTTTCCACTGAAATATAAACCACTAAACAGAACTAAAGTGCTGAAAGGCATATGTGGAAAAGGAAAACATTACACAATCAAAAACAACCATATTTTGTGCATCTTACTAATTAATTAAATTTCAGTTCTAATTCAATGATTACATCCAACCTAGACATACAGGTTTTGCCTGTTAGAACATAGGGGAATCTTTTTAGCAATATATATTGCTGACTGAACTGACTGGCATCTATTTAGTGCAAATATCATGGTCATTCCATAGAAAACTACAATAAACACAAGCTGCAGTACAAGATCTCATCATGCATCTTACTGAGATGTAATCTGATCTCCATGTACTGTTCAGAGGAACTCAAAGTCTTTGTCCAGCTCTTTGAAATTAAAATATTAAGTCACAAATAATGATTCCTATGAACATTAAACATATGTAACAAATGTGTATTTTATTTGAATATATAGTGTTCTAGAGTTAAGGCACTCTCAGTAGAAGTATTCTCTCATAATGAATGAGACTACTGTTTGCGAAGGCAGGAAAGCCTCTCTCAGTGAGCTTGAAGCTGAATATGTGGACATGTGTATGACATAGAAGCCCATGCTCTGTGTCAGGCCTGTATTGCTATGACCCTCTGTGGAGGCTCTACTTCACAATGAAGGGGATTAGCGCTTTTGCCCAGTACCCACTGGAGAAGGTCCTCTCCAAGAGCAGCTCCCTTCTCTGGGCTCCACACCCACACATACACACACACACACACACACACGCACAGGGCCCACATCACACATGCACATATACACCAGTGACCCAGCAGAGTCCCTGATTGAAAGCCCACAAAGCCCAGAAGAAGCTTATAGGAGCAAAAGCTTCTAAGTAAGCAGGAAGAAGCTGCTGAATAGGACAAACACCACCTCTGCTCAGCATATCTGATTGGGGGAAATTTGTGTGAGTTCCTCAGAAGCAACATTTAAAAAAAATAACAGGCACATTGAAAGGAGAAACAGTAATTTCCATAAACTGTAAGAAACAGGTGAACTGGGGTTGGCAAGAGAAGAGGTTAAGAAAGGTCTGCTTGTGTGTGCACATGTGTGCATGCATACCAGCTTGTTCAATATTATTTTTCATTTTTATCACATACTGAAAGTTGCCTAGGTGCTCTGCTACATCAGTCACCATTCCAGAGGCCTTGATCCTGAAAGAACATGCAGGAATGGATGTTGGCAGATTCCATGTGCTGAATGTACACATAGAATTAACAGATACAGAATATATCCTCCTACAAGAGAGGTTTATTGGTAGCTACAAATACATAAAACAGTTTAGTCAAAGTGCTTCCAAAAAAGATCTTATAGCAACTTTAATGATAAAGCATACCAGACTTCACAAGTATTTTTGTTGCATAATTATCTCTGACTCACCCACTAGAGGGCACAACATCCCTATTTAGTCATTTAGTGGTAGTGAATGGCCTGGGCCAATTAAAATTAGACTAACCTTAGCCTTCTATGTTTTATTAAGTTATCCTCTCTTCATTATGTTACACCTACATGATTCAATTATTTCTCCAATTCCCACAATGCCTTAGACTCAACCGTCACACTAATCCTTTAAGGTAGAAGTTCTCCTATTGATTAGTTGTCAGCCTTAGTCAGCTTTATGATTGTATAAGAGACATTAAATTTAAATTATTCAATTGTTTAGTTATTGCAATTAATTTGTTTAAAAAATGTTACAATGGTGTAATAGTCAGCAAATATATCTATGTGTAAGGATATAGGCATGCAAATTTTGATACAAGGTTACTTATTTATGCATTTTTGATGATGATTATACTACTGCAGCGCTTTGTGATGCTAATTAGACTACTGAAGTGCTGTGTGATGCCAGCTAGACTACTGCAGTTCTGTATGATACCAGTTAGACTACTGCAGAACTGTGTGATGCTGATTAGGCTAATACAGTGCTGTGCGATGTTGATTGGACTGCTGCAGTGTTGTTCTTTATGGGCTTCCTGTCTGTGGGTTAAAGAAGCTGCAGAACATTCAGAAAATGGCTGCTGGAGTTCTTACACACACCAGCTTAAGGGAACATATAACTACTACACTCAAACATTTACACTGGGTTCCTGTTCATGGCTGTGTGCAGTACAAAATCCTTCTCTTGGTTTTTGCCCTCATGGTCTGACCTGTCCATCCCTTTCTGGCGTTCCTCATATGTCTTTTCCTTCACTCTGTCTCCATCCCTCTGACACTCATCTGCTGTCTGTCGCTCACGTCACACTCTGCACTATTGGCGTTTCTAGAGCTGCAGACCCAAGGCTTCTTCCTCCAGCTGCTCATTTACAATAATTTCATAACTCATCTCTTTGTCTGAGATCATTTCAACCTTTAATTGGTTACTATAGTATGCACTTGCATCAATATTATGTCTATTTTTTTTTTTATACCAGTTTTATTCCCTCCTGTTATCTTATTTATATATTTGAAGCTTCTTTATATTTTATTTGACCTTTTTTATATTGTATGATCTTGTAAAGTGCCATTGGGTAACAAGAAATGCACGTAATTTCTTAATTAGAATAAAATTCTTCTTCTTCTTCTTCTTCTTCTTCTTCTTCTTCTTCTTCTTCTTATTATTATTATTATCAAACAGTGTATTGATCATCCTTTCAAAGGTTGCTGGTGTTACTTTTGGGCTATTATTATCAAATTTAGAATGGTGCGTTTTGCCTGGAATTAGTTTCTTTTGTATTGAGCAACCTAATGGAAAAAGTTGTTCTTGAGCAGATAATCTACTATTTTTCACTTAATGAATCGTTGATTTCAAGCATGCCTATAAAGCAGATCATTCTACGTGCACAGCACTGACAAAAATGATCGACAAGATATTTTTACAAGAAAATGATGGTCGGAATCGTATTACTTGACTTTACTGTGGCATTTGTTATTAACAAAACAAAGTATATATGGGTTTAGTCTATGGTAAAACAGCAGTTTCTCCTCCCCTAGATGCTTTCATTGTGGTGTTTCCCAGGGGAGCTGTCAGGAAAGAGCTGTCTAAGCTCTGGTTAGCTGAGAATGAATCTGCAAGCCTCACACTGCCCTGTCAGTAAGGAGAGCGAGCATGCCTCTCTCATGGCTCAGAGCTCAGGAGAGGCTGGCCTGCGGTCTAATGGGCGTCTTTAGGAATATCTGTGATAGTAAACACAATATAAATTATGCGAGAGCTCAACATAGTCACACTGCCAGGCAGGTTAGTTAAACCAAAACCCAAAACAGGTGCAGCGTGCAGATCTGTATTGTCTTGGTCACCACAGTATGGAACAAGTTACCAACTATGATCATGGGAGTACACAGTTTTGTTGGTGGAGCCCAGGAAGAGCAGCTGCTACCTCAGCTAATGGGGATCCAAATAAAGACACGAAAAACAAAGACATTTCAGTAGTTATAGGAAGTAAAGCTGTTCTGTAGAATTCAGAATTACAACTCAGACTGCATATTTTTGCAGGACACAGTTATATTGTTTTGCTGACAAATATGAAAGGATGATATCAAAGTTGTTGTTTTGGAGCAGAACAGCATCTAGTCTGGTAGGCTACTACTTCAACTACTCACTTCTTCAAGAGGTATCCACAGTACTTCAGGTACAAACCGTTCTATTCTATCCTCTACAGATTTCTGTGAGTTTATGTTTGCATAATATGAATTTCTGTTTACATTCATCAACTTTTTTTATGAAATATACTGTATAGTGAATTTGCTGAAGTCTACACCATAATGAAGTTTATGAAAAACAATGTTTATGAAAAAAAAGCATTTAAATGCTCATCAATCAAAGAGTATTAATTTTGTAAAATGGTGGGTAGTTAAAATAGTATTATTTTCTGCTTTCTACTAATTTTACTTCACTTGTTGTGAAGGAAAAAAAAACTACCAACCACATGTAACTTATGATGTGTTCTAATCTGAAATTGTTTAGTGGATGAAACACTGCAGGTGCTGTTGTTGTTAGTGCTAACTGCTTTATAGTACAGAAATAATAAATGCTGAATCTCCTGATTGTCTTATTATCGCAAATTTTCTGCCTTACTCTATTTGAGGGAAAACAATGGCGCTGTCAAAGCTCAACCAAGCTACTAAGAGTTTCACCAAAGCACAGGATTACAGAAATGACATGATGCTGCTGATGCAGCCCTATGCTAACTGGGAGCAGTATCTATTGCCGGCACCCGTCTCCATCGATTTACTGGCTCAGCTGGTACGCATTTCTGCTGCAGATGACTTCTCCATCAATAAAAATCCACCAAAAGATGGGTTCAAATTCATCAGATACCCCAATTCTTTTAGGGCCTGCCTCTTTCAAGTATGTAATGGTTGCTGGCAAGCCTTTAATGTTGCTCACAAGAACATGGACCAAATTCGTATGTACACCAGACAGGTTCCAGAGTACATCAAAAACTCAGTTGGGCTCATAATACAGGAGGATGATGGTCTTGTCCAAGCCTTCTTACCAGCTGAGCTTCAGAACATTGCGCACATATCATCAGAATGCTTAAACCTGGCCATCATGACTGAGAAACAATTCTCAGATATCATCAAGCTGATGCAAGAACTGGTGGAGGCTTTGGTGAATGCAAGACAGAGTCATGATGAGGAGATGGAAGAAATCAAGAAAAACATTGAGATAGCAAAGATTAAACGGGCTGAAGCTAAGGAGGCAAGCGACAGGGCCGAGGCTGCTTTCAATCTGGCTAATGAAAGATTAGCTGAGGACAGAAGGGCCTACCAGCAAGCAATGAAAGATTTGCCAAGTGGATGGGGCCTTTTTGGCCTGAAGCTAATATCAAGTATGTCAGAGCAAGCAATATCAATAGCCTGTGCGTTTGCAACAGAATTTCTTCCAGGACAAATTATCCAAACCTATCTCCAAGCGGACACTATTACACCAAAAGCCATAACACATGTGATCAAAAACTTAAAAGGCACTCCTGAAAGCCACAGAAACATGGCCACTGGAATGAAGAGTAACGTGGATGAAATGTTGGCAACAAGTAACATATTTTCTAAATCTATAACATTTCTACTAGTGGTTGAGAAAATGGAAGAACTTTGCAAAGGTAAGGAAATAAATTGGCCTGAGGTGTATGATCAGGAGAAGCAAACGGTAAAGTCTGATTACTTGGTGGGACTATTTCAGCAAGTCAGCAGAGATATACAGCAAGAAGCTGAATGCCCGATTAAATCCGAGGCACTAGGCATCTGTGACAAGGGTATCTCCACTTTAACAGAGCTAGGTAAATATGCTCCAGAGGGGAAATGTGATGATGCCAAAACAGAGGAGCTTATTAAAGCCATTGACGAACTGAATGTAAGGGCCATGGCCTTTTATTCCAAAAGCAAGTCTTTTACAAATCAGCCATCTTTCTTGACAGCACCCCCAAGTCAAGTCAACAGCAAATCTATGACTCAGCAAATACAGATGTGGTCCAGATGCACTTAAGACAATCTCATCTACGTCTACAAATGGCTGAAACCCAGCTAAAAATTGCAAATGAACGGAACGAGAAGACTATGGACAACTTGGATCAGAAGAAAAAAGCTCTTGCTGAAATTGTGAGTGAGCTGAAACATTATAATCTCAAGGAGATCGACTTCAACAAGAGAATTGTGGTGCTAGCGAAAGGCCTGGAAATCATGGGGCAGGTGAAAGAACAGTGGGAGAAACTGGTGCACTTCTTTCAGATCATTTCAAACATTGTTAAGACCACTCTTAGTGAAAATCTTAAACATTTTAAACAGACTGTTGAAATAGCTGTAGAGAACAACTACACCTACAGCATGTTTGTCAAAGACAAAATCTACACTAATGCTCTGAATGCTTCTGCCTACGCCTATTTGGTTAACATGATGTCTACCACTTACACTGAGGTGTCTGTCCAGTACCTGATGAACAATGTCAGTACTCTGGGAAGACTGATGACCATGGATCCAAACTCACCTCAGTTCCTTGCAGAGATTGACAAGTTAGGGAAGGAATGCGAATCTGCCCAAAATGGTATCAACAGCCTTGCAGCAAGAAACAGGAAGGAGTTGTACAACAGATGCGAGGAAAGAATAACTCAAATCAAGACAATCCTTACCCCAGCACTGGCCCCACTGAGTGAAAAGGACAATCTCAATCTGAAGAAGGCAATAGATGCAATGAAGGAACCAATTCAGAAGGTGGAGGAAGACAAACCAGCAACTGAGATGAAGGCTATAACTGAGGATGATGCTGACCAATATGCATAACTTCATAATAGTGCATTTAATAGTGCATTTTCCTATACTTTTCTTTTCTTTTTTCTGTCATTTTAATGTAGTATGTATACAGTATTACATTTGACAAAAACATGATTAGAAGGTTTGACCTAATTCCTGTCTGTTAATTTATTCTGAATAATCAATTTTGTTCTTTTGATTAAATTACTGCAGCATCATACTGTCTCGTATTGTTTTTCTTTGTGATTCAAAGAACTTTAAAATCCAAGAGGTAATATGTATGCCAAACAAACAAACAAAAAAACATTTCAGATTGCAGAGTAGCTATTACTAATTATTAGCTATTGCTCATCTCTTTTTCAGTAGAAAAAAGAAATTGGAGTTTAGATTTACTAAAGTGTAATGAGTGAACTAAAGCCATTAGATTTGAGTAAACTCACAATTCTTCACACATTAATTGTGTTGCACATTGAGTGTGAGTGCAGTGTGGTGAACAGGAATACAGGCTCAGTAAAGGAAGTAGCATTTCTTAGCAGCTAGGGTGGTACTGATGGGCCCAACATCTTAGTAAAAACAAAGTCTGACACTTTACACAAAAAAGAAATCACAGACACTATGATTTCATTATTTCAAAACATTAGATATAATGAATCATTTTAGTGAATTATTATGATTATGAATTATGACTGCTCAAGTAAGGACATCCATGTATGCAAACAAAGCCATTATAATACACACTCTCTCTATCTCTCTCTCTCTCTCTCTCTATATATATATATATATATATATATATATATATATATACAGTGCATCCAGAAAGTATTCACAGTGCTTCACTTTTTCCACATTTTGTTATGTTTCAGCCTTATTCCAAATTGGAATAAATTTTTTTTTTTCCCCCTCAAAATTCTACACACAATACCCCATAATGACAAAGTAAAAAAAGTTTGTTTGGAATTGTAACAAATTTATTAAAAATAAAAAAAACAAAAAAATCACATGCACATAAGTATTCACAGCCTTTACCATGACACTCAAAATTGAGCTCAGGTGCATCTTGTTTCCACTGATCATCCTTCAGTTGTTTCAACAACTTGATTGGAGTCCACCTGTGGTAAATCCAGTTGATTGGACATGCTTTGTAAAGGCACACACCTGTCTATATAAGGTCCCATAGTTGACAGTACATGTCAGAGCACAAACCAAGCCATGAAGTCCAAGGAATTGTTTGTAGACCACTGAGACAGGATTGTATTGAGGCACAGATCGGGGGAAGAGTACAGAAAAATTTCTGCAGCATTGAAGGTCCCAATGAGCACAGTGGCTTCCATCATCCATAAATGGAAGAAGTTTGGAACCACCAGGACTCTTCCTAGAGCTGGCCGCCCAGCCAATCTGAGTGATCGGGGTAGAAGGGCCTTAGTCAGGGAGGTGACCAAGAACCCAAGGGTCACTCTGACCGAGCTTTAGCATTGCTCTGTGGAGAGAGGAGAACCTTCCAGAAGGACAACCATTCCTGCAGCACTCCACCAATCAGGCCTGTATGGTAGAGTGGCCAGACGGAAGCCACTCCTCAGTAAAAGGCATAAGACAGCCTGCTTGGAGTTTGCCAAAAGGCACCTGAAGGACTCTCAGACCATGAGAAACAAAATTCTCTGGTCTGATGAAACAAAGATTCAACTCTTTGGCCTGAATGCCAAGCGTCATGTCTGGAGGAAACCAGGCACCGCTCAGCACCTGGCCAATACCATCCCTACAGTGAAGCATGCTGGTGGCAGCATCATGCTGTGGGGTTGTTTTTTGGCAGCAGGAACTGGGAGACTAGTCAGGGAAAGATGAATGCAGCAACATACAGAGACATCCTTGAAGAAAACCTGCTCCAGAGTGCTCTGGACCAGGGTGAAGGTTCATCCAACAGGACAATGGCCCTAACCACACAACTAAGATAATAAAGGACTGGCTTCAGGACAACTCTGTGAATGTTCTTGAGTGGCCTAGCCAGAGCCCAGACTTGAACCCAACTGAACATCTCTGGAGAGATCTGAAAATGTCTGTACCCCGGCGCGCCCCATCCAACCTGATGGAGCTTGAGAGGTTCTACAAAGAAGAATGGGAGAAACTGCCCAAAAATATGTGTGCCAAGCTTGTAGCATCATACTCAAAAAGATTTGAGGCTGTAATTGCTGCCCAAGGTGCTTCAACCTAGTATTGAGCAAAGGCTATGAATACTTATGTACATGTGATTTTTGGTTTTTTTATTTTTAATAAAGTTGCAAAAACTCCAAACAAAGATTTTTTCACTTTGTCATAATGGGGTATTGTGTGTAGGAGTTTGAGGGGAATTTTTTTTTTTTTTAATCCAATTTGGAATAAGGCTGTAACATAACATTAAATGTGGAAAAAGTGAAGCGCTGTGTGTGTGTGTATATATATAAATATTTGTCATTTCACTTTTCTTGGGGATTAATTAGTCCAGAGGCCTATAAGAGCTTGTCAAGGAAAAAACGTGTGTATGGGTGCATGCATGTATGTGTATATGTATATTAGGAACCAAGCATTAAACCATTAAGCTGCAATAAAACTGAGACACAATTGTCTTGGAGAAAAGAAAAACCATGTTCAGTTAGCACAGGCTGTATCAAAAGCCATAGAACCAGAGGACATTAAAATCATAATTCTCACCTTGCATAATCTCTCATGATTCAAATGTATATGTAAACAGATATGCATTGGTGTGTTGTAAGGTGTTCTGCCATTATCTGATGATATGTTTGCAGAAAGTGTGTTACATCTCTAGAGAGACAATTGCCTCCTGGCCTCTTTTTGGTGGAGAATGGAAAAAGATACACATATACACAGACCCGCGCACGCATGCACACACACACACGCACGCAGCATTAGTTTAGCTGCAGATGCAGTTACTGCATCAACACTTCTAACGTGACTGCCATGTGGCCTCTGCAAGTCCAACCCTCATCAACATGTGCTTCATGTATCTGGATCTCTTTTTATCTCATTCTTATTTTTTATGTCATTCTTTCTCTTTCTCTCTTATCCCTATAGGCTCTATTTGCTTTCTGCTAGCAAACAAGAGGTTAAAAAGACTATAAGAACCATCTCATGTACAGACAGTGGAGGGGGGGGTTGAGATGTGAGTGTGTATGCACTCGTGTCTGTATTTGCCAGTGCCTCTGCCTTGCAGAGCTTGAAATGAGTTCAGAGGCAGTCTGGAGATGAGACTGATCTCTTCCTTCCTTCTTTCTTCCTCCCTCCTTCTCCCTCTTTCTCTCTTGTTCATTGCCCTGGTTTTAGGAGTGTGATGCGATGGATTTGGGAGCGGAAAAGTACACAAGCGGATGTATGGGCTTCTGCTGCCCCTCCTCTCCACCCGAGAAGCCGATCCATGTCCTATCACCATTCCTGTGAGAGTGTGCATGAAGGGGAGAGAGAAGGAAGGGAGCCAGTGCTTGTGTGTGTGTGTGTGTTTGTGTGTGTGTGTGTGTGTTTGTGTGCATATGCGCATGTGTGCATGTCCCAGCACCCATTCTGAGGGGAGGAGGGAGCTTTAACTGGCCGTTGGATGTCACAGAAGCAGGAGTGTGTGAGAGAGCGCAGACAGAACAGCCGGGGGTCCTGACGGAAGAGGGAAAGACTGTGCGGAACGACAAGACAAGGGGCTGGCACGTGGACCTTTCAGCCAGCGCTTGCAAGGCATTGGACAATAGGAGCAGGCTGCACTACAACTCTCTGCCTGGAGCCCAGAAGCTGGTGTTGCCTGAGTCTTGACTTTGCGTTTTCTGAACGTTACGGCGGAGAGCCACTGTGCTGGGGGTCTCGTGGGCATTGCCAGTGTGCTGGAGGTGCTGGGTGTTACCTGTGCAGTGCGTCTAAGGTTTGGGTGAGGGAGGGAGCAGCAGGGGAACATGGCTGTACAGCTGATGCCTGAATCCGCCATCTGCCTCCTTATGGTAAGTGAAGTGTTCGATCCCCTCCAAGACAGGAACACACACACACACACACACACACACACACACACCTATAGCAGTGACTGCCACACCCTAGGGACAAAGTCTTCATTGGTCTCTCTGGCTAGATTGCTCTAATGTATTTGATTATTGTTCTCTAACACTCCCACCCTCCCTCTCTACACTCTCCCTCACTCTCTCTCTCTCTACCCCTACACACAGCACTTTGACCACGTGTACCTCTGCAGTAGGACAGCAGAACTAATGCAGCATAGAGATAGTCTCTATACTTAACATTATAATAATAATCTGCAATGCTTGAGAAATGCAGACTGTGGAATGTGGATTTTAAAATTGCAGGTCACCTTACCAAATTGTGGACTATTAAATAAAGTTTGTTTTATTATGCAGACTGAGTGTGTGTGTGTGTGTGTGTGTGTGTGTGTGTGTGTGTGTGTGTGTGTGTGTGTGTACACTGACTATTTCCCTTTGTTTGTTTTATCATTTTTATTTTCATTGCAAAATCTGATGTGTGTGTAGTCTTAAATAGCGTCTCATATGGAAGGTAAACACATACTTTCAGAGTTAGACTGATTTGACTGAAACACTAATCAATATCTTAACATTGTTTAACTGCAAAAGTGTATAAATGGTTTTGATAACCACTGAAAAGATATGGAATGATGAAATGTATGTAGGGCCATTCTAATGTACTACTGACCAATCATTCTCTGCCTCAGGAAGTGTCCTTAATCTCTTATCCAACTCTCTGAGAAAAGGAGAGCGATAGAGAGAAACAGACAAAGAAATATGTAAATGTGCAAAGTAAATGTGTGTATCTTGCTTATGGTCAAAGAAAGAAATCTAATAATTCTGTACTAGACAAATGTGTGACAGATTTACTTAGAGAAGTAAAATAGTTTGAGGAGTTCAGAGTTTTAATAGTGTTGCAGAAGAACAACAAAAACATTGCCTGAATTTCAGAATCCCAGAAAACAGGCACAGAAAATTTGAGAGCAGACTGCTAAATTCAACTAAACAATCCAAAAGAGCAGGGGGAGCAGTGCCAGTACCAGACAGCGATGGCGCAGGTCGGGACACTCTCTATGATGCTGTTGCAGACCAGATCAGGATGACGGACATGCTGTCCTTCTTCAGTCTCCTCAGGAAGCAGAGCTTTCTTCACTAAGGAAAAAGTGCTCAGGGACCATGAGAGATTGTTTGTGATTTTAAGAGAGTGTATGTTCTCACTCTTCACTGTATGTATTGGGGTGTGATGCATTTGCATCCTTCTGTAGTCCATAGTCATCTCTTTTGTCTTTTTGACAACCAGAGAAAGGCATGTCTGGAGAGACTGTGACAAAGGCTTTGACTTCTTTAATTATTTCTGTATTGTTTTTCATGGTATAAATAAAATGTAAAAAGGCAAATCTAAAGCAAACATATGAATCTAATTAATCTAATTAAGGCTAAAGTGAAAAGAAAGCAAGCCCACAATAGTTTATTCTATTCTGTGTGATGACAATGGAATTGTCAACAAAACCAAAACTGTGATGTCATAATATCACTGACCATTGTCATAATAGCTATTCTTATAAT
This sequence comes from Electrophorus electricus, assembly GCF_041902795.1. Taxonomy (NCBI): domain Eukaryota; kingdom Metazoa; phylum Chordata; class Actinopteri; order Gymnotiformes; family Gymnotidae; genus Electrophorus; species Electrophorus electricus. The sequence continues at coordinate 343,306 of NW_027658771.1, read as the reverse complement.
CTGCTTGACAAAGGTAAAATTGGTCAGTCTGTTGACAGAAATGGGAGGTTGCAGCAGCAAAATGCAGTTCTGCTGCTCTCACAGAAGATCTTCGAAGAAGAAGAAAACGAAGATTTTGTTGGACAGGAACACACAAAAAGCAATGAGTAGATTGCAACAAGAACTACCTGACAGAGTAGATACGAAGGAAATTAGAAAACGACACTGTGTTAAAATTGGAAAATTTGAGGAGGAATGTAGTGGGAAGGAGTTGGAGGAGAAGCAGAAGGAGACAAAAAATGAACAGAGTGAAAGATGGCACCTGAAGAGTGAAAGAGAGGATCTAGAGAGTGAAAGACAACACCTGAAGGGTGAAAGAGAGAATCTTGAGAGTGAAAGACAACACCTGAAGAGTGAAAGAGAGGATCTAGAGCGTGAAAGACAACACCTGAAGAGTGAAAGAGAGGCTCTAGAGAGAGAAAGACAACACCTGAAGGGTGAAAGAGAGAATCTTGAGAGTGAAAGACAACACCTGAAGAGTGAAAGAGAGGATCTAGAGCGTGAAAGACAACACCTGAAGAGTGAAAGAGAGGCTCTGGAGAGAGAAAGACAACACCTGAAGGGTGAAAGAGAGAATCTTGAGAGTGAAAGACAACACCTGAAGAGTGAAAGAGAGGCTCTAGAGAGTGAAAACCAAAACCCAAAGTGTGAAAGAAAGAACCTGAAGACGTTATGGGACAAAGTAGTGGGGAAGAAAACTAAGCAGCAGCGCATGGGGAGAGCCATGGCTGGGGAAGCTTTGTACTGCTCAAAGGGACCACACACTTCCCAAGGAGGACCAGCTAAAGAAATCGGTAGTATGCAGAAAGGTTTCCCGAGCACATAAAAAGGCTATGATTACCAACTGGCCAAAGAGACAGACGCTGTGCTTGACTACATCAGAACTATGTTTATAACCAGTCAATATGAACTTCTACCAATCCATCCAAAACCTGATAAAGGAGACCTGAATGACGATACTACTGGAACTACAAAATTACTGGGACTACTACTATTTAGCATTCTGAAAAAATAAAAATGAAAAAGTCCTCATGTTCTTTAAAAAAAATAAATCAATAAAATGTAAAAAGCTCAAAAAGCTTTTTTAAACATTGGCAACTGTGTATTTGATTTACCTCGGAATGGGTGCAGCTGGTTCATGGCGCATGTGTTCGAGCTTTAGCCTCTGTATTTGGCATTTCAGTGCATCGAGCAGTTGAAACTATAGCAAGCAAAGGCAAAAGGAGCTGTGCGGTCGATGTTTGTGCAAGTGGTCTTCCACATAGTCCCATGCTGTGCTGGGTTTAGGGTGTGTTTGCAGGGAGAGCCCAGCGCTTACAGGCTAAGAGGATTACAGTGGAGCATTGCAGGGACTGTCAGAATACAGAGCGCGCGCGCGCGTGTGTGTGTGTGTGTGTGTGTGTGTGTGTGTTTTCTCTACACATTTGGAAGAGAGAAAACAGAGCTGTGATGTAGTTGATAAAATTGCAGGCCTGGCACAGGCTCTGCTCAGAATGGTGAGAGAGCACTGGAGGAGTTTGGGAGTTTATTAATAGCGTTTAGCTCACTACAGAAGGAGTAGATCAGGGCTTTGCTGGGAAGGATGATGATAGGGTTTGATCACACCATTTAGCACAACATTGTCATGTCCATGCTGTGCATGGTTCTAAAGAAAAGGATCTATGTTATTCAATCCAATAAATTTCAAATTCAAATTTTCTGTTTCTCATGAATGAATGTGGACTATAGGATGGGGGGTGTCAACTGTTTGTGTGTGTGCGCGTGTGATTTAGACGGTTGAGAGAGTTGAGAGATAATTTCATGACAACGAACCAATTAAAATCAAAATTATTCACACTGTGTTGACAAGAGACACACACACAAACACACACACACAAAGAGAGAGAGAGAGAAACAAAAAGAATCACAATCAGGGCTCACCAGATCTCTCAGAGTCTCTCTGACAGGCCCTAATCCACTCCGCCAATTGAAAAACAAAAAGTAGCAGAGAGAATAGCAGTGTGGCAGTATATGAATGTGCCCCCAACAAATATATAATTCACACACACACACACACACACACACACACACACATCTTTCACACTTACACATCCATACTCACATGTACACATGTATACACCATTGAACTACACACATCTTTATTCACATGCACAAACAAACACCCCACACAAATGTTTGGTCTTTGTGCAAATTCACTTGGAGGTAGGCCAACATTCTAGATATAAAATATGTGACAATAAGCATAGCCTCAGTACGTTTCATTTCATGCATTTACATCTTGATCCACACAAACACTTTCACACTCCTTTCCCTCACACTCACAAACACAAGAAACACTCGGGTGGCCTTCGGTAGCAGGAGGGATGTCAGTGCACAAAACACTGGCTTGAAATGTTTTTAACCCCCATTTCAATGAAGACCATCATACCTTGCAAGGTATAGCATTCTTTCACTCTCCTGGACAACCTCAGGCTGTTCCTGGAACCAGCAAAGCCAGTGGTTTTGGCCTCTGTCTGAAGCACAAAGGGGGTATGCAGGAGGCGTAGCGGAGCATGTCAGGAGGGTGGGCAGAGCCCTCTCCCAGCAGTGGCAGAGGAGAAAGGGCACATGGAGCACAGTGGCTACGGTTGACACCTGCAGGAGGCGACATGTGGGCAGGGCCAGTATGAGCCCACTTGGACCCATCTGCCACCACAGAAAACTCACCTGCTGTGTGTGTGTGTGTGTGTGTAGATTTGTTGACATTGTTCATGAGTCAGTGAATCATGTTTTTGGTGGATATCATGTTTTCAGCTCACAATTATTATAAATAATAATACAGGTAATAAAACAGGGAAGAAAGTAGATGTTAGCCGGTGCAGCATTTACTTAATTCATTATTCATCTTTTATGTTAGTGTGTAACTCTCATATTGTAGTCTCCTGAAAGACAGACAGAGGCAAATATAGGCAAAGATAGCATTCAACTGTTATTCAGGGATATCCCACCATTGGGAGTGGACGATTAGGGGTGCTGGAGTAGGAAGGTATTTGTAGTACATTCCTGTTGTAGGCCTTCCTATAGTGTTTAACTGATTTCCATAACTGAAATACATTATAATGTTTAAAAGTTTAGAAACGTGAGCATAATACTCCAGAAGATGTAGCGTCCTGGTGTGTGAATGAGTAGTAATCTTTCTGAAACAATAAGTTTGATTTAATTCTCGTTTTCATTTCCTTGTGGATTGTATTATTTTATTTGAAACATTTGACTCAAAATAAAGAAATAGTGCAAAAATGTGAAAAGGCACTACAGGATGCATCTTGAATAAACGAAAACCTCGACCAGATGTTGTAAACTTAGAACAGTAATTATGTTCTAAGAATGTTGATAAAAAAGAACAGGAATTTACAATATATACATTTGCCTGCATAGTATCCCAAGTGTTCCATCGACTGCACTCTTCTGGATGAGGATCTCGGATGTTGTTCCTGGGATCTGCTGGAGCCACTCTCCCAGTTTGATGGTCATCGTCCCTAAACCCCTGGTGCCCTGATTGCTACCAGAGCCAGTGTTTCCTCTTCTTTTAGCGTCTCATGTTCCTTGTTGCTGATGTTGCTATCTCTTGCGATTGCTACATCCATCACTATGACTCTTTTCTGCTGTTTATCCATCACTATTATGTCTGGTGGTTTAGCTATTACCATCTTTTAAACAATTTTCTGGTATACGATGTCTTATCAAAGATAACCCATCCACACTCTAAGAGCATCCACACCATCATCAATCAAATTCTTCGTCTGAGCAGCTGTCACTACTACACAGACATACACAGAGACAGAGCGAGAGAGAAGGATGAAAGTGAACACAGCAACAAATGAAAAGAACCAAACACCATCAATTCTTACCTACCTCAACCCTCTCAGTTTACAGAACAAGCAAATGTGAGAACTGTGACTCACCATTCCCCCCCACCACCTGGAGCTCAGGATACTTCTGTTTAATGTAGTTAATCATGCTGATCTGAAACACCGAGTTTCCCTGAGATGAGTCCTAAAACAATAGACACAGCCTTCAGACCAAATTCACTATGTCCAATCACAGTCCTGTGTTACACAGCCTCATAGCAAAAATAGTTTGTCATTTGATTCAGGCACCATACTCAGGATGGAGACTAATCCCACTCCCTTTAGGACCTTAAGACCTACCAGCACCACCACGTCCACTCCTGCCTGCACGAGCAGGTCCAGCCGGTACTTGTCATCCTCACGGGTAACGATGGCAGCGCCACACAGCAGCTGTTTGCGGGAGTCTTTAGAGGCCAGAGGGTAGTCTCTGTTCTTCTTCAGATCAGTGCGAGCAATTATAGCCACCAGCTCATCACTGTCGTTCACAATGGGCAGTTTACCTGCAATCAACAAGCGTCCCCACGACCGACCCGTTACTCAGAGAAGAAGTGGAGAAGTGAAAATAACCTTTCAAAGTCCTTTAGAAGCAGTTTCACTTCTCAAGCTGAAAAGATGAAGAATCAGACCTTTTTTTGCTGCACTGCAGGATGTTATTGGCCTCTTTGAGTGTAACACCTGCTGGTGCAACCACTAAATCTTCCCTCTTTGTCATTGTTCAAGTTCAAGTTCAAGTTCGGTTTATTCCTCACATACATAGTCATACACAGTATAACTCGCAGTGAAATGGTGGAGAGTGCTGTGTCCAAACTGAGGAAAGGAAACAGGGGTGCATAGAGAAAAATATATATATGCAAGATAAATATATATACTCTATGTATGTACAAAATATATTAACAATGTATGTACAATATATGTATATTATGATTATATACACAATGTACAATGTATATGGTTGGGTATATATGTACACAATCTACAGAATGTACAGTGCAGGTGTAATATGTAATATGGACAGTTTGCAAATACTGCTTCTTTAGGCTATTTAAGTCATTGTGATCCATGATCCACAAAACGAACAAAAACAGTCTCTTACTTGATTACTTGAAGACATGAATAGAAATCTATAGAGGCATTACTCATTATGTCATGACCCTGTTATCTATTAGAAACCCACAATTTATCTGAATTAATTATTCATAAATAAATTGTCAGCTTCATGTCCATTCAGATTTCAGTGGAGATCAGCAGGGGTCTATTACTGTGTATTATTATTCATAACACTGTGCCTGCAAACTGTGAGAACAGACACACACAGGTTATTTTCCAGTCCCTGAATGCTTTTGTGGCACTGCTTGACAGTTGATGGAGTGTTCCCTAAAAGAGCCACTGAGCATGATGGATTCGGTAGTAGGAGTTTAGTGAGCAGAGAGGACGAAGACTTACGAGTGCAGGCCATGAACACCCCCCTCCACCTGAGCAGACATGGTCCTCTTCTCAAACTTCAGCTCTCCAGAGTAGATCATAGAGCTACACTCAACATAGAAAACGGCATTACTCACAAGCATTCACTCACACACACCTTCCTCTCTTCCATTTTCTGCTGACCTTCCAAAGAACCCTTGATGCTATAAAAGATAAGAAAGACCATAAATAGAAATGTGTTTGTAGACAAAATATATCCTAGCATTTGAAAAACTGATGTTTTTCATTGTACATGAAAAGGGAAGTAGATTCATCTGAACCCACATCTTGTTTTTTCAGTAGATGAGTACTGCTGCTGAGCCTTCTTACAATGACAATGGTTTTATTTAAGCCCTATTCAGTAATTACACAACACTGAAAACATCACAGTAAAACAGCAGTATGACCAGCACTTAAGAGTAAATACCTGAGTGCTTTTCACTTGGCTTAGAAGATTTTAAAGCATGCATTAATGCTACATAAGACCATATTGGGGTATTTGAGAAAATCAACAGCAAAGCTAAAGGTCCAGAGATTATAAAGGTTACCTTGAAGGTGATACACATAATATGGGTTTTCCCAGAAACTAGTAAACCCAGCTGACATTTGCTAGACAGCAAACATTGGAGGTGTCTAGTGGACAGGAAATATCTACAATAAACCTTTTATATTTGTTTATCAGGGAGTGTGTATTCTCACAACAGTTTTGAGGAAAATTGCAAATAAATGAAAATCCAGGAAGTTGCAAACAAATTTGATTCTTTTCACTAAACAATGGTTTCTCAATTGCATGCATCTGCGTGCACAAGGAAAACAACTCCTAAATAGAAATAACATTATCACATTAAATGATTTAAGGTATATGATCACAGGAAACAAAAGAAAGTCTGATTGCCTTTAAACTAGGTTTGAATCCTTTAAGCAGACAACCTCAGAGCAATGGAAAACTGAGCCGAAAGCAAAAACTTTGGCCAAGTGTGAAAAGGCCATCCATAATTACCATAATAAATGTTATCTCACGGTGCACCCTTGTTGAAATGATGATCAAGTAGAAATGTGTTCATTTTCAATAGACTAGGTTCCTTTTTTCCATTACACTAGCATAATGTCCTTAGTGGTTGCAGCCTATTCTGGTAACACCCTCATAGCAGGACAAACATTATAGAAGTATGGATAGGCTTGCTTGGTGAATGTTTGTCTGAAGGTGTGCACATATCTGTTGTTGAGAGGATCAAAGAAGGAGATCAGACCACTGTCCCAGTCCAGGAGCACTCTGATCTGCTGGAGGGTCTGCTTCATGGCAAGAGGCATCAGCCTCTCGTCTGACACTCCTATCCCATATTTACCCTTGTACTAACCCACTTGCCACAAGCCATGCTTTATGAGGTCCTCACAGACTCACAGAAGAAAAAGTGATACAGCCTATTAAAGAATGTCATGCTTCAGTTACATGCTTTTTTCTGTACTCACACTTCCTCCAAATGTCTCACAGAATCAAATCATTTTCAACCTGCCATGAAGTGGATACAAATCAACAGAACGGCATAAAGAGAAACCACAACAACAGATGAATAAACAAAACAAGACTTTCCATGTTCAACTTGACATCTTTATTAGTTGGTAGTTGTTTAGTTGTTTTTATTTTTTGCTTTCTGCGGAATATGTAAGGACCTGTTTCCACTGAAATATAAACCACTAAACAGAACTAAAGTGCTGAAAGGCATATGTGGAAAAGGAAAACATTACACAATCAAAAACAACCATATTTTGTGCATCTTACTAATTAATTAAATTTCAGTTCTAATTCAATGATTACATCCAACCTAGACATACAGGTTTTGCCTGTTAGAACATAGGGGAATCGTTTTAGCAATATATATTGCTGACTGAACTGACTGGCATCTATTTAGTGCAAATCTCATGGTCATTCCATGGAAAACTACAATGAACACAAGCTGCAGTACAAGATCTCATCATGCATCTTACTGAGATGTAATCTGATCTCCATGTACTGTTCAGAGGAATTCAAAGTCTTTGTCCAGCTCTTTGAAATTAAAATATTAAGTCACAAATAATGATTCCTATGAACATTAAACATATGTAACAAATGTGTCTTTAATAACAGGAACATTGAAAGGAGAAACAGTAACTTCCATAAACTGTAAGAAACAGGTGAACTGGGCTTGGCAAGAGTAGAGGTTAAGAAAGGTCTGCTTGTGTGTGCACATGTGTGCATGCATACCAGCTTGTTCAATATTATTTTTCATTTTTATCACATACTGAAAGTTGCCTAGGTGCTCTGCTACATCAGTCACCATTCCAGAGGCCTTGATCCTGAAAGAACATGCAGGAATGGATGTTGGCAGATTCCATGTGCTGAATGTACACATAGAATTAACAGATACAGAATATATCCTCCTACAAGAGAGGTTTATTGGTAGCTACAAATACATAAAACAGTTTAGTCAAAGTGTTTCCAAAAAAGATCTTATAGCAGCTTTAATGATAAAGCATACCAGACTTCACAAGTATTTTTGTTGCATAATTATCTCTGACTCACCCACTAGAGGGCACAACATCCCTATTTAGTCATTTAGTGGTAGTGAATGGCCTGGGCCAATTAAAATTAGACTAACCTTAGCCTTCTATGTTTTATTAAATTATCCTCTCTTCATTATGTTACACCTACATGATTCAATTATTTCTCCAATTCCCACAATGCCTTAGACTCAACCGTCACACTAATCCTTTAAGGTAGAAGTTCTCCTATTGATTGGTTGTCAGCCTTAGTCAGCTTTATGATTGTATAAGAGACATTAAATTTAAATTATTCAATTGTTTAGTTATTGCAATTAATTTCTTTAAAAAATGTTACAATGGCGTAATAGTCAGCAAATATATCTATGTGTAAGGATATAGGCATGCAAATTTTGATACAAGGTTTCTTATTTATGCATTTTTGATGATGATTATACTACTGCAGCACTGTGTGATGCTAATTAGACTACTGAAGTGCTCTGTGATGCTAATTAGACTACTGAAGTGCTGTGTGATGCCAGCTAGACTACTGCAGTTCTGTATGATACCAGTTAGACTACTGCAGCACTGTGTGATGCTGATTAGGCTAATACAGTGCTGTGCGATGTTGATTAGACTGCTGCAGTGTTGTTCTTTATGGGCTTCCTGTCTGTAGGTTAAAGAAGCTGCAGAACATTCAGAAAATGGCTGCTGGAGTTCTTACACACACCAGCTTAAGGGAACATATAACTACTACACTCAAACATTTACACTGGGTTCCTGTTCGTGGCTGTGTGCAGTACAAAATCCTTCTCTTGGTTTTTGCCCTCATGGTCTGACCTGTCCATCCCTTTCTGGTGTTCCTCATATGTCTTTTCCTTCACTCTGTCTCCATCCCTCTGACACTCATCTGCTCTCTGTCCCTCACATCACACTCTGCACTATTGGCGTTTCTGGAGCTGCAGACCCAAGGCTTCTTCCTCCAGCTGCTCATTTACAAGAATTTCATAACTCATCTCTTTGTCTGAGATCATTTCAACCTTTAATTGGTTACTATAGTATGCACTTGCATCAATGTTATGTCTATTTTTTAACCAGTTTTACTCCATCCTGTTATCTTATTTATATATTTGAATCTTCTTTATATTTTATTTGACCTTTTTTATATTGTATGAACTTGTAAAGTGTCATTGGGTAACAAGAAATGCCCGTAATTTCTTAATTAGAATAAAATTCTTCTTCTTCTTCTTCTTCTTCTTCTTCTTCTTCTTCTTCTTCTTCTTCTTCTTCTTCTTATTATTATTATTATTATTATTATTATTATTATTATTATCAAACATTGTATTGATCATCCTTTCAAAGGTTGCTGGTGTTACTTTTGGGCTATTATTATCAAATTTAGAATGGTGCGTTTTGCCTGGAATTAGTTTCTTTTGTATTGAGCAACCTAATGGAAAAAGTTGTTCTTGAGCATATAATCTACTATTTTTCACTTAATGAATCGTTGATTTCAAGCATGCCTATAAAGCAGATCATTCTACGTGCACAGCACTGACAAAAATGATCGACAAGATATTTTTACAAGAAAATGATGGTCGGAATCGTATTACTTGACTTTACTGTGGCATTTGTTATTAACAAAACAAAGTATATATGGGTTTAGTCTATGGTAAAACAGCAGTTTCTCCTCCCCTAGATGCTTTCATTGTGGTGTTTCCCAGGGGAGCTGTCAGGAAAGAGCTGTCTAAGCTCTGGTTAGCTGAGAATGAATCTGCAAGCCTCACACTGCCCTGTCAGTAAGGAGAGCGAGCATGCCTCTCTCATGGCTCAGAGCTCAGGAGAGGCTGGCCTGCGGTCTAATGGGCGTCTTTAGGAATATCTGTGATAGTAAACACAATATAAATTATGCGAGAGCTCAACATAGTCACACTGCCAGGCAGGTTAGTTAAACCAAAACCCAAAACAGGTGCAGCGTGCAGATCTGTATTGTCTTGGTCACCACAGTATGGAACAAGTTACCAACTATGATCATGGGAGTACACAGTTTTGTTGGTGGAGCCCAGGAAGAGCAGCTGCTACCTCAGCTAATGGGGATCCAAATAAAGACACGAAAAATAAAGACATTTCAGTAGTTATAGGAAGTAAAGCTGTTCTGTAGAATTCAGAATTACAACTCAGATTGCATATGTTTGCAGGACAAAGTTATATTGTTTTGCTGACAAATATGAAAGGATGATATCAAAGTTGTTGTTTTGGAGCAGAACAGCATCTAGTCTGGTAGGCTACTACTTCAACTACTCACTTCTTCAAGAGGTATCCACAGTACTTCAGGTACAAACCGTTCTATTCTATCCTCTACAGATTTCTGTGAGTTTATGTTTGCATAATATGAATTTCTGTTTACATTCATCAACTTTTTTTATGAAATATACTGTATAGTGAATTTGCTGAAGTCTACACCATAATGAAGTTTATGAAAAACAATGTTTATGAAAAAAAAGCATTTAAATGCTCATCAATCAAAGAGTATTAATTTTGTAAAATTGTTGGGTAGTTAAAATAGTTTTATTTTCTGCTTTCTACTAATTTTACTTCACTTGTTGTGAAGGAAAAAAAAACTACTAAGCAACCACATGTAACTTATGATGTGTTCTAATCTGAAATTGTTTAGTGGATGAAACACTGCAGGTGCTGTTGTTGTTAGTGCTAACTGCTTTATAGTACAGAAATAATAAATGCTGAATCTCCTGATTGCCTTATTATCGCAAATTTTCTGCCTTACTCTATTTTAGGGAAAACAATGGCGCTGTTAAAGCTCAACCAAGCTACTAAGAGTTTCACCAAAGCACAGGATTACAGAAATGACATCATGCTGCTGATGCAGCCCTATGCTAACTGGGAGCAGTATCTATTGCCGGCACCCGTCTCCATCGATTTACTGGCTCAGCTGGTACGCATTTCTGCTGCAGATGACTTCTCCATCAATAAAAATCCACCAAAAGATGGGTTCAAATTCATCAGATACCCCAATTCTTTTAGGGCCTGCCTCTTTCAAGTATGTAATGGTTGCTGGCAAGCCTTTAATGTTGCTCACAAGAACATGGACCAAATTCGTATGTACACCGGACAGGTTCCAGAGTACATCAAAAACTCAGTTGGGCTCATAATACAGGAGGATGATGGTCTTGTCCAAGCCTTCTTACCAGCTGAGCTTCAGAACATTGCGCACATATCATCAGACTGCTTAAACCTGGCCATCATGACTGAGAAACAATTCTCAGATATCATCAAGCTGATGCAAGAACTGGTGGAGGCTTTGGTGAATGCAAGACAGAGTCATGATGAGGAGATGGAAGAAATCAAGAAAAACATTGAGATAGCAAAGATTAAACGGGCTGAAGCTAAGGAGGCAAGCGACAGGGCCGAGGCTGCTTTCAATCTGGCTAATGAAAGATTAGCTGAGGACAGAAGGGCCTACCAGCAAGCAATGAAAGATTTGCCAAGTGGATGGGGCCTTTTTGGCCTGAAGCTAATATCAAGTATGTCAGAGCAAGCAATATCAATAGCCTGTGCATTTGCAACAGAATTTCTTCCAGGACAAATTATCCAAACCTATCTCCAGCGGACACTATTACACCAAAAGCCATAACACATGTGATCAAAAACTGAAAAGGCACTCCTGAAAGCCACAGAAACATGGCCACTGGAATGAAGAGTAACGTGGATGAAATGTTAGCAACAAGTAACATATTTTCTAAATCTATAACATTTCTACTAGTGGTTGAGAAAATGGAAGAACTTTGCAAAGGTAAGGAAATAAATTGGCCTGAGGTGTATGATCAGGAGAAGCAAACGGTAAAGTCTGATTACTTGGTGGGACTATTTCAGCAAGTCAGCAGAGATATACAGCAAGAAGCTGAATGCCCGATTAAATCCGAGGCACTAGGCATTTGTGACAAGGGTATCTCCACTTTAACAGAGCTAGGTAAATATGCTCCAGAGGGGAAATGTGATGATGCCAAAACAGAGGAGCTTATTAAAGCCATTGACGAACTGAATGTAAGGGCCATGGCCTTTTATTCCAAAAGCAAGTCTTTTACAAATCAGCCATCTTTCTTGACAGCACCCCCCGAGTCAAGTCAACAGCAAATCTATGACTCAGCAAATACAGATGTGGTCCAGATGCACTTAAAACAATCTCATCTACGTCTACAAATGGCTGAAACCCAGCTAAAAATTGCAAATGAACGGAACGAGAAGACTATGGACAACTTGGATCAGAAGAAAAAAGCTCTTGCTGAAATTGTGAGTGAGCTGAAACATTATAATCTCAAGGAGATCGACTTCAACAAGAGAATTGTGGTGCTAGCGAGAGGCCTGGAAATCATGGGGCAGGTGAAAGAACAGTGGGAGAAACTGGTGCACTTCTTTCAGATCATTTCAAACATTGTTAAGACCACTCTTAGTGAAAATCTTAAACATTTTAAGCAGACTGTTGAAATAGCTGTAGAGAACAACTACACCTACAGCATGTTTGTCAAAGACAAAATCTACACTAATGCTCTGAATGCTTCTGCCTACGCCTATTTGGTTAACATGATGTCTACCACTTACACTGAGGTGTCTGTCCAGTACCTGATGAACAATGTCAGTACTCTGGGAAGACTGATGACCATGGATCCAAACTCACCTCAGTTCCTTGCAGAGATTGACAAGTTAGGGAAGGAATGCGAATCTGCCCAAAATGGTATCAACAGCCTTGCAGCAAGAAACAGGAAGGAGTTTTACAACAGATGCGAGGAAAGAATAACTCAAATCAAGACAATCCTTACCCCAGCACTGGCCCCACTGAGTGAAAAGGACAATCTCAATCTGAAGAAGGCAATAGATGCAATGAAGGAACCAATTCAGAAGGTGGAGGAAGACAAACCAGCAACTGAGATGAAGGCTATAACTGAGGATGATGCTGACCAATATGCATAACTTCATAATAGTGCATTTAATAGTGCATTTTCCTATACTTTTCTTTTTTCTGTCATTTTAATGTAGTATGTATACAGTATTACATTTGACAAAAACATGATTAGAAGGTTTGACCTAATTCCTGTCTGTTAATTTATTCTGAATAATCAATTTTGTTCTTTTGATTAAATTACTGCAGCATCATACTGTCTCGTATTGTTTTTCTTTGTGATTCAAAGAACTTTAAAATCCAAGAGGTAATATGTATGCCAAACAAACAAACAAAAAAACATTTCAGATTGCAGAGTAGCTATTACTAATTATTAGCTATTGCTCATCTCTTTTTCAGTAGAAAAAAGAAATTGGAGTTTAGATTTACTAAAGTGTAATGAGTGAACTAAAGCCATTAGATTTGAGTAAACTCACAATTCTTCACACATTAATTGTGTTGCACATTGAGTGTGAGTGCAGTGTGGTGAACAGAGGAATACAGGCTCAGTAAAGGAAGTAGCAGTTCTTAGCAGCTAGGGTGGTACTGATGGGCCCAACATCTTAGTAAAAAGAAAGTCTGACACTTTACACAAAAAAGAAATCACAGACACTATGATTTCATTATTTCAAAACATTAGCTATAATGAATCATTTTAGTGAATTATTATGATTATTATGGCCCTAACCACACAACTAAGAGAATAAAGGACTGGCTTCAGGACAACTCTGTGAATGTTCTTGAGTGGCCTAGCCAGAGCCCAGACTTGAACCCAACTGAACATCTCTGGAGAGATCTGAAAATGGCTGTACCCCGGCGCGCCCCATCCAACCTGATGGAGCTTGAGAGGTTCTACAAAGAAGAATGGGAGAAACTGCCCAAAAATATGTGTGCCAAGCTTGTAGCATCATACTCAAAAAGATTTGAGGCTGTAATTGCTGCCCAAGGTGCTTCAACCAAGTATTGAGCAAAGGCTATGAATACTTATGTACATGTGATTTTTGGTTTTTTTATTTTTAATAAAGTTGCAAAAACTCCAAACAAAGATTTTTTCACTTTGTCATAATGGGGTATTGTGTGTAGGAGTTTGAGGGGAATTTTTTTTTTTTTAATCCAATTTGGAATAAGGCTGTAACATAACATAAAATGTGGAAAAAGTGAAGCGCTGTGTGTGTGTATATATATAAATATTTGTCATTTCACTTTTCTTGGGGATTAATTAGTCCAGAGGCCTATAAGAGCTTGTCAAGGAAAAAACGTGTGTATGGGTGCATGCATGTATATGTATATGTATATTAGGAACCAAGCATTAAACCATTAAGCTGCAATAAAACTGAGACACAATTGTCTTGGAGAAAAGAAAAACCATGTTCAGTTAGCACAGGCTGTATCAAAAGCCATAGAACCAGAGGACATTAAAATCATAATTCTCACCTTGCATAATCTCTCATGATTCAACTGTATATGTAAACAGATATGCATTGGTGTGTTGTAACGTGTTCTGCCATTATCTGATGATATGTTTGCAGAAAGTGTGTTACATCTCTAGAGAGACAATTGCCTCCTGGCCTCTTTTTGGTGGAGAATGGAAAAAGATACACATATACACAGACCCGCGCACGCATGCACACACACACACGCACGCAGCATTAGTTTAGCTGCAGATGCAGTTACTGCATCAACACTTCTAACGTGACTGCCATGTGGCCTCTGCAAGTCCAACCCTCATCAACATGTGCTTCATGTATCTGGATCTCTTTTTATCTCATTCTTATTTTTTATGTCATTCTTTCTCTTTCTCTCTTATCCCTATAGGCTCTATTTGCTTTCTGCTAGCAAACAAGAGGTTAAAAAGACTATTTCCCTTTGTTTGTTTTATCATTTTTATTTTCATTGCAAAATCTGATGTGTGTGTAGTCTTAAATAGCGTCTCATATGGAAGGTAAACACATACTTTCAGAGTTAGACTGATTTGACTGAAACACTAATCAATATCTTAACATTGTTTAACTGCAAAAGTGTATAAATGGTTTTGATAACCACTGAAAAGATATGGAATGATGAAATGTATGTAGGGCCATTCTAATGTACTACTGACCAATCATTCTCTGCCTCAGGAAGTGTCCTTAATCTCTTATCCAACTCTCTGAGAAAAGGAGAGCGATAGAGAGAAACAGACAAAGAAATATGTAAATGTGCAAAGTAAATGTGTGTATCTTGCTTATGGTCAAAGAAAGAAATCTAATAATTCTCTACTAGACAAATGTGTGACAGATTTACTTCGAGAAGTAAAATAGTTTGAGGAGTTCAGAGTTTTAATAGTGTTGCAGAAGAACAACAAAAACATTGCCTGAATTTCAGAATCCCAGAAAACAGGCACAGAAAATTTGAGAGCAGACTGCTAAATTCAACTAAACAATCCAAAAGAGCAGGGGGAGCAGTGCCAGTACCAGACAGCGATGGCGCAGGTCGGGACACTCTCTATGATGCTGTTGCAGACCAGATCAGGATGACGGACATGCTGTCCTTCTTCAGTCTCCTCAGGAAGCAGAGCTTTCTTCACTAAGGAAAAAGTGCTCAGGGACCATGAGAGATTGTTTGTGATTTTAAGAGAGTGTATGTTCTCACTCTTCACTGTATGTATTGGGGTGTGAGGCATTTGCATCCTTCTGTAGTCCACAATCATCTCTTTTGTCTTTTTGACAACCAGAGAAAGGCATGTCTGGAGAGACTGTGACAAAGGCTTTGACTTCTTTAATTATTTCTGTATTGTTTTTCATGGTATAAATAAAATGTAAAAAGGCAAATCTAAAGCAAACATATGAATCTAATTAATCTAATTAAGGCTAAAGTGAAAACAAAGCAAGCCCACAATAGTTTATTCTATTCTATTCTATTCTGTGTGATGACAATGGAATTGTCAACAAAACCAAAACTGTGATGTCATAATATCACTGACCATTGTCATAATAGCTATTCTTATAATCTGCTTGACAAAGGTAAAATTGGTCAGTCTGTTGACAGAAATGGGAGGTTGCAGCAGCAAAATGCAGTTCTGCTGCTCTCACAGAAGATCTTCGAAGAAGAAGAAAACGAAGATTTTGTTGGACAGGAACACACAAAAAGCAATGAGTAGATTGCAACAAGAACTACCTGACAGAGTAGATACGAAGGAAATTAGAAAACGACACTGTGTTAAAATTGGAAAATTTGAGGAGGAATGTAGTGGGAAGGAGTTGGAGGAGAAGCAGAAGGAGACAAAAAATGAACAGAGTGAAAGATGGCACCTGAAGAGTGAAAGAGAGGATCTAGAGAGTGAAAGACAACACCTGAAGGGTGAAAGAGAGAATCTTGAGAGTGAAAGACAACACCTGAAGAGTGAAAGAGAGGATCTAGAGCGTGAAAGACAACACCTGAAGAGTGAAAGAGAGGCTCTAGAGAGAGAAAGACAACACCTGAAGGGTGAAAGAGAGAATCTTGAGAGTGAAAGACAACACCTGAAGAGTGAAAGAGAGGATCTAGAGCGTGAAAGACAACACCTGAAGAGTGAAAGAGAGGCTCTGGAGAGAGAAAGACAACACCTGAAGGGTGAAAGAGAGAATCTTGAGAGTGAAAGACAACACCTGAAGAGTGAAAGAGAGGCTCTAGAGAGTGAAAACCAAAACCCAAAGTGTGAAAGAAAGAACCTGAAGACGTTATGGGACAAAGTAGTGGGGAAGAAAACTAAGCAGCAGCGCATGGGGAGAGCCATGGCTGGGGAAGCTTTGTACTGCTCAAAGGGACCACACACTTCCCAAGGAGGACCAGCTAAAGAAATCGGTAGTATGCAGAAAGGTTTCCCGAGCACATAAAAAGGCTATGATTACCAACTGGCCAAAGAGACAGACGCTGTGCTTGACTACATCAGAACTATGTTTATAACCAGTCAATATGAACTTCTACCAATCCATCCAAAACCTGATAAAGGAGACCTGAATGACGATACTACTGGAACTACAAAATTACTGGGACTACTACTATTTAGCATTCTGAAAAAATAAAAATGAAAAAGTCCTCATGTTCTTTAAAAAAAATAAATCAATAAAATGTAAAAAGCTCAAAAAGCTTTTTTAAACATTGGCAACTGTGTATTTGATTTACCTCGGAATGGGTGCAGCTGGTTCATGGCGCATGTGTTCGAGCTTTAGCCTCTGTATTTGGCATTTCAGTGCATCGAGCAGTTGAAACTATAGCAAGCAAAGGCAAAAGGAGCTGTGCGGTCGATGTTTGTGCAAGTGGTCTTCCACATAGTCCCATGCTGTGCTGGGTTTAGGGTGTGTTTGCAGGGAGAGCCCAGCGCTTACAGGCTAAGAGGATTACAGTGGAGCATTGCAGGGACTGTCAGAATACAGAGCGCGCGCGCGCGTGTGTGTGTGTGTGTGTGTGTGTGTGTGTTTTCTCTACACATTTGGAAGAGAGAAAACAGAGCTGTGATGTAGTTGATAAAATTGCAGGCCTGGCACAGGCTCTGCTCAGAATGGTGAGAGAGCACTGGAGGAGTTTGGGAGTTTATTAATAGCGTTTAGCTCACTACAGAAGGAGTAGATCAGGGCTTTGCTGGGAAGGATGATGATAGGGTTTGATCACACCATTTAGCACAACATTGTCATGTCCATGCTGTGCATGGTTCTAAAGAAAAGGATCTATGTTATTCAATCCAATAAATTTCAAATTCAAATTTTCTGTTTCTCATGAATGAATGTGGACTATAGGATGGGGGGTGTCAACTGTTTGTGTGTGTGCGCGTGTGATTTAGACGGTTGAGAGAGTTGAGAGATAATTTCATGACAACGAACCAATTAAAATCAAAATTATTCACACTGTGTTGACAAGAGACACACACACAAACACACACACACAAAGAGAGAGAGAGAGAAACAAAAAGAATCACAATCAGGGCTCACCAGATCTCTCAGAGTCTCTCTGACAGGCCCTAATCCACTCCGCCAATTGAAAAACAAAAAGTAGCAGAGAGAATAGCAGTGTGGCAGTATATGAATGTGCCCCCAACAAATATATAATTCACACACACACACACACACACACACATCTTTCACACTTACACATCCATACTCACATGTACACATGTATACACCATTGAACTACACACATCTATATTCACATGCACAAACAAACACCCCACACAAATGTTTGGTCTTTGTGCAAATTCACTTGGAGGTAGGCCAACATTCTAGATATAAAATATGTGACAATAAACATAGCCTCAGTACGTTTCATTTCATGCATTTACATCTTGATCCACACAAACACTTTCACACTCCTTTGCCTCACACTCACAAACACAAGAAACACTCGGGTGGCCTTCGGTAGCAGGAGGGATGTCAGTGCACAAAACACTGGCTTGAAATGTTTTTAACCCCCATTTCAATGAAGACCATCATACCTTGCAAGGTATAGCATTCTTTCACTCTCCTGGAGAACCTCAGGCTGTTCCTGGAACCAGCAAAGCCAGTGGTTTTGGCCTCTGTCTGAAGCACAAAGGGGGTATGCAGGAGGCGTAGCGGAGCATGTCAGGAGGGTGGGCAGAGCCCTCTCCCAGCAGTGGCAGAGGAGAAAGGGCACATGGAGCACAGTGGCTACGGTTGACACCTGCAGGAGGCGACATGTGGGCAGGGCCAGTATGAGCCCACTTGGACCCATCTGCCACCACAGAAAACTCACCTGCTGTGTGTGTGTGTGTGTGTGTGTAGATTTGTTGACATTGTTCATGAGTCAGTGAATCATGTTTTTGGTGGATATCATGTTTTCAGCTCACAAATATTATAAATAATAATACAGGTAATAAAACAGGGAAGAAAGTAGATGTTAGCCGGTGCAGCATTTACTTAATTCATTATTCATCTTTTATGTTAGTGTGTAACTCTCATATTGTAGTCTCCTGAAAGACAGACAGAGGCAAATATAGGCAAAGATAGCATTCAACTGTTATTCAGGGATATCCCACCATTGGGAGTGGACGATTAGGGGTGCTGGAGTAGGAAGGTATTTGTAGTACATTCCTGTTGTAGGCCTTCCTATAGTGTTTAACTGATTTCCATAACTGAAATACATTATAATGTTTAAAAGTTTAGAAACGTGAGCATAATACTCCAGAAGATGTAGCGTCCTGGTGTGTGAATGAGTAGTAATCTTTCTGAAACAATAAGTTTGATTTAATTCTCGTTTTCATTTCCTTGTGGATTGTATTATTTTATTTGAAACATTTGACTCAAAATAAAGAAATAGTGCAAAAATGTGAAAAGGCACTACAGGATGCATCTTGAATAAACGAAAACCTCGACCAGATGTTGTAAACTTAGAACAGTAATTATGTTCTAAGAATGTTGATAAAAAAGAACAGGAATTTACAATATATACATTTGCCTGCATAGTATCCCAAGTGTTCCATCGACTGCACTCTTCTGGATGAGGATCTCGGATGTTGTTCCTGGGATCTGCTGGAGCCACTCTCCCAGTTTGATGGTCATCGTCCCTAAACCCCTGGTGCCCTGATTGCTACCAGAGCCAGTGTTTCCTCTTCTTTTAGCGTCTCATGTTCCTTGTTGCTGATGTTGCTATCTCTTGCGATTGCTACATCCATCACTATGACTCTTTTCTGCTGTTTATCCATCACTATTATGTCTGGTGGTTTGGCTATTACCATCTTTTAAACAATTTTCTGGTATACGATGTCTTATCAAAGATAACCCATCCACACTCTAAGAGCATCCACACCATCATCAATCAAATTCTTCGTCTGAGCAGCTGTCACTACTACACAGACATACACAGAGACAGAGCGAGAGAGAAGGATGAAAGTGAACACAGCAACAAATGAAAAGAACCAAACACCATCAATTCTTACCTACCTCAACCCTCTCAGTTTACAGAACAAGCAAATGTGAGAACTGTGACTCACCATTCCCCCCCACCACCTGGAGCTCAGGATACTTCTGTTTAATGTAGTTAATCATGCTGATCTGAAACACCGAGTTTCCCTGAGATGAGTCCTAAAACAATAGACACAGCCTTCAGACCAAATTCACTATGTCCAATCACAGTCCTGTGTTACACAGCCTCATAGCAAAAATAGTTTGTCATTTGATTCAGGCACCATACTCAGGATGGAGACTAATCCCACTCCCTTTAGGATCTTAAGACCTACCAGCACCACCACGTCCACTCCTGCCTGCACGAGCAGGTCCAGCCGGTACTTGTCATCCTCACGGGTAACGATGGCAGCGCCACACAGCAGCTGTTTGCGGGAGTCTTTAGAGGCCAGAGGGTAGTCTCTGTTCTTCTTCAGATCAGTGCGAGCAATTATAGCCACCAGCTCATCACTGTCGTTCACAATGGGCAGTTTACCTGCAATCAACAAGCGTCCCCACGACCGACCCGTTACTCAGAGAAGAAGTGGAGAAGTGAAAATAACCTTTCAAAGTCCTTTAGAAGCAGTTTCACTTCTCAAGCTGAAAAGATGAAGAATCAGACCTTTTTTTGCTGCACTGCAGGATGTCATTGGCCTCTTTGAGTGTAACACCTGCTGGTGCAACCACTAAATCTTCCCTCTTTGTCATTGCCTGGCAAATATCACAAATAAATCACAAAAAGATGTGAGTTTAAAGAATGTGATTTTATACACACACACACACACACACACACACACACACACACACACATATATATATACACATTTTTTATTTTTATATATATATATATATATATATATATATATATATATATATATATATATATATATATATATATATATATATTGCCCTCTTTCACACACTGACACAGAAATATCACAATTTCATGATAGTTCTATTCCACCTATATTTTTAAGCATTGTATGTCATATGCGATTCATTTGTGTTTTTAAAAACCTTTTGTATATTGTATGTACAATCAAAGATGAATCACAAACCTCTTCCAACAGCCGGTCATAGTCCTTCTCTGAGAGGAAGTCAATGTCTCGTGACGTCACGATTCCCACAAGCTTGCTGCCCATCTTGCCGGTTTCGGTGACAGGGATTCCAGAGAAGCCGTGTCGCACCTTGGCCTCAAACACATCTCCGACCGTGTGCTGTGGACTCATCACCACCGGATCCGTGATGAAGCCCTGCTCGAATTTCTGCCATGACACCATATATTGCTCTGCTGATGAGAGGCCTCAGGGAAGCTTGTGTGTAAATCTGCATGTTCAACGTGTTGTTCATTATATTCCTATTAAGACAATTCACTGAAAGTTTGACACCTTAACTTTCCGGACTTCATTTGCTTGGAACTCTGGGGTGCAATTGTGATGGATGATCCCAATACCGCCCATGAGCTGTAATACAAAATCACAGAAAGCTAAATGGAAAAGCAACAGGACTTCATGGTTTTGAGTGTGTGGGGGATACTCACAGCCATAGCGATGGCCATGGAGGATTCAGTCACAGTACCCATGGGGGAGGAAATAAGCGGCGTCTTCAGGGTTATCTTCCGGGTCAGAGCAGAGGTCAGATCCTGAATGACAGACGCAAATGGTAACAGAAAGGAACCAATGTTCTACAGAACAATTATCTTTGTTTATGTTCATGCTTGTATTTTCATACAGACTATGCATTGCACAAAGATAAGAACAGTTTGGGGTGTTACTTTGGACAGCTTTCACATATGCACACATCTCTATCCCATTATTAATTTGACTTCAAGTGACTTGGATGTGCTCATTCAAAGCACAAATATTGCTGTTTTTATAAGCAGGGCATCAGTTTAACCTCCCTGTGGTAAGACAGACAAAAACATCCTACGTTCTCTCCCACATTCTAGCACACACACACACAAAATGTAACACCAAATATAAATACCACAATATATACTATCCCATATCCATTACACATGGGAATTTTGGTTCGCGCCTCCCTCACACTGTCATACACACACACACACACACACACACACACACCCACCCACACACCCCTCAGCCTCTCTGCCTGTGACAACACACCCTATGCACCTGGGATGCCAACACCACCAATTTTGCACATCTTATTTGCACTCCTTCATCCCTCTCTTACACTATGCCACACTCCACCCTCTGTTGTAGTCGTGTTCACACTACATGGCAACTGACTCAGCTCCTCCATCTCACTGAAGGTAGAGGAGACCGCCAGCTCACTAATTAATTAGGAAGATCCCGCCCCCTCCACTAAATCATTACTAGATGTGCTGTATTTACTGAAACACACACACTGGTAAGCCCTTATGGGGCATGTCAGGATACCTGCTGAGCTGTTTTGGTGCATTTTGCAAAAGTACTCACCACTTCATCTGAGGTAAAGTCAATGAAGCCAGGCAGGATCAGAAAATCACTGAATCAAAGACCACAGAACAAACAAACAAAGAAAAACTGATACTAAAAATACATTATACTAACAACCTAGCAAATACAAGTCACATCAGAAGTAGATGTACGCTAAAGAAAGGCTATTCTGTCTGTGCTCTCATGTAAACAGAGTTAAAACGTAAGCGTTTTACTGATCCGCGGATCGAAATATTTATCCAGTGGGTGTTGGCCGAGGATGCTAAAGCTATTTCTATTCGTTACGCTTTGCCCTTTCTCCATTTCGACGTGCTATCCTTTTATTCGGGAGAGCCGATGTCTCGCATTCGCAGCATGCAAACAACAACCGTCATTATCGTACTCAAGTAGTACACACGGATTTAGTGTGATATACTTCCAAGACTGAACAATGATGCTTTATTCTTAGTGAATGTGAATGAAAATCCCGCTTCTCGGGTTACTCACAAGACGATAGCGTCGCGTACTTCAGACAACAAAAAACGACGTCAAGGAACACAGCTGGTCTTCATCTGCGACCGTTACAGACTAGCCTCTGTGGCATCTCTCAAAGTCAAGCGAAAGTCTAGCCCTTAGCTAAATCACCCAGAATCACAGTTGGAGTTTACACATTTTAAAGACTCGACCTGCTCAGTTTGAGAAAACTCTCATCCTCTCAACGTGGTGGATGACGACGGGACATTTTAAGGGCGCTCACGTCTCTCAGCTCCGGCATGGAACTGAAATACTGATAGTGCGTTTCAGTTGGATTTGGATGTGAAGTGAGAGAGAACAGACGGGCGATGCGCCTTTGTTTTACTGTCCACGCTATTAGCTGGCCAGCCCAGTTCAGGTCTGACGTGTGAAATTTACGTTTGGATGAGACAAAAATGTTTTTGACTTGGGTTGAAATAATCATCTTGCTTATAAAAGGAGGACTGGTGATGTAGCAAATCCACACAATCGTTTTGAAGCCGTGGTCAGGCTGCCCAATACTCAACTTTATTATGTTATTCACAAAGGATCTGACACAGCCCCCAACTGAGCTTTAAACACCTGGAAGTTAATTTAGTCCATTCTGTAAATTGAAATGTACAGAGATATGGGTCTGTAAAACAAATGGAATGTGATGCTTTTGAGCATTGCTATGGCAAAATGTTTTCATATCTGTTCTACAACACAGATTATATCGGTCTTGATAATATAATTCTTAATCAGATTTATGGTCCTTTTTACTCTGATGACATGGGAATGTTAATATGATGGGCAAAGAAGGCAAGCAGTTATATTTGAGTAGTGCTGGACATTATAAATGAGTAAACATCACTATTTACACATTAGGACATTTTATTATACTATGACATGACTGTATTTCTCTGTAGAGACTGTAAATGTATAGGTCTATTTTATGTGATGATAATCCCCGAAAGGAATGTGTTCTTCTGAGACCAACAATATGGAATTGGGCTAAAATTGCACATCACTGAGAACCCAACCCAGTCTGTGCAACAGTTTAAAAGTACACAATCCAAAAGAAAAATAAAGTCCACTCCTAATGAACTTGTTTAGTGACACTAACGTTAACCTAGTGATGCAAACATGGTTAATTTTGCTGATCAGCACTCCTTTGAAACCGTAGGAGTCTCACCTCTCTGGTTCGTAGCCAGCCTGGATGCGCGTGGCGCTGTAGCGCTGAGCTGCAGTCTCATGCCCATGAGATGTGTTGTGGCCAAATGGCCCCTGGTGCTCAGGGTCGCGAGGCGACAGCTGCAATCTGGCTGGCTCTGTGTCGCCCACAATGAGGCGGTAGTCGATCTGGTAGCTGTCGTGCTTGCCATTGGCAAAGTGCTCATAGACATGGCCCTCCATGTAAGCGATGTCCAGTACTCCAATCCTCCTCTACAACCCTGCGTGAGCTGACGCCCCGGGCCTCCGCCCACCTCCCCTCTCCACCTGCACCACAGAGCGGCTCCTGGGACACTGCGTGCGCATTCACCAGTGGTTGTGCTGGAGCCACGCACACAATCCAAGTTTGTTCCTCAGATCGAGATGGAGAGCTTTCTCTTAGCTGAGGAGCAGAGTAAGAGATTCATCCAACATGCATCATACAAGCAGCAGCTGAATCAGGTAGAATGAAATACGGCTCTGATAGAGGCTTCGTCCCAAACAAAATAAAGCTACTGGGTGTCTTGGTAAGACTCTGTAAGTGGTGATCCCTAAAAAGGCCTGTCTGCTGCCATTGGACTACTGTTTTCTCTAAAGTGCTGTCTGGAATGTTGTCAGAGACAACATTCAGAGGGATTGGGAAGGAAAGCCTCTTAGTCACTACCTGTACTGCCCTCATTGCCATTGAAATATAACAAGGTTACAGTCAAGCTCTGAAGCTTCACTCAACACTCTGCCCTACCGCCTTTAATGCTCATAAAGTAGGAGTTTGCAGAATTTGTTTGTTGTTATGCTACACACTAAATGCATGGCACACAAATGTTTGATGCAGCAAAATGTCAGTGCTTTTTTAACAAAGGAGAAATGAGCACATAAGCACCTTCCCTATATTATGTGAAGATGGATAATAAAATGATAACAGGTGTATCTATTTGTTGTTCTTATTTTAATATTCACATCAGGCTTGTGATTTTGCAAGGAAATTGTAAAATAAATGTTCCTAGTGTTCTAGGGTTACTCTCCTGGGCTCATATTCTAATACAGGTGTGATAAGAACTTATATTTCTAAAAGAAACAATCTTTAAGAAACAACTGCATTTGCATAAAGGATTTATCTTTTATCTTAATGCTTTAATGTTTTAGTGTGCTAATGTCTGATTTTAAGTACACTTAGTTAAAAAGGCTACCACAAGTACTGTTCAAGTTCAAGTTCAAGTTTGGTTTATTCGTCACATACATAGTCATACACAGCATAACTCGCAGTGAAATGGTGGAGAGTGCTCTGTCCAAACTGAGGAAAAGAAAACAGGGGTGCATAGAGAAATATAGACATTCTCTATATGTGAAATATATATATGCAAAGATAAATCTATATATTCTATGTATGTACAAAATATATTAACAATGTATGTACAATATATGTATATTATGATTATATACACAATGTACAATGTATATGGTTGTGTATATATGTACACAATCTACAGAATGTACAGATCCATTTCGTATAATAACATATCTACAGTTGTTGTGTAACAAGGTCATTGAATATAAATATATATATACAGATATACAGTTATGTTACATTGTGGTGGTGGTCCCCACAGTTTATCAGTTTCCCTGATTCAGGGCCCGAATGGCCTGTGGGAAGAAGCTGCTCTTCAGCCTCTCTGTCTTGGTCTTCAGGGAGTGAAAGCGCCTCCCTGACCTCAACAGAGAGAAGAGTCTATTGTTGGGATGGGTGGGGTCCTTCACAATCCTCCTGGCCTTGGTCTGGCACCGCTTGTAGTAGATGGTCTGCAGGTCAGGAAGTTCCGTGTGAGTGATGCGCTCTGCTGAACGCACTACCCTTTGGAGTGCTTGTCTGTCCTGCTTGGTGCTATTCCCAAACCAGACTGTGATGTTCCCCGTGAGGATGCTCTCGATAGTGCAGGTATAGAAGTTCCGCAGTACCTTGGAGGGCAGTCTGAAGGACAGGTCCTGCGAGATGTGAACACCAAGGTACCTGAAACTATCTACTCTCTCCACCGTGGTTCCACTGATCCTCACAGGTTGGTAGTGCCGCTCCTGCTTCTTGCTGCAATCCACGATCAGCTCCTTTGTCTTACTGACGTTTAGGAGGAGATAATTTTCCTGGCGCCAGTTTTCCAGGTGTTTAATCCAGGTAGGCCCTCTCGTCGTTGTCCGAGATCAGACCCATGACAACGGTGTCGTCAGCAAACTTGACAATGATGGTGGAGCTGGAAGTGGCTGTGCAGTCGTAGGTGTACAGTGAGTAGAGCAGGGGGCTTAGGACACAACCCTGAGGAGCTCCAGTGCTGAGGGTGAGGGTGGATGAGGCGCAGTTGCCCACCCGTACTGATTGTGGTCTGTCTGTTAGGAAGTTGGAGATCCAGTCGCACAGGGATGTATGCAGTCCTAGATCCCCCAACTTAGTAGTGAGTAGGGAGGGGATGATAGTCTTAAATGCTGAACTGTAGTCGACAAATAGCATTTTAACATAATTTCCCCTCCCTTCGTCCAGGTGAGTCAGTGTAGTGTGGAGCAGATGTGCAATTGCATCGTCAGTGGAGCGGTTGTGGCGGTATGCAAACTGCATTGGGTCCATGGAGGCTGGCAGTGAAGATGTGATGAAGTCTCCGACTAGCTTTTTAAAGCACTTCATCACGACTGATGTGAGGGCGACAGGTCGGTAGTCATTGAGGTCGGAGGGTCGAGGTTTCTTCGGGACGGGGAGGATGGTGGATCGCTTGAAGCTGGACGGGACGATACCGAGCGTCAGGGAGAGATTGAAGATGTCGGTGAATACCGGGGCTAGCTGATCTGCGCAGGCTTTGAGGACCCTCCCGCAGATACCGTCTGCTCCCATCGCCTTCCTGGTATTCACCCTTTTAAACACTCTTCTCACGTCACTCTCCGTGACGATGAGAGGGCGCTGTTCTATGGTGGGCCCCGCGCATGTGCCATTGGCTGCGCCGATAGTGCCATTAGCACTAGCGCTGCTAGCATTAGTGCTGTTAGCACTAGCGCCGTTAGCATTAGCGCTGCTAGCATTAGCGCCGTTAGCATTAGCGCTGCTAGATGTAGCCTCGAAGCGAGCGAAGAATGTATTCAGCTCGTTCGCCAGAGACTCATCCGCACTCATCAGTCCGGAGGGTGGGCTCCTGTAGTCCGTGATCGTCCGTAGTCCCTGCCACAGGGATCTAGAGCCACTCCGCTGTCACTAAATATTAACTAGTTTCAACTTTGCTAATAGTTCTACTGATTTTCATAATTTTCTTCTTCTTTCCATTTGTTGAACATTAAACAGCTCTGTTTCATCTTCTCTCTCTCTCTCTCTCTCTCTCTCTCTCTCTCTCTCTCTCTCTCTCTCTCTCTCTCTCTCTCTCTCTCTCTCTCGAAGCTCCGCCTTGTGGTTTTAATATGCTCATCCACAATTCAATATAGAGCTCTACAGTCTATATCTGCAGAGCTGATGAGTTTATAAAAGTCCACACTGCAAAATGTGCATAGTACTGACGTTTACATTACAATGCTCTGTCCAGTCATGCCAAAGCCAGTTTTCTTTCAATTCAATGTATGTAAATGAATTACTTGAAGACATGAATAGAAATCTATAGAGGCATTACTCATTATGTCATGACCCTGTTATCTATTAGAAACCCACAATTTATCTGAATTAATTATTCATAAATAAATTGTCAGTTCATGTCCATTCAGATTTCAGTGGAGATCAGCAGGGGTCTATTGCTGTGTATTATTATTCATAACACTGTCCCTGCAAACTGTGAGAACAGACACACACAGGTTATTTTCCAGTCCTTGAGTGCTTTTGTGGCACTGCTTGACAGTTGGTGGAGTGTTCCCTAAAAGAGCCACTGAGCATGATGGATTCGGTAGTAGGAGTTTAGTGAGCAGAGAGGACGAAGACTTACGAGTGCAGGCCATGAACACCCCCCCCTCCACCTGAGCAGACATGGTCCTCTTCTCAAACTTCAGCTCTCCAGAGTACATCATAGAGCTACACTCAACATAGAAAATGACATTACACACAAGCATTCACTCACACACACCTTCCTCTCTTCCATTTTCTGCTGACCTTCCAAAGAACCCTTGATGCTATAAAAGATAAGAAAGACCATAAATAGAAATGTGTTTGTAGACAAAATATATCCTAGCATTTGAAAAACTGATGTTTTTCAGTGTACATGAAAAGGGAAGTAGATTCATCTGAACCCACATCTTGTTTTTTCAGTAGATGAGTACTGCTGTTGAGCCTTCTTACAATGACAATGGTTTTATTTAAGCCCTATTCAGTAATTACACAACACTGAAAACATCACAGTAAAACAGCAGTATGACCAGCACTTAAGAGTAAATACCTGAGTGCTTTTCACTTGGCTTAGAAGATTTTAAAGCATGCATTAATGCTACATAAGACCATATTGGGGTATTTGAGAAAATCAACAGCAAAGCTAAAGGTCCAGAGATTATAAAGGTTACCATGAAAGTGATGCACATAATATGGGTTTTCCAAGAAACTAGTAAACCCAGCTGACATTTGCTAGACAGCAAACATTGGAGGTGTCTAGTGGACAGGAAATATCTACAATAAATCTTTTATATTTGTTTATCAGGGAGTGTGTATTCTCACAACAGTTCTGAGGAAAATTGCAAATAAATGAAAATCCAGGAAGTTGCCAACAAATTTGATTCTTTTCACTAAACAATGGTTTCTCAATTGCATGCATCTGCGTGCACAAGGAAAACAACTCCTAAATAGAAATAACATTATCACATTAAATGATTTAAGGTATATGATCACAGGAAACAAAAAAAAGTCTGATTGCCTTTAAACTAGGTTTGAATCCTTTAAGCAGACAACCTCAGAGCAATGGAAAACTGAGCCGAAAGCAAAAACTTTGGCCAAGTGTGAAAAGGCCATCCATAATTACCATAATAAATGTTATCTCACGGTGCACCCTTGTTGAAATGATGATCAAGTAGAAATGTGTTCATTTTCAATAGACTAGGTTCCTTTTTTCCATTACACTAGCATAATGTCCTTAGTGGTTGCAGCCTATTCTGGTAACACCCTCATAGCAGGACAAACATTATAGAAGTATGGATAGGCTTGCTTGGTGAATGTTTGTCTGAAGGTGTGCACATATCTGTTGTTGAGAGGATCAAAGAAGGAGATCAGACCACTGTCCCAGTCCAGGAGCACTCTGATCTGCTGGAGGGTCTGCTTCATGGCAAGAGGCATCAGCCTCTCGTCTGACACTCCTATCCCATATTTACCCTTGTACTAACCCACTTGCCACAAGCCATGCTTTATGAGGTCCTCACAGACTCACAGAAGAAAAAGTGATACAGCCTATTAAAGAATGTCATGCTTCAGTTACATGCTTTTTTCTGTACTCACACTTCCTCCAAATGTCTCACAGAATCAAATCATTTTCAACCTGCCATGAAGTGGATACAAATCAACAGAACGGCATAAAGAGAAACCACAACAACAGATGAATAAACAAAACAAGACTTTCCATGTTCAACTTGACATCTTTATTAGTTGGTAGTTGTTTAGTTGTTTTTATTTTTTGCTTTCTGCGGAATATGTAAGGACCTGTTTCCACTGAAATATAAATCACTAAACAGAACTAAAGTGCTGAAAGGCATATGTGGAAAAGGAAAACATTACACAATCAAAAACAACCATATTTTGTGCATCTTACTAATTAATTAAATTTCAGTTCTAATTCAATGATTACATCCAACCTAGACATACAGGTTTTGCCTGTTAGAACATAGGGGAATCTTTTTAGCAATATATATTGCTGACTGAACTGACTGGCATCTATTTAGTGCAAATCTCATGGTCATTCCATGGAAAACTACAATGAACACAAGCTGCAGTACAAGATCTCATCATGCATCTTACTGAGATGTAATCTGATCTCCATGTACTGTTCAGAGGAATTCAAAGTCTTTGTCCAGCTCTTTGAAATTAAAATATTAAGTCACAAATAATGATTCCTATGAACATTAAACATATGTAACAAATGTGTCTTTAATAACAGGAACATTGAAAGGAGAAACAGTAACTTCCATAAACTGTAAGAAACAGGTGAACTGGGCTTGGCAAGAGTAGAGGTTAAGAAAGGTCTGCTTGTGTGTGCACATGTGTGCATGCATACCAGCTTGTTCAATATTATTTTTCATTTTTATCACATACTGAAAGTTGCCTAGGTGCTCTGCTACATCAGTCACCATTCCAGAGGCCTTGATCCTGAAAGAACATGCAGGAATGGATGTTGGCAGATTCCATGTGCTGAATGTACACATAGAATTAACAGATACAGAATATATCCTCCTACAAGAGAGGTTTATTGGTAGCTACAAATACATAAAACAGTTTAGTCAAAGTGTTTCCAAAAAAGATCTTATAGCAACTTTAATGATAAAGCATACCAGACTTCACAAGTATTTTTGTTGCATAATTATCTCTGACTCACCCACTAGAGGGCACAACATCCCTATTTAGTCATTTAGTGGTAGTGAATGGCCTGGGCCAATTAAAATTAGACTAACCTTAGCCTTCTATGTTTTATTAAATTATCCTCTCTTCATTATGTTACACCTACATGATTCAATTATTTCTCCAATTCCCACAATGCCTTAGACTCAACCGTCACACTAATCCTTTAAGGTAGAAGTTCTCCTATTGATTGGTTGTCAGCCTTAGTCAGCTTTATGATTGTATAAGAGACATTAAATTTAAATTATTCAATTGTTTAGTTATTGCAATTAATTTGTTTAAAAAATGTTACAATGGCGTAATAGTCAGCAAATATATCTATGTGTAAGGATATAGGCATGCAAATTTTGATACAAGGTTTCTTATTTATGCATTTTTGATGATGATTATACTACTGCAGCACTGTGTGATGCTAATTAGACTACTGAAGTGCTCTGTGATGCTAATTAGACTACTGAAGTGCTGTGTGATGCCAGCTAGACTACTGCAGTACTTTATGATACCAGTTAGACTACTGCAGCACTGTGTGATGCTGATTAGGCTAATACAGTGCTGTGCGATGTTGATTAGACTGCTGCAGTGTTGTTCTTTATGGGCTTCCTGTCTGTAGGTTAAAGAAGCTGCAGAACATTCAGAAAATGGCTGCTGGAGTTCTTACACACACCAGCTTAAAGGAACATATAACTACTACACTCAAACATTTACAATGGGTTCCTGTTCGTGGCTGTGTGCAGTACAAAATCCTTCTCTTGGTTTTTGCCCTCATGGTCTGACCTGTCCATCCCTTTCTGGTGTTCCTCATATGTCTTTTCCTTCACTCTGTCTCCATCCCTCTGACACTCATCTGCTCTCTGTCCCTCACATCACACTCTGCACTATTGGCGTTTCTGGAGCTGCAGACCCAAGGCTTCTTCCTCCAGCTGCTCATTTCCAAGAATTTCCTAACTCATCTCTTTGTCTGAGATTATTTCAACCTTTAATTGGTTACTATAGTATGCACTTGCATCAATATTATGTCTATTTTTTTTAACCAGTTTTACTCCCTCCTGTTATCTTATTTATATATTTGAATCTTCTTTATATTTTATTTGACCTTTTTTATATTGTATGAACTTGTAAAGTGCCATTGGGTAACAAGAAATGCCCGTAATTTCTTAATTAGAATAAAATTCTTCTTCTTCTTC
The DNA here is from genome assembly GCF_041902795.1 of Electrophorus electricus. Lineage (NCBI taxonomy): Eukaryota > Metazoa > Chordata > Actinopteri > Gymnotiformes > Gymnotidae > Electrophorus > Electrophorus electricus. Next base: position 311,697 of record NW_027658771.1, on the reverse strand, counting down.
TTCTTCTTCTTCTTCTTCTTCTTCTTCTTCTTCTTCTTCTTCTTCTTCTTATTATTATTATTATTATTTTTATCAAACATTGTATTGATCATCCTTTCAAAGGTTGCTGGTGTTACTTTTGGGCTATTATTATCAAATTTAGAATGGTGCGTTTTGCCTGGAATTAGTTTCTTTTGTATTGAGCAACCTAATGGAAAAAGTTATTCTTGAGCAGATAATCTACTATTTTTCACTTAATGAATCATTGATTTCAAGCATGCCTATAAAGCAGATCATTCTACGTGCACAGCACTGACAAAAATGATCGACAAGATATTTTTACAAGAAAATAATGGTCGGAATCGTATTACTTGACTTTACTGTGGCATTTGTTATTAACAAAACAAAGTATATATGGGTTTAGTCTATGGTAAAACAGCAGTTTCTCCTCCCCTAGATGCTTTCATTGTGGTGTTTCCCAGGGGAGCTGTCAGGAAAGAGCTGTCTAAGCTCTGGTTAGCTGAGAATGAATCTGCAAGCCTCACACTGCCCTGTCAGTAAGGAGAGCGAGCATGCCTCTCTCATGGCTCAGAACTCAGGAGAGGCTGGCCTGCGGTCTAATGGGCGTCTTTAGGAATATCTGTGATAGTAAACACAATATAAATTATGCGAGAGCTCAACATAGTCACACTGCCAGGCAGGTTAGTTAAACCAAAACCCAAAACAGATGCAGCGTGCAGATCTGTATTGTCTTGGTCACCACAGTATGGAACAAGTTACCAACTATGATCATGGGAGTACACAGTTTTGTTGGTGGAGCCCAGGAAGAGCAGCTGCTACCTCAGCTAATGGGGATCCAAATAAAGACACGAAAAACAAAGAAATTTCAGTAGTTATAGGAAGTAAAGCTGTTCTGTAGAATTCAGAATTACAACTCAGACTGCATATTTTTGCAGGACACAGTTATATTGCTTTGCTGACAAATATGAAAGGATGATATAAAAGTTGTTGTTTTGGAGCAGAACAGCATCTAGTCTGGTAGGCTACTACTTCAACTACTCACTTCTTCAAGAGGTATCCACAGTACTTCAGGTACAAACCGTTCTATTCTATCCTCTACAGATTTCTGTGAGTTTATGTTTGCATAATATGAATTTCTGTTTACATTCATCAACGTTTTTATGAAATATACTGTATAGTGAATTTGTTGAAGTCTACACCATAATGAAGTTTATGAAAAAACAATGTTTATGAAAAAAAGCATTTAAATGCTCCTCAATCAAAGAGTATTAATTTTGTAAAATGGTGGGTAGTTAAAATAGTATTATTTTCTGCTTTCTACTAATTTTACTTCACTTGTTGTGAAGGAAAAAAAAAACTACTAAGCAACCACATGTAACTTATGATGTGTTCTAATCTGAAATTGTTTAGTGGATGAAACACTGCAGGTGCTGTTGTTGTTAGTGCTAACTGCTTTATAGTACAGAAATAATAAATGCTGAATCTCCTGATTGTCTTATTATGGCTTTATGTTATACAAATTTTCTGCCTTACTCTATTTTAGGGAAAACAATGGCGCTGTCAAAGCTCAACCAAGCTACTAAGAGTTTCACCAAAGCACAGGATTACAGAAATGACATCATGCTGCTGATGCAGCCCTATGCTAACTGGGAGCAGTATCTATTGCCGGCACCCGTCTCCATCGATTTACTGGCTCAGCTGGTACGCATTTCTGCTGCAGATGACTTCTCCATCAATAAAAATCCACCAAAAGACGGGTTCAAATTCATCAGATACCCCAATTCTTTTAGGGCCTGCCTCTTTCAAGTATGTAATGGTTGCTGGCAAGCCTTTAATGTTGCTCACAAGAACATGGACCAAATTCGTATGTACACCGGACAGGTTCCAGAGTACATCAAAAACTCAGTTGGGCTCATAATACAGGAGGATGATGGTCTTGTCCAAGCCTTCTTACCAGCTGAGCTTCAGAACATTGCGCACATATCATCAGAATGCTTAAACCTGGCCATCATGACTGAGAAACAATTCTCAGATATCATCAAGCTGATGCAAGAACTGGTGGAGGCTTTGGTGAATGCAAGACAGAGTCATGATGAGGAGATGGAAGAAATCAAGAAAAACATTGAGATAGCAAAGATTAAACGGGCTGAAGCTAAGGAGGCAAGCGACAGGGCCGAGGCTGCTTTCAATCTGGCTAATGAAAGATTAGCTGAGGACAGAAGGGCCTACCAGCAAGCAATGAAAGATTTGCCAAGTGGATGGGGCCTTTTTGGCCTGAAGCTAATATCAAGTATGTCAGAGCAAGCAATATCAATAGCCTGTGCGTTTGCAACAGAATTTCTTCCAGGACAAATTATCCAAACCTATCTCCAAGCGGACACTATTACACCAAAAGCCATAACACATGTGATCAAAAACTGAAAAGGCACTCCTGAAAGCCACAGAAACATGGCCACTGGAATGAAGAGTAACGTGGATGAAATGTTGGCAACAAGTAACATATTTTCTAAATCTATAACATTTCTACTAGTGGTTGAGAAAATGGAAGAACTTTGCAAAGGTAAGGAAATAAATTGGCCTGAGGTGTATGATCAGGAGAAGCAAACGGTAAAGTCTGATTACTTGGTGGGACTATTTCAGCAAGTCAGCAGAGATATACAGCAAGAAGCTGAATGCCCGATTAAATCCGAGGCACTAGGCATCTGTGACAAGGGTATCTCCACTTTAACAGAGCTAGGTAAATATGCTCCAGAGGGGAAATGTGATGATGCCAAAACAGAGGAGCTTATTAAAGCCATTGACGAACTGAATGTAAGGGCCATGGCCTTTTATTCCAAAAGCAAGTCTTTTACAAATCAGCCATCTTTCTTGACAGCACCCCCCAAGTCAAGTCAACAGCAAATCTATGACTCAGCAAATACAGATGTGGTCCAGATGCACTTAAGACAATCTCATCTACGTCTACAAATGGCTGAAACCCAGCTAAAAATTGCAAATGAACGGAACGAGAAGACTATGGACAACTTGGATCAGAAGAAAAAAGCTCTTGCTGAAATTGTGAGTGAGCTGAAACATTATAATCTCAAGGAGATCGACTTCAACAAGAGAATTGTGGTGCTAGCGAAAGGCCTGGAAATCATGGGGCAGGTGAAAGAACAGTGGGAGAAACTGGTGCACTTCTTTCAGATCATTTCAAACATTGTTAAGACCACTCTTAGTGAAAATCTTAAACATTTTAAGCAGACTGTTGAAATAGCTGTAGAGAACAACTACACCTACAGCATGTTTGTCAAAGACAAAATCTACACTAATGCTCTGAATACTTCTGCCTACGCCTATTTGGTTAACATGATGTCTACCACTTACACTGAGGTGTCTGTCCAGTACCTGATGAACAATGTCAGTACTCTGGGAAGACTGATGACCATGGATCCAAACTCACCTCAGTTCCTTGCAGAGATTGACAAGTTAGGGAAGGAATGCGAATCTGCCCAAAATGGTATCAACAGCCTTGCAGCAAGAAACAGGAAGGAGTTTTACAACAGATGCGAGGAAAGAATAACTCAAATCAAGACAATCCTTACCCCAGCACTGGCCCCACTGAGTGAAAAGGACAATCTCAATCTGAAGAAGGCAATAGATGCAATGAAGGAACCAATTCAGAAGGTGGAGGAAGACAAACCAGCAACTGAGATGAAGGCTATAACTGAGGATGATGCTGACCAATATGCATAACTTCATAATAGTGCATTTAATAGTGCATTTTCCTATACTTTTCTTTTCTTTTTTCTGTCATTTTAATGTAGTATGTATACAGTATTACATTTGACAAAAACATGATTAGAAGGTTTGACCTAATTCCTGTCTGTTAATTTATTCTGAATAATCAATTTTGTTCTTTTGATTAAATTACTGCAGCATCATACTGTCTCGTATTGTTTTTCTTTGTGATTCAAAGAACTTTAAAATCCAAGAGGTAATATGTATGCCAAACAAACAAACAAAAAAACATTTCAGATTGCAGAGTAGCTATTACTAATTATTAGCTATTGCTCATCTCTTTTTCAGTAGAAAAAAGAAATTGGAGTTTAGATTTACTAAAGTGTAATGAGTGAACTAAAGCCATTAGATTTTAGTAAACTCACAATTCTTCACACATTAATTGTGTTGCACATTGAGTGTGAGTGCAGTGTGGTGAACAGAGGAATACAGGCTCAGTAAAGGAAGTAGCAGTTCTTAGCAGCTAGGGTGGTACTGATGGGCCCAACATCTTAGTAAAAACAAAGTCTGACACTTTACACAAAAAAGAAATCACAGACACTATGATTTCATTATTTCAAAACATTAGCTATAATGAATCATTTTAGTGAATTATTATGATTATGAATTATGACTGCTCAAGTAAGGACATCCATGTATGCAAACAAAGCCATTATAATAAACACTCTCTCTCTCTCTCTCTCTCTCTCTCTCTCTCTCTATATATATATATATATATATATATATATATATATATATATACAGTGCATCCAGAAAGTATTCACAGTGCTTCACTTTTTCCACATTTTGTTATGTTTCAGCCTTATTCCAAATTGGATTAAATTATTTTTTTCCCCCTCAAAATTCTACACACAATACCCCATAATGACAAAGTAAAAAAAGTTTGTTTGGAATTGTAACAAATTTATTAAAAATAAAAAAAACAAAAAAATCACATGCACATAAGTATTCACAGCCTTTACCATGACACTCAAAATTGAGCTCATGTGCATCTTGTTTCCACTGATCATCCTTCAGTTGTTTCAACAACTTGATTGGAGTCCACCTGTGGTAAATCCAGTTGATTGGACATGCTTTGTAAAGGCACACACCTGTCTATATAAGGTCCCATAGTTGACAGTACATGTCAGAGCACAAACCAAGCCATGAAGTCCAAGGAATTCTTTGTAGACTACTGAGACAGGATTGTATCGAGGCACAGATCGAGGGAAGGGTACAGAAAAATTTCTGCAGCATTGAAGGTCCCAATGAGCACAGTGGCTTCCATCATCCGTAAATGGAAGAAGTTTAGAACCACCAGGACTCTTCCTAGAGCTGGCCGCCCAGCCAATCTGAGTGATCGGGGTAGAAGGGCCTTAGTCAGGGAGGTGACCAAGAACCCAAGGGTCACTCTGACAGAGCTTTAGCATTGCTCTGTGGAGAGAGGAGAACCTTCCAGAAGGACAACCATTCCTGCAGCACTCCACCAATCAGGCCTGTATGGTAGAGTGGCCAGACGGAAGCCACTCCTCAGTAAAAGGCATAAGACAGCCTGCTTGGAGTTTGCCAAAAGGCACCTGAAGGACTCTCAGACCATGAGAAACAAAATTCTCTGGTCTGATGAAACAAAGATTCAACTCTTTGGCCTGAATGCCAAGCATCATGTCTGGAGGAAACCAGGCACCGCTCAGCACCTGGCCAAAACCATCCCTACAGTGAAGCATGCTGGTGGCAGCATCATGCTGTGGGGTTGTTTTTTGGCAGCAGGAACTGGGAGACTAGTCAGGGAAAGATGAATGCAGCAACATACAGAGACATCCTTGAAGAAAACCTGCTCCAGAGTGCTCTGGACCAGGGTGAAGGTTCATCCAACAGGACAATGGCCCTAACCACACAACTAAGAGAATAAAGGACTGGCTTCAGGACAACTCTGTGAATGTTCTTGAGTGGCCTAGCCAGAGCCCAGACTTGAACCCAACTGAACATCTCTGGAGAGATCTGAAAATGGCTGTACCCCGGCGCGCCCCATTCAACCTGATGGAGCTTGAGAGGTTCTACAAAGAAGAATGGGAGAAACTGCCCAAAAATATGTGTGCCAAGCTTGTAGCATCATACTCAAAAAGATTTGAGGCTGTAATTGCTGCCCAAGGTGCTTCAACCAAGTATTGAGCAAAGGCTATGAATACTTATGTACATGTGATTTTTGGTTTTTTTATTTTTAATAAAGTTGCAAAAACTCCAAACAAAGATTTTTTCACTTTGTCATAATGGGGTATTGTGTGTAGGAGTTTGAGGGGAATTTTTTTTTTTTTAATCCAATTTGGAATAAGGCTGTAACATAACATAAAATGTGGAAAAAGTGAAGCGCTGTGTGTGTGTATATATATAAATATTTGTCATTTCACTTTTCTTGGGGATTAATTAGTCCAGAGGCCTATAAGAGCTTGTCAAGGAAAAAACGTGTGTATGGGTGCATGCATGTATATGTATATGTATATTAGGAACCAAGCATTAAACCATTAAGCTGCAATAAAACTGAGACACAATTGTCTTGGAGAAAAGAAAAACCATGTTCAGTTAGCACAGGCTGTATCAAAAGCCATAGAACCAGAGGACATTAAAATCATAATTCTCACCTTGCATAATCTCTCATGATTCAACTGTATATGTAAACAGATATGCATTGGTGTGTTGTAACGTGTTCTGCCATTATCTGATGATATGTTTGCAGAAAGTGTGTTACATCTCTAGAGAGACAATTGCCTCCTGGCCTCTTTTTGGTGGAGAATGGAAAAAGATACACATATACACAGACCCGCGCACGCATGCACACACACACACGCACGCAGCATTAGTTTAGCTGCAGATGCAGTTACTGCATCAACACTTCTAACGTGACTGCCATGTGGCCTCTGCAAGTCCAACCCTCATCAACATGTGCTTCATGTATCTGGATCTCTTTTTATCTCATTCTTATTTTTTATGTCATTCTTTCTCTTTCTCTCTTATCCCTATAGGCTCTATTTGCTTTCTGCTAGCAAACAAGAGGTTAAAAAGACTATTTCCCTTTGTTTGTTTTATCATTTTTATTTTCATTGCAAAATCTGATGTGTGTGTAGTCTTAAATAGCGTCTCATATGGAAGGTAAACACATACTTTCAGAGTTAGACTGATTTGACTGAAACACTAATCAATATCTTAACATTGTTTAACTGCAAAAGTGTATAAATGGTTTTGATAACCACTGAAAAGATATGGAATGATGAAATGTATGTAGGGCCATTCTAATGTACTACTGACCAATCATTCTCTGCCTCAGGAAGTGTCCTTAATCTCTTATCCAACTCTCTGAGAAAAGGAGAGCGATAGAGAGAAACAGACAAAGAAATATGTAAATGTGCAAAGTAAATGTGTGTATCTTGCTTATGGTCAAAGAAAGAAATCTAATAATTCTGTACTAGACAAATGTGTGACAGATTTACTTAGAGAAGTAAAATAGTTTGAGGAGTTCAGAGTTTTAATAGTGTTGCAGAAGAACAACAAAAACATTGCCTGAATTTCAGAATCCCAGAAAACAGGCACAGAAAATTTGAGAGCAGACTGCTAAATTCAACTAAACAATCCAAAAGAGCAGGGGGAGCAGTGCCAGTACCAGACAGCGATGGCGCAGGTCGGGACACTCTCTATGATGCTGTTGCAGACCAGATCAGGATGACGGACATGCTGTCCTTCTTCAGTCTCCTCAGGAAGCAGAGCTTTCTTCACTAAGGAAAAAGTGCTCAGGGACCATGAGAGATTGTTTGTGATTTTAAGAGAGTGTATGTTCTCACTCTTCACTGTATGTATTGGGGTGTGAGGCATTTGCATCCTTCTGTAGTCCACAATCATCTCTTTTGTCTTTTTGACAACCAGAGAAAGGCATGTCTGGAGAGACTGTGACAAAGGCTTTGACTTCTTTAATTATTTCTGTATTGTTTTTCATGGTATAAATAAAATGTAAAAAGGCAAATCTAAAGCAAACATATGAATCTAATTAATCTAATTAAGGCTAAAGTGAAAACAAAGCAAGCCCACAATAGTTTATTCTATTCTATTCTATTCTATGTGATGACAATGGAATTGTCAACAAAACCAAAACTGTGATGTCATAATATCACTGACCATTGTCATAATAGCTATTCTTATAATCTGCTTGACAAAGGTAAAATTGGTCAGTCTGTTGACAGAAATGGGAGGTTGCAGCAGCAAAATGCAGTTCTGCTGCTCTCACAGAAGATCTTCGAAGAAGAAGAAAACGAAGATTTTGTTGGACAGGAACACACAAAAAGCAATGAGTAGATTGCAACAAGAACTACCTGACAGAGTAGATACGAAGGAAATTAGAAAACGACACTGTGTTAAAATTGGAAAATTTGAGGAGGAATGTAGTGGGAAGGAGTTGGAGGAGAAGCAGAAGGAGACAAAAAATGAACAGAGTGAAAGATGGCACCTGAAGAGTGAAAGAGAGGATCTAGAGAGTGAAAGACAACACCTGAAGGGTGAAAGAGAGAATCTTGAGAGTGAAAGACAACACCTGAAGAGTGAAAGAGAGGATCTAGAGCGTGAAAGACAACACCTGAAGAGTGAAAGAGAGGCTCTAGAGAGAGAAAGACAACACCTGAAGGGTGAAAGAGAGAATCTTGAGAGTGAAAGACAACACCTGAAGAGTGAAAGAGAGGATCTAGAGCGTGAAAGACAACACCTGAAGAGTGAAAGAGAGGCTCTGGAGAGAGAAAGACAACACCTGAAGGGTGAAAGAGAGAATCTTGAGAGTGAAAGACAACACCTGAAGAGTGAAAGAGAGGCTCTAGAGAGTGAAAACCAAAACCCAAAGTGTGAAAGAAAGAACCTGAAGACGTTATGGGACAAAGTAGTGGGGAAGAAAACTAAGCAGCAGCGCATGGGGAGAGCCATGGCTGGGGAAGCTTTGTACTGCTCAAAGGGACCACACACTTCCCAAGGAGGACCAGCTAAAGAAATCGGTAGTATGCAGAAAGGTTTCCCGAGCACATAAAAAGGCTATGATTACCAACTGGCCAAAGAGACAGACGCTGTGCTTGACTACATCAGAACTATGTTTATAACCAGTCAATATGAACTTCTACCAATCCATCCAAAACCTGATAAAGGAGACCTGAATGACGATACTACTGGAACTACAAAATTACTGGGACTACTACTATTTAGCATTCTGAAAAAATAAAAATGAAAAAGTCCTCATGTTCTTTAAAAAAAATAAATCAATAAAATGTAAAAAGCTCAAAAAGCTTTTTTAAACATTGGCAACTGTGTATTTGATTTACCTCGGAATGGGTGCAGCTGGTTCATGGCGCATGTGTTCGAGCTTTAGCCTCTGTATTTGGCATTTCAGTGCATCGAGCAGTTGAAACTATAGCAAGCAAAGGCAAAAGGAGCTGTGCGGTCGATGTTTGTGCAAGTGGTCTTCCACATAGTCCCATGCTGTGCTGGGTTTAGGGTGTGTTTGCAGGGAGAGCCCAGCGCTTACAGGCTAAGAGGATTACAGTGGAGCATTGCAGGGACTGTCAGAATACAGAGCGCGCGCGCGCGTGTGTGTGTGTGTGTGTGTGTGTGTGTTTTCTCTACACATTTGGAAGAGAGAAAACAGAGCTGTGATGTAGTTGATAAAATTGCAGGCCTGGCACAGGCTCTGCTCAGAATGGTGAGAGAGCACTGGAGGAGTTTGGGAGTTTATTAATAGCGTTTAGCTCACTACAGAAGGAGTAGATCAGGGCTTTGCTGGGAAGGATGATGATAGGGTTTGATCACACCATTTAGCACAACATTGTCATGTCCATGCTGTGCATGGTTCTAAAGAAAAGGATCTATGTTATTCAATCCAATAAATTTCAAATTCAAATTTTCTGTTTCTCATGAATGAATGTGGACTATAGGATGGGGGGTGTCAACTGTTTGTGTGTGTGCGCGTGTGATTTAGACGGTTGAGAGAGTTGAGAGATAATTTCATGACAACGAACCAATTAAAATCAAAATTATTCACACTGTGTTGACAAGAGACACACACACAAACACACACACACAAAGAGAGAGAGAGAGAAACAAAAAGAATCACAATCAGGGCTCACCAGATCTCTCAGAGTCTCTCTGACAGGCCCTAATCCACTCCGCCAATTGAAAAACAAAAAGTAGCAGAGAGAATAGCAGTGTGGCAGTATATGAATGTGCCCCCAACAAATATATAATTCACACACACACACACACACACACACATCTTTCACACTTACACATCCATACTCACATGTACACATGTATACACCATTGAACTACACACATCTATATTCACATGCACAAACAAACACCCCACACAAATGTTTGGTCTTTGTGCAAATTCACTTGGAGGTAGGCCAACATTCTAGATATAAAATATGTGACAATAAACATAGCCTCAGTACGTTTCATTTCATGCATTTACATCTTGATCCACACAAACACTTTCACACTCCTTTGCCTCACACTCACAAACACAAGAAACACTCGGGTGGCCTTCGGTAGCAGGAGGGATGTCAGTGCACAAAACACTGGCTTGAAATGTTTTTAACCCCCATTTCAATGAAGACCATCATACCTTGCAAGGTATAGCATTCTTTCACTCTCCTGGAGAACCTCAGGCTGTTCCTGGAACCAGCAAAGCCAGTGGTTTTGGCCTCTGTCTGAAGCACAAAGGGGGTATGCAGGAGGCGTAGCGGAGCATGTCAGGAGGGTGGGCAGAGCCCTCTCCCAGCAGTGGCAGAGGAGAAAGGGCACATGGAGCACAGTGGCTACGGTTGACACCTGCAGGAGGCGACATGTGGGCAGGGCCAGTATGAGCCCACTTGGACCCATCTGCCACCACAGAAAACTCACCTGCTGTGTGTGTGTGTGTGTGTGTGTAGATTTGTTGACATTGTTCATGAGTCAGTGAATCATGTTTTTGGTGGATATCATGTTTTCAGCTCACAAATATTATAAATAATAATACAGGTAATAAAACAGGGAAGAAAGTAGATGTTAGCCGGTGCAGCATTTACTTAATTCATTATTCATCTTTTATGTTAGTGTGTAACTCTCATATTGTAGTCTCCTGAAAGACAGACAGAGGCAAATATAGGCAAAGATAGCATTCAACTGTTATTCAGGGATATCCCACCATTGGGAGTGGACGATTAGGGGTGCTGGAGTAGGAAGGTATTTGTAGTACATTCCTGTTGTAGGCCTTCCTATAGTGTTTAACTGATTTCCATAACTGAAATACATTATAATGTTTAAAAGTTTAGAAACGTGAGCATAATACTCCAGAAGATGTAGCGTCCTGGTGTGTGAATGAGTAGTAATCTTTCTGAAACAATAAGTTTGATTTAATTCTCGTTTTCATTTCCTTGTGGATTGTATTATTTTATTTGAAACATTTGACTCAAAATAAAGAAATAGTGCAAAAATGTGAAAAGGCACTACAGGATGCATCTTGAATAAACGAAAACCTCGACCAGATGTTGTAAACTTAGAACAGTAATTATGTTCTAAGAATGTTGATAAAAAAGAACAGGAATTTACAATATATACATTTGCCTGCATAGTATCCCAAGTGTTCCATCGACTGCACTCTTCTGGATGAGGATCTCGGATGTTGTTCCTGGGATCTGCTGGAGCCACTCTCCCAGTTTGATGGTCATCGTCCCTAAACCCCTGGTGCCCTGATTGCTACCAGAGCCAGTGTTTCCTCTTCTTTTAGCGTCTCATGTTCCTTGTTGCTGATGTTGCTATCTCTTGCGATTGCTACATCCATCACTATGACTCTTTTCTGCTGTTTATCCATCACTATTATGTCTGGTGGTTTGGCTATTACCATCTTTTAAACAATTTTCTGGTATACGATGTCTTATCAAAGATAACCCATCCACACTCTAAGAGCATCCACACCATCATCAATCAAATTCTTCGTCTGAGCAGCTGTCACTACTACACAGACATACACAGAGACAGAGCGAGAGAGAAGGATGAAAGTGAACACAGCAACAAATGAAAAGAACCAAACACCATCAATTCTTACCTACCTCAACCCTCTCAGTTTACAGAACAAGCAAATGTGAGAACTGTGACTCACCATTCCCCCCCACCACCTGGAGCTCAGGATACTTCTGTTTAATGTAGTTAATCATGCTGATCTGAAACACCGAGTTTCCCTGAGATGAGTCCTAAAACAATAGACACAGCCTTCAGACCAAATTCACTATGTCCAATCACAGTCCTGTGTTACACAGCCTCATAGCAAAAATAGTTTGTCATTTGATTCAGGCACCATACTCAGGATGGAGACTAATCCCACTCCCTTTAGGACCTTAAGACCTACCAGCACCACCACGTCCACTCCTGCCTGCACGAGCAGGTCCAGCCGGTACTTGTCATCCTCACGGGTAACGATGGCAGCGCCACACAGCAGCTGTTTGCGGGAGTCTTTAGAGGCCAGAGGGTAGTCTCTGTTCTTCTTCAGATCAGTGCGAGCAATTATAGCCACCAGCTCATCACTGTCGTTCACAATGGGCAGTTTACCTGCAATCAACAAGCGTCCCCACGACCGACCCGTTACTCAGAGAAGAAGTGGAGAAGTGAAAATAACCTTTCAAAGTCCTTTAGAAGCAGTTTCACTTCTCAAGCTGAAAAGATGAAGAATCAGACCTTTTTTTGCTGCACTGCAGGATGTCATTGGCCTCTTTGAGTGTAACACCTGCTGGTGCAACCACTAAATCTTCCCTCTTTGTCATTGCCTGGCAAATATCACAAATAAATCACAAAAAGATGTGAGTTTAAAGAATGTGATTTTATACACACACACACACACACACACACACACACACACACACACATATATATATACACATTTTTTATTTTTATATATATATATATATATATATATATATATATATATATATATATATATATATATATATATATATTGCCCTCTTTCACACACTGACACAGAAATATCACAATTTCATGATAGTTCTATTCCACCTATATTTTTAAGCATTGTATGTCATATGCGATTCATTTGTGTTTTTAAAAACCTTTTGTATATTGTATGTACAATCAAAGATGAATCACAAACCTCTTCCAACAGCCGGTCATAGTCCTTCTCTGAGAGGAAGTCAATGTCTCGTGACGTCACGATTCCCACAAGCTTGCTGCCCATCTTGCCGGTTTCGGTGACAGGGATTCCAGAGAAGCCGTGTCGCACCTTGGCCTCAAACACATCTCCGACCGTGTGCTGTGGACTCATCACCACCGGATCCGTGATGAAGCCCTGCTCGAATTTCTGCCATGACACCATATATTGCTCTGCTGATGAGAGGCCTCAGGGAAGCTTGTGTGTAAATCTGCATGTTCAACGTGTTGTTCATTATATTCCTATTAAGACAATTCACTGAAAGTTTGACACCTTAACTTTCCGGACTTCATTTGCTTGGAACTCTGGGGTGCAATTGTGATGGATGATCCCAATACCGCCCATGAGCTGTAATACAAAATCACAGAAAGCTAAATGGAAAAGCAACAGGACTTCATGGTTTTGAGTGTGTGGGGGATACTCACAGCCATAGCGATGGCCATGGAGGATTCAGTCACAGTACCCATGGGGGAGGAAATAAGCGGCGTCTTCAGGGTTATCTTCCGGGTCAGAGCAGAGGTCAGATCCTGAATGACAGACGCAAATGGTAACAGAAAGGAACCAATGTTCTACAGAACAATTATCTTTGTTTATGTTCATGCTTGTATTTTCATACAGACTATGCATTGCACAAAGATAAGAACAGTTTGGGGTGTTACTTTGGACAGCTTTCACATATGCACACATCTCTATCCCATTATTAATTTGACTTCAAGTGACTTGGATGTGCTCATTCAAAGCACAAATATTGCTGTTTTTATAAGCAGGGCATCAGTTTAACCTCCCTGTGGTAAGACAGACAAAAACATCCTACGTTCTCTCCCACATTCTAGCACACACACACACAAAATGTAACACCAAATATAAATACCACAATATATACTATCCCATATCCATTACACATGGGAATTTTGGTTCGCGCCTCCCTCACACTGTCATACACACACACACACACACACACACACCCACACACCCCTCAGCCTCTCTGCCTGTGACAACACACCCTATGCACCTGGGATGCCAACACCACCAATTTTGCACATCTTATTTGCACTCCTTCATCCCTCTCTTACACTATGCCACACTCCACCCTCTGTTGTAGTCGTGTTCACACTACATGGCAACTGACTCAGCTCCTCCATCTCACTGAAGGTAGAGGAGACCGCCAGCTCACTAATTAATTAGGAAGATCCCGCCCCCTCCACTAAATCATTACTAGATGTGCTGTATTTACTGAAACACACACACTGGTAAGCCCTTATGGGGCATGTCAGGATACCTGCTGAGCTGTTTTGGTGCATTTTGCAAAAGTACTCACCACTTCATCTGAGGTAAAGTCAATGAAGCCAGGCAGGATCAGAAAATCACTGAATCAAAGACCACAGAACAAACAAACAAAGAAAAACTGATACTAAAAATACATTATACTAACAACCTAGCAAATACAAGTCACATCAGAAGTAGATGTACGCTAAAGAAAGTCTATTCTGTCTGTGCTCTCATGTAAACAGAGTTAAAACGTAAGCGTTTTACTGATCCGCGGATCGAAATATTTATCCAGTGGGTGTTGGCCGAGGATGCTAAAGCTATTTCTATTCGTTACGCTTTGCCCTTTCTCCATTTCGACGTGCTATCCTTTTATTCGGGAGAGCCGATGTCTCGCATTCGCAGCATGCAAACAACAACCGTCATTATCGTACTCAAGTAGTACACACGGATTTAGTGTGATATACTTCCAAGACTGAACAATGATGCTTTATTCTTAGTGAATGTGAATGAAAATCCCGCTTCTCGGGTTACTCACAAGACGATAGCGTCGCGTGCTTCAGACAACAAAAAACGACGTCAAGGAACACAGCTGGTCTTCATCTGCGACCGTTACAGAGTAGCCTCTGTGGCATCTCTCAAAGTCAAGCGAAAGTCTAGCCCTTAGCTAAATCACCCAGAATCACAGTTGGAGTTTACACATTTTAAAGACTCGACCTGCTCAGTTTGAGAAAACTCTCATCCTCTCAACGTGGTGGATGACGACGGGACATTTTAAGGGCGCTCACGTCTCTCAGCTCCGGCATGGAACTGAAATACTGATAGTGCGTTTCAGTTGGATTTGGATGTGAAGTGAGAGAGAACAGACGGGCGATGCGCCTTTGTTTTACTGTCCACGCTATTAGCTGGCCAGCCCAGTTCAGGTCTGACGTGTGAAATTTACGTTTGGATGAGACAAAAATGTTTTTGACTTGGGTTGAAATAATCATCTTGCTTATAAAAGGAGGACTGGTGATGTAGCAAATCCACACAATCGTTTTGAAGCCGTGGTCAGGCTGCCCAATACTCAACTTTATTATGTTATTCACAAAGGATCTGACACAGCCCCCAACTGAGCTTTAAACACCTGGAAGTTAATTTAGTCCATTCTGTAAATTGAAATGTACAGAGATATGGGTCTGTAAAACAAATGGAATGTGATGCTTTTGAGCATTGCTATGGCAAAATGTTTTCATATCTGTTCTACAACACAGATTATATCGGTCTTGATAATATAATTCTTAATCAGATTTATGGTCCTTTTTACTCTGATGACATGGGAATGTTAATATGATGGGCAAAGAAGGCAAGCAGTTATATTTGAGTAGTGCTGGACATTATAAATGAGTAAACATCACTATTTACACATTAGGACATTTTATTATACTATGACATGACTGTATTTCTCTGTAGAGACTGTAAATGTATAGGTCTATTTTATGTGATGATAATCCCCGAAAGGAATGTGTTCTTCTGAGACCAACAATATGGAATTGGGCTAAAATTGCACATCACTGAGAACCCAACCCAGTCTGTGCAACAGTTTAAAAGTACACAATCCAAAAGAAAAATAAAGTCCACTCCTAATGAACTTGTTTAGTGACACTAACGTTAACCTAGTGATGCAAACATGGTTAATTTTGCTGATCAGCACTCCTTTGAAACCGTAGGAGTCTCACCTCTCTGGTTCGTAGCCAGCCTGGATGCGCGTGGCGCTGTAGCGCTGAGCTGCAGTCTCATGCCCATGAGATGTGTTGTGGCCAAATGGCCCCTGGTGCTCAGGGTCGCGAGGCGACAGCTGCAATCTGGCTGGCTCTGTGTCGCCCACAATGAGGCGGTAGTCGATCTGGTAGCTGTCGTGCTTGCCATTGGCAAAGTGCTCATAGACATGGCCCTCCATGTAAGCGATGTCCAGTACTCCAATCCTCCTCTACAACCCTGCGTGAGCTGACGCCCCGGGCCTCCGCCCACCTCCCCTCTCCACCTGCACCACAGAGCGGCTCCTGGGACACTGCGTGCGCATTCACCAGTGGTTGTGCTGGAGCCACGCACACAATCCAAGTTTGTTCCTCAGATCGAGATGGAGAGCTTTCTCTTAGCTGAGGAGCAGAGTAAGAGATTCATCCAACATGCATCATACAAGCAGCAGCTGAATCAGGTAGAATGAAATACGGCTCTGATAGAGGCTTCGTCCCAAACAAAATAAAGCTACTGGGTGTCTTGGTAAGACTCTGTAAGTGGTGATCCCTAAAAAGGCCTGTCTGCTGCCATTGGACTACTGTTTTCTCTAAAGTGCTGTCTGGAATGTTGTCAGAGACAACATTCAGAGGGATTGGGAAGGAAAGCCTCTTAGTCACTACCTGTACTGCCCTCATTGCCATTGAAATATAACAAGGTTATAGTCAAGCTCTGAAGCTTCACTCAACACTCTGCCCAACCGCCTTTAATGCTCATAAAGTAGGAGTTTGCAGAATTTGTTTGTTGTTATGCTACACACTAAATGCATGGCACACAAATGTTTGATGCAGCAAAATGTCAGTGCTTTTTTAACAAAGGAGAAATGAGCACATATGCACCTTCCCTATATTATGTGAAGATGGATAATAAAATGATAACAGGTGTATCTATTTGTTGTTCTTATTTTAATATTCACATCAGGCTTGTGATTTTGCAAGGAAATTGTAACATAAATGTTCCTAGTGTTCTAGGGTTACTCTCCTGGGCTCATATTCTAATACAGGTGTGATAAGAACTTATATTTCTAAAAGAAACAATCTTTAAGAAACAACTGCATTTGCATAAAGGATTTATCTTTTATCTTAATGCTTAATGTTTTAGTGTGCTAATGTCTGATTTTAAGTACACTTAGTTAAAAAGGCTACCACAAGTACTGTTCAAGTTCAAGTTCAAGTTTGGTTTATTCGTCACATACATAGTCATACACAGTATAACTCGCAGTGAAATGGTGGAGAGTGCTCTGTCCAAACTGAGGAAAAGAAAACAGGGGTGCATAGAGAAATATAGACATTCTCTATATGTGAAATATATATATGCAAAGATAAATATATATATATATATATTCTATGTATGTACAAAATATATTAACAATGTATGTACAATATATGTACATTATGATTATATACACAATGTACAATGTATATGGTTGTGTATATATGTACACAATCTACAGAATGTACAGATCCATTTCGTATAATAACATATCTACAGTTGTTGTGTAACAAGGTCATTGAATATAAATATATATATACAGATATACAGTTATGTTACATTGTGGTGGTGGTCCCCACAGTTTATCAGTTTCCCTGATTCAGGGCCCGAATGGCCTGTGGGAAGAAGCTGCTCTTCAGCCTCTCTGTCTTGGTCTTCAGGGAGCGAAAGCGCCTCCCTGACCTCAACAGAGAGAAGAGTCTATTGTTGGGATGGGTGGGGTCCTTCACAGTCCTCCTGGCCTTGGTCTGGCACCGCTTGTAGTAGATGGTCTGCAGGTCAGGAAGTTCCGTGTGAGTGATGCGCTCTGCTGAACGCACTACCCTTTGGTGTGCTTGTCTGTCCTGCTTGGTGCTATTCCCAAACCAGACTGTGATGTTCCCCGTGAGGATGCTCTCGATAGTGCAGGTATAGAAGTTCCGCAGTACCTTGGAGGGCAGTCTGAAGGACAGGTCCTGCGAGATGTGAACACCAAGGTACCTGAAACTATCTACTCTCTCCACCGTGGTTCCACTGATCCTCACAGGTTGGTAGTGCCGCTCCTGCTTCTTGCTGCAATCCACGATCAGCTCCTTTGTCTTACTGACGTTTAGGAGGAGATAATTTTCCTGGCGCCAGTTTTCCAGGTGTTTAATCCAGGTAGGCCCTCTCGTCGTTGTCCGAGATCAGACCCATGACAACGGTGTCGTCAGCAAACTTGACAATGATGGTGGAGCTGGAAGTGGCTGTGCAGTCGTAGGTGTACAGTGAGTAGAGCAGGGGGCTTAGGACACAACCCTGAGGAGCTCCAGTGCTGAGGGTGAGGGTGGATGAGGCGCAGTTGCCCACCCGTACTGATTGTGGTCTGTCTGTTAGGAAGTTGGAGATCCAGTCGCACAGGGATGTATGCAGTCCTAGATCCCCCAACTTAGTAGTGAGTAGGGAGAACTGTAGTCGACAAATAGCATTTTAACATAATTTCCCCTCCCTTCGTCCAGGTGAGTCGGTGTAGTGTGGAGCAGATGTGCAATTGCATCGTCAGTGGAGCGGTTGTGGCGGTATGCAAACTGCAGTGGGTCCATGGAGGCTGGCAGTGAAGATGTGATGAAGTCTCCGACTAGCTTTTTAAAGCACTTCATCACGACTGATGTGAGGGCGACAGGTCGGTAGTCATTGAGGTCGGAGGGTCGAGGTTTCTTCGGGACGGGGACGATGGTGGATCGCTTGAAGCTGGACGGGACGATACCGAGCGTCAGGGAGAGATTGAAGATGTCGGTGAATACCGGGGCTAGCTGATCTGCGCAGGCTTTGAGGACCCTCCCGCAGATACCGTCTGCTCCCATCGCCTTCCTGGTATTCACCCTTTTAAACACTCTTCTCACGTCACTCTCCGTGATGATGAGAGGGCGCTGTTCTATGGTGGGCCTCGCGCATGTGCCATTGGCTGCGCCGATAGTGCCATTAGCACTAGCGCTGCTAGCATTAGTGCTGTTAGCACTAGCGCCGTTAGCATTAGCGCTGCTAGCATTAGCGCCGTTAGCATTAGCGCTGCTAGCATTAGCGCCGTTAGCATTAGCGCTGCTAGATGTAGCCTCGAAGCGAGCGAAGAATGTATTCAGCTCGTTCGCCAGAGACTCATCCGCACTCATCAGTCCGGAGGGTGGGCTCCTGTAGTCCGTGATCGTCCGTAGTCCCTGCCACAGGGATCTAGAGCCACTCTGCTGTCACAAAATATTAACTAGTTTCAACTTTGCTAATAGTTCTACTGATTTTCATAATTTTCTTCTTCTTTCCATTTGTTGAACATTAAACAGCTGTTTCATCCTCTCTCTCTCTCTCTCTCTCTCTCTCTCTCTCTCTCTCTCTCTCTCTCTCTCTCTCTCTCTCTCTCTCTCGAAGCTCCGCCTTGTGGTTTTAATATGCTCATCCACAATTCAATATAGAGCTCTACAGTCTATATCTGCACAGAGCTCATGACTTTATAAAAGTCCACACTGCAAAATGTGCATAGTACTGACGTTTACATTACAATGCTCTGTCCAGTCATGCCAAAGCCTGTTTTATTTCAATTCAATGTATGTACATGAATTACTTGACGACATGAATAGAAATCTATAGAGGCATTACTCATTATGTCATGACCCTGTTATCTATTAGAAACCCACAATTTATCTGAATTAATTATTCATAAATAAATTGTCAGCTTCATGTCCATTCAGATTTCAGTGGAGATCAGCAGGGGTCTATTGCTGTGTATTATTATTTATAACACTGTTCCTGCAAACTGTGAGAACAGACACACACAGGTTATTTTCCAGTCCTTGAGTGCTTTTGTGGCACTGCTTGACAGTTGGTGGAGTGTTCCCTAAAAGAGCCACTGAGCATGATGGATTCGGTAGTAGGAGTTTAGTGAGCAGAGAGGACG
Organism: Electrophorus electricus; assembly: GCF_041902795.1. Taxonomy (NCBI): domain Eukaryota; kingdom Metazoa; phylum Chordata; class Actinopteri; order Gymnotiformes; family Gymnotidae; genus Electrophorus; species Electrophorus electricus. The sequence continues at coordinate 291,784 of NW_027658771.1, read as the reverse complement.
AAGACTTACGAGTGCAGGCCATGAACACCCCCCTCCACCTGAGCAGACATGGTCCTCTTCTCAAACTTCAGCTCTCCAGAGTACATCACAGAGCTACACTCAACATAGAAAATGACATTACACACAAGCATTCACTCACACACAGCTTCCTCTCTTCCATTTTCTGCTGACCTTCCAAAGAACCCTTGATGCTATAAAAGATAAGAAAGACCATAAATAGAAATGTGTTTGTAGACAAAATATATCCTAGCATTTGAAAAACTGATGTTTTTCAGTGTACATGAAAAGGGAAGTAGATTCATCTTAACCCACATCTTGTTTTTTCAGTAGATGAGTACTGCTGCTGAGCCTTCTTACAATGACAATGGTTTTATTTAAGCCCTATTCAGTAATTACACAACACTGAAAACATCACAGTAAAACAGCAGTATGACCAGCACTTAAGAGTAAATACCTGAGTGCTTTTCACTTGGCTTAGAAGATTTTAAAGCATGCATTAATGCTACATAAGACCATATTGGGGTATTTGAGAAAATCAACAGCAAAGCTAAAGGTCCAGAGATTATAAAGGTTACCTTGAAGGTGATACACATAATATGGGTTTTCCCAGAAACTAGTAAACCCAGCTGACATTTGCTAGACAGCAAACATTGGAGGTGTCTAGTGGACAGGAAATATCTACAATAAACCTTTTATATTTGTTTATCAGGGAGTGTGTATTCTCACAACAGTTTTGAGGAAAATTGCAAATAAATGAAAATCCAGGAAGTTGCAAACAAATTTGATTCTTTTCACTAAACAATGGTTTCTCAATTGCATGCATCTGCGTGCACAAGGAAAACAACTCCTAAATAGAAATAACATTATCACATTAAATGATTTAAGGTATATGATCACAGGAAACAAAAGAAAGTCTGATTGCCTTTAAACTAGGTTTGAATCCTTTAAGCAGACAACCTCAGAGCAATGGAAAACTGAGCCGAAAGCAAAAACTTTGGCCAAGTGTGAAAAGGCCATCCATAATTACCATAATAAATGTTATCTCACGGTGCACCCTTGTTGAAATGATGATCAAGTAGAAATGTGTTCATTTTCAATAGACTAGGTTCCTTTTTTCCATTACACTAGCATAATGTCCTTAGTGGTTGCAGCCTATTCTGGTAACACCCTCATAGCAGGACAAACATTATAGAAGTATGGATAGGCTTGCTTGGTGAATGTTTGTCTGAAGGTGTGCACATATCTGTTGTTGAGAGGATCAAAGAAGGAGATCAGACCACTGTCCCAGTCCAGGAGCACTCTGATCTGCTGGAGGGTCTGCTTCATGGCAAGAGGCATCAGCCTCTCGTCTGACACTCCTATCCCATATTTACCCTTGTACTAACCCACTTGCCACAAGCCATGCTTTATGAGGTCCTCACAGACTCACAGAAGAAAAAGTGATACAGCCTATTAAAGAATGTCATGCTTCAGTTACATGCTTTTTTCTGTACTCACACTTCCTCCAAATGTCTCACAGAATCAAATCATTTTCAACCTGCCATGAAGTGGATACAAATCAACAGAACGGCATAAAGAGAAACCACAACAACAGATGAATAAACAAAACAAGACTTTCCATGTTCAACTTGACATCTTTATTAGTTGGTAGTTGTTTAGTTGTTTTTATTTTTTGCTTTCTGCGGAATATGTAAGGACCTGTTTCCACTGAAATATAAACCACTAAACAGAACTAAAGTGCTGAAAGGCATATGTGGAAAAGGAAAACATTACACAATCAAAAACAACCATATTTTGTGCATCTTACTAATTAATTAAATTTCAGTTCTAATTCAATGATTACATCCAACCTAGACATACAGGTTTTGCCTGTTAGAACATAGGGGAATCGTTTTAGCAATATATATTGCTGACTGAACTGACTGGCATCTATTTAGTGCAAATCTCATGGTCATTCCATGGAAAACTACAATGAACACAAGCTGCAGTACAAGATCTCATCATGCATCTTACTGAGATGTAATCTGATCTCCATGTACTGTTCAGAGGAATTCAAAGTCTTTGTCCAGCTCTTTGAAATTAAAATATTAAGTCACAAATAATGATTCCTATGAACATTAAACATATGTAACAAATGTGTCTTTAATAACAGGAACATTGAAAGGAGAAACAGTAACTTCCATAAACTGTAAGAAACAGGTGAACTGGGCTTGGCAAGAGTAGAGGTTAAGAAAGGTCTGCTTGTGTGTGCACATGTGTGCATGCATACCAGCTTGTTCAATATTATTTTTCATTTTTATCACATACTGAAAGTTGCCTAGGTGCTCTGCTACATCAGTCACCATTCCAGAGGCCTTGATCCTGAAAGAACATGCAGGAATGGATGTTGGCAGATTCCATGTGCTGAATGTACACATAGAATTAACAGATACAGAATATATCCTCCTACAAGAGAGGTTTATTGGTAGCTACAAATACATAAAACAGTTTAGTCAAAGTGTTTCCAAAAAAGATCTTATAGCAACTTTAATGATAAAGCATACCAGACTTCACAAGTATTTTTGTTGCATAATTATCTCTGACTCACCCACTAGAGGGCACAACATCCCTATTTAGTCATTTAGTGGTAGTGAATGGCCTGGGCCAATTAAAATTAGACTAACCTTAGCCTTCTATGTTTTATTAAATTATCCTCTCTTCATTATGTTACACCTACATGATTCAATTATTTCTCCAATTCCCACAATGCCTTAGACTCAACCGTCACACTAATCCTTTAAGGTAGAAGTTCTCCTATTGATTGGTTGTCAGCCTTAGTCAGCTTTATGATTGTATAAGAGACATTAAATTTAAATTATTCAATTGTTTAGTTATTGCAATTAATTTGTTTAAAAAATGTTACAATGGCGTAATAGTCAGCAAATATATCTATGTGTAAGGATATAGGCATGCAAATTTTGATACAAGGTTTCTTATTTACGCATTTTTGATGATGATTATACTACTGCAGCACTGTGTGATGCTAATTAGACTACTGAAGTGCTCTGTGATGCTAATTAGACTACTGAAGTGCTGTGTGATGCCAGCTAGACTACTGCAGTTCTGTATGATACCAGTTAGACTACTGCAGCACTGTGTGATGCTGATTAGGCTAATACAGTGCTGTGCGATGTTGATTAGACTGCTGCAGTGTTGTTCTTTATGGGCTTCCTGTCTGTAGGTTAAAGAAGCTGCAGAACATTCAGAAAATGGCTGCTGGAGTTCTTACACACACCAGCTTAAGGGAACATATAACTACTACACTCAAACATTTACACTGGGTTCCTGTTCGTGGCTGTGTGCAGTACAAAATCCTTCTCTTGGTTTTTGCCCTCATGGTCTGACCTGTCCATCCCTTTCTGGTGTTCCTCATATGTCTTTTCCTTCACTCTGTCTCCATCCCTCTGACACTCATCTGCTCTCTGTCCCTCACATCACACTCTGCACTATTGGCGTTTCTGGAGCTGCAGACCCAAGGCTTCTTCCTCCAGCTGCTCATTTACAAGAATTTCATAACTCATCTCTTTGTCTGAGATCATTTCAACCTTTAATTGGTTACTATAGTATGCACTTGCATCAATGTTATGTCTATTTTTTAACCAGTTTTACTCCATCCTGTTATCTTATTTATATATTTGAATCTTCTTTATATTTTATTTGACCTTTTTTATATTGTATGAACTTGTAAAGTGTCATTGGGTAACAAGAAATGCCCGTAATTTCTTAATTAGAATAAAATTCTTCTTCTTCTTCTTCTTCTTCTTCTTCTTCTTCTTCTTCTTCTTCTTCTTCTTCTTCTTCTTCTTCTTATTATTATTATTATTATTATTATTATTATTATCAAACATTGTATTGATCATCCTTTCAAAGGTTGCTGGTGTTACTTTTGGGCTATTATTATCAAATTTAGAATGGTGCGTTTTGCCTGGAATTAGTTTCTTTTGTATTGAGCAACCTAATGGAAAAAGTTGTTCTTGAGCATATAATCTACTATTTTTCACTTAATGAATCGTTGATTTCAAGCATGCCTATAAAGCAGATCATTCTACGTGCACAGCACTGACAAAAATGATCGACAAGATATTTTTACAAGAAAATGATGGTCGGAATCGTATTACTTGACTTTACTGTGGCATTTGTTATTAACAAAACAAAGTATATATGGGTTTAGTCTATGGTAAAACAGCAGTTTCTCCTCCCCTAGATGCTTTCATTGTGGTGTTTCCCAGGGGAGCTGTCAGGAAAGAGCTGTCTAAGCTCTGGTTAGCTGAGAATGAATCTGCAAGCCTCACACTGCCCTGTCAGTAAGGAGAGCGAGCATGCCTCTCTCATGCCTCAGAGCTCAGGAGAGGCTGGCCTGCGGTCTAATGGGCGTCTTTAGGAATATCTGTGATAGTAAACACAATATAAATTATGCGAGAGCTCAACATAGTCACACTGCCAGGCAGGTTAGTTAAACCAAAACCCAAAACAGGTGCAGCGTGCAGATCTGTATTGTCTTGGTCACCACAGTATGGAACAAGTTACCAACTATGATCATGGGAGTACACAGTTTTGTTGGTGGAGCCCAGGAAGAGCAGCTGCTACCTCAGCTAATGGGGATCCAAATAAAGACACGAAAAATAAAGACATTTCAGTAGTTATAGGAAGTAAAGCTGTTCTGTAGAATTCAGAATTACAACTCAGATTGCATATGTTTGCAGGACAAAGTTATATTGTTTTGCTGACAAATATGAAAGGATGATATCAAAGTTGTTGTTTTGGAGCAGAACAGCATCTAGTCTGGTAGGCTACTACTTCAACTACTCACTTCTTCAAGAGGTATCCACAGTACTTCAGGTACAAACCGTTCTATTCTATCCTCTACAGATTTCTGTGAGTTTATGTTTGCATAATATGAATTTCTGTTTACATTCATCAACTTTTTTTATGAAATATACTGTATAGTGAATTTGCTGAAGTCTACACCATAATGAAGTTTATGAAAAACAATGTTTATGAAAAAAAAGCATTTAAATGCTCATCAATCAAAGAGTATTAATTTTGTAAAATTGTTGGGTAGTTAAAATAGTTTTATTTTCTGCTTTCTACTAATTTTACTTCACTTGTTGTGAAGGAAAAAAAAACTACTAAGCAACCACATGTAACTTATGATGTGTTCTAATCTGAAATTGTTTAGTGGATGAAACACTGCAGGTGCTGTTGTTGTTAGTGCTAACTGCTTTATAGTACAGAAATAATAAATGCTGAATCTCCTGATTGCCTTATTATCGCAAATTTTCTGCCTTACTCTATTTTAGGGAAAACAATGGCGCTGTTAAAGCTCAACCAAGCTACTAAGAGTTTCACCAAAGCACAGGATTACAGAAATGACATGATGCTGCTGATGCAGCCCTATGCTAACTGGGAGCAGTATCTATTGCCGGCACCCGTCTCCATCGATTTACTGGCTCAGCTGGTACGCATTTCTGCTGCAGATGACTTCTCCATCAATAAAAATCCACCAAAAGATGGGTTCAAATTCATCAGATACCCCAATTCTTTTAGGGCCTGCCTCTTTCAAGTATGTAATGGTTGCTGGCAAGCCTTTAATGTTGCTCACAAGAACATGGACCAAATTCGTATGTACACCGGACAGGTTCCAGAGTACATCAAAAACTCAGTTGGGCTCATAATACAGGAGGATGATGGTCTTGTCCAAGCCTTCTTACCAGCTGAGCTTCAGAACATTGCGCACATATCATCAGACTACTTAAACCTGGCCATCATGACTGAGAAACAATTCTCAGATATCATCAAGCTGATGCAAGAACTGGTGGAGGCTTTGGTGAATGCAAGACAGAGTCATGATGAGGAGATGGAAGAAATCAAGAAAAACATTGAGATAGCAAAGATTAAACGGGCTGAAGCTAAGGAGGCAAGCGACAGGGCCGAGGCTGCTTTCAATCTGGCTAATGAAAGATTAGCTGAGGACAGAAGGGCCTACCAGCAAGCAATGAAAGATTTGCCAAGTGGATGGGGCCTTTTTGGCCTGAAGCTAATATCAAGTATGTCAGAGCAAGCAATATCAATAGCCTGTGCATTTGCAACAGAATTTCTTCCAGGACAAATTATCCAAACCTATCTCCAGCGGACACTATTACACCAAAAGCCATAACACATGTGATCAAAAACTGAAAAGGCACTCCTGAAAGCCACAGAAACATGGCCACTGGAATGAAGAGTAACGTGGATGAAATGTTAGCAACAAGTAACATATTTTCTAAATCTATAACATTTCTACTAGTGGTTGAGAAAATGGAAGAACTTTGCAAAGGTAAGGAAATAAATTGGCCTGAGGTGTATGATCAGGAGAAGCAAACGGTAAAGTCTGATTACTTGGTGGGACTATTTCAGCAAGTCAGCAGAGATATACAGCAAGAAGCTGAATGCCCGATTAAATCCGAGGCACTAGGCATTTGTGACAAGGGTATCTCCACTTTAACAGAGCTAGGTAAATATGCTCCAGAGGGGAAATGTGATGATGCCAAAACAGAGGAGCTTATTAAAGCCATTGACGAACTGAATGTAAGGGCCATGGCCTTTTATTCCAAAAGCAAGTCTTTTACAAATCAGCCATCTTTCTTGACAGCACCCCCCGAGTCAAGTCAACAGCAAATCTATGACTCAGCAAATACAGATGTGGTCCAGATGCACTTAAAACAATCTCATCTACGTCTACAAATGGCTGAAACCCAGCTAAAAATTGCAAATGAACGGAACGAGAAGACTATGGACAACTTGGATCAGAAGAAAAAAGCTCTTGCTGAAATTGTGAGTGAGCTGAAACATTATAATCTCAAGGAGATCGACTTCAACAAGAGAATTGTGGTGCTAGCGAGAGGCCTGGAAATCATGGGGCAGGTGAAAGAACAGTGGGAGAAACTGGTGCACTTCTTTCAGATCATTTCAAACATTGTTAAGACCACTCTTAGTGAAAATCTTAAACATTTTAAGCAGACTGTTGAAATAGCTGTAGAGAACAACTACACCTACAGCATGTTTGTCAAAGACAAAATCTACACTAATGCTCTGAATGCTTCTGCCTATGCCTATTTGGTTAACATGATGTCTACCACTTACACTGAGGTGTCTGTCCAGTACCTGATGAACAATGTCAGTACTCTGGGAAGACTGATGACCATGGATCCAAACTCACCTCAGTTCCTTGCAGAGATTGACAAGTTAGGGAAGGAATGCGAATCTGCCCAAAATGGTATCAACAGCCTTGCAGCAAGAAACAGGAAGGAGTTTTACAACAGATGCGAGGAAAGAATAACTCAAATCAAGACAATCCTTACCCCAGCACTGGCCCCACTGAGTGAAAAGGACAATCTCAATCTGAAGAAGGCAATAGATGCAATGAAGGAACCAATTCAGAAGGTGGAGGAAGACAAACCAGCAACTGAGATGAAGGCTATAACTGAGGATGATGCTGACCAATATGCATAACTTCATAATAGTGCATTTAATAGTGCATTTTCCTATACTTTTCTTTTTTCTGTCATTTTAATGTAGTATGTATACAGTATTACATTTGACAAAAACATGATTAGAAGGTTTGACCTAATTCCTGTCTGTTAATTTATTCTGAATAATCAATTTTGTTCTTTTGATTAAATTACTGCAGCATCATACTGTCTCGTATTGTTTTTCTTTGTGATTCAAAGAACTTTAAAATCCAAGAGGTAATATGTATGCCAAACAAACAAACAAAAAAACATTTCAGATTGCAGAGTAGCTATTACTAATTATTAGCTATTGCTCATCTCTTTTTCAGTAGAAAAAAGAAATTGGAGTTTAGATTTACTAAAGTGTAATGAGTGAACTAAAGCCATTAGATTTTAGTAAACTCACAATTCTTCACACATTAATTGTGTTGCACATTGAGTGTGAGTGCAGTGTGGTGAACAGAGGAATACAGGCTCAGTAAAGGAAGTAGCAGTTCTTAGCAGCTAGGGTGGTACTGATGGGCCCAACATCTTAGTAAAAACAAAGTCTGACACTTTACACAAAAAAGAAATCACAGACACTATGATTTCATTATTTCAAAACATTAGCTATAATGAATCATTTTAGTGAATTATTATGATTATTATGGCCCTAACCACACAACTAAGATAATAAAGGACTGGCTTCAGGACAACTCTGTGAATGTTCTTGAGTGGCCTAGCCAGAGCCCAGACTTGAACCCAACTGAACATCTCTGGAGAGATCTGAAAATGGCTGTACCCCGGCGCGCCCCATCCAACCTGATGGAGCTTGAGAGGTTCTACAAAGAAGAATGGGAGAAACTGCCCAAAAATATGTGTGCCAAGCTTGTAGCATCATACTCAAAAAGATTTGAGGCTGTAATTGCTGCCCAAGGTGCTTCAACCAAGTATTGAGCAAAGGCTATGAATACTTATGTACATGTGATTTTTGGTTTTTTTATTTTTAATAAAGTTGCAAAAACTCCAAACAAAGATTTTTTCACTTTGTCATAATGGGGTATTGTGTGTAGGAGTTTGAGGGGAATTTTTTTTTTTTTAATCCAATTTGGAATAAGGCTGTAACATAACATAAAATGTGGAAAAAGTGAAGCGCTGTGTGTGTGTATATATATAAATATTTGTCATTTCACTTTTCTTGGGGATTAATTAGTCCAGAGGCCTATAAGAGCTTGTCAAGGAAAAAACGTGTGTATGGGTGCATGCATGTATATGTATATGTATATTAGGAACCAAGCATTAAACCATTAAGCTGCAATAAAACTGAGACACAATTGTCTTGGAGAAAAGAAAAACCATGTTCAGTTAGCACAGGCTGTATCAAAAGCCATAGAACCAGAGGACATTAAAATCATAATTCTCACCTTGCATAATCTCTCATGATTCAACTGTATATGTAAACAGATATGCATTGGTGTGTTGTAAGGTGTTCTGCCATTATCTGATGATATGTTTGCAGAAAGTGTGTTACATCTCTAGAGAGACAATTGCCTCCTGGCCTCTTTTTGGTGGAGAATGGAAAAAGATACACATATACACAGACCCGCGCACGCATGCACACACACACACGCACGCAGCATTAGTTTAGCTGCAGATGCAGTTACTGCATCAACACTTCTAACGTGACTGCCATGTGGCCTCTGCAAGTCCAACCCTCATCAACATGTGCTTCATGTATCTGGATCTCTTTTTATCTCATTCTTATTTTTTATGTCATTCTTTCTCTTTCTCTCTTATCCCTATAGGCTCTATTTGCTTTCTGCTAGCAAACAAGAGGTTAAAAAGACTATTTCCCTTTGTTTGTTTTATCATTTTTATTTTCATTGCAAAATCTGATGTGTGTGTAGTCTTAAATAGCGTCTCATATGGAAGGTAAACACATACTTTCAGAGTTAGACTGATTTGACTGAAACACTAATCAATATCTTAACATTGTTTAACTGCAAAAGTGTATAAATGGTTTTGATAACCACTGAAAAGATATGGAATGATGAAATGTATGTAGGGCCATTCTAATGTACTACTGACCAATCATTCTCTGCCTCAGGAAGTGTCCTTAATCTCTTATCCAACTCTCTGAGAAAAGGAGAGCGATAGAGAGAAACAGACAAAGAAATATGTAAATGTGCAAAGTAAATGTGTGTATCTTGCTTATGGTCAAAGAAAGAAATCTAATAATTCTGTACTAGACAAATGTGTGACAGATTTACTTAGAGAAGTAAAATAGTTTGAGGAGTTCAGAGTTTTAATAGTGTTGCAGAAGAACAACAAAAACATTGCCTGAATTTCAGAATCCCAGAAAACAGGCACAGAAAATTTGAGAGCAGACTGCTAAATTCAACTAAACAATCCAAAAGAGCAGGGGGAGCAGTGCCAGTACCAGACAGCGATGGCGCAGGTCGGGACACTCTCTATGATGCTGTTGCAGACCAGATCAGGATGACGGACATGCTGTCCTTCTTCAGTCTCCTCAGGAAGCAGAGCTTTCTTCACTAAGGAAAAAGTGCTCAGGGACCATGAGAGATTGTTTGTGATTTTAAGAGAGTGTATGTTCTCACTCTTCACTGTATGTATTAGGGTGTGAGGCATTTGCATCCTTCTGTAGTCCACAGTCATCTCTTTTGTCTTTTTGACAACCAGAGAAAGGCATGTCTGGAGAGACTGTGACAAAGGCTTTGACTTCTTTAATTATTTCTGTATTGTTTTTCATGGTATAAATAAAATGTAAAAAGGCAAATCTAAAGCAAACATATGAATCTAAGTAATCTAATTAAGGCTAAAGTGAAAACAAAGCAAGCCCACAATCGTTTATTCTATTCTATTCTATTCTGTGTGATGACAATGGAATTGTCAACAAAACCAAAACTGTGATGTCATAATATCACTGACCATTGTCATAATAGCTATTCTTATAATCTGCTTGACAAAGGTAAAATTGGTCAGTCTGTTGACAGAAATGGGAGGTTGCAGCAGCAAAATGCAGTTCTGCTGCTCTCACAGAAGATCTTCGAAGAAGAAGAAAACGAAGATTTTGTTGGACAGGAACACACAAAAAGCAATGAGTAGATTGCAACAAGAACTACCTGACAGAGTAGATACGAAGGAAATTAGAAAACGACACTGTGTTAAAATTGGAAAATTTGAGGAGGAATGTAGTGGGAAGCAGTTGGAGGAGAAGCAGAAGGAGACAAAAAATGAACAGAGTGAAAGATGGCACCTGAAGAGTGAAAGAGAGGATCTAGAGAGTGAAAGACAACACCTGAAGGGTGAAAGAGAGAATCTTGAGAGTGAAAGACAACACCTGAAGAGTGAAAGAGAGGATCTAGAGCGTGAAAGACAACACCTGAAGAGTGAAAGAGAGGCTCTAGAGAGAGAAAGACAACACCTGAAGGGTGAAAGAGAGAATCTTGAGAGTGAAAGACAACACCTGAAGAGTGAGAGGATCTAGAGCGTGAAAGACAACACCTGAAGAGTGAAAGAGAGGCTCTAGAGAGAGAAAGACAACACCTGAAGAGTGAAAGAGAGACTCTAGAGAGTGAAAGACAACACCTGAAGAGTGAAAGAGAGGCTCTACAGAGTGAAAAACAAAACCCAAAGTGTGAAAGAAAGAACCTGAAGACGTTATGGGACAAAGTAGTGGGGAAGAAAACTAAGCAGCAGCGCATGGGAAGAGCCATGGCTGGGGAAGCTTTGTACTGCTCAATGGGACCACACACTTCCCAAGGAGGACCAGCTAAAGAAATCAGTAGTATGCAGAAAGGTTTCCCGAGCACATAAAAAGGCTATGATTACCAACTGGCCAAAGAGACAGACGCTGTGCTTGACTACATCAGAACTATGTTTATAACCAGTCAATATGAACTTCTACCAATCCATCCAAAACCTGATAAAGGAGACCTGAATGACGATACTACTGGAACTACAAAATTACTGGGACTACTACTATTTAGCATTCTGAAAAAATAAAAATGAAAAAGTCCTCATGTTCTTTAAAAAAAAATAAATCAATAAAATGTAAAAAGCTCAAAAAGCTTTTTTAAACAATGGCAACTGTGTATTTGATTTACCTCGGAATGGGTGCAGCTGGTTCATGGCGCATGTGTTCGAGCTTTAGCCTCTGTATTTGGCATTTCAGTGCATCGAGCAGTTGAAACTATAGCAAGCAAAGGCAAAAGGAGCTGTGCGGTCGATGTTTGTGCAAGTGGTCTTCCACATAGTCCCATGCTGTGCTGGGTTTAGGGTGTGTTTGCAGGGAGAGCCCAGCGCTTACAGGCTAAGAGGATTACAGTGGAGCATTGCAGGGACTGTCAGAATACAGAGCGCGCGCGCGCGTGTGTGTGTGTGTGTGTGTGTGTTTTCTCTACACATTTGGAAGAGAGAAAACAGAGCTGTGATGTAGTTGATAAAATTGCAGGCCTGGCACAGGCTCTGCTCAGAATGGTGAGAGAGCACTGGAGGAGTTTGGGAGTTTATTAATAGCGTTTAGCTCACTACAGAAGGAGTAGATCAGGGCTTTGCTGGGAAGGATGATGATAGGGTTTGATCACACCATTTAGCACAACATTGTCATGTCCATGCTGTGCATGGTTCTAAAGAAAAGGATCTTTGTTATTCAATCCAATAAATTTCAAATTGAAATTTTCTGTTTCTCATGAATGAATGTGGACTATAGGATGGGGGGTGTCAACTGTTTGTGTGTGTGCGCGTGTGATTTAGACGGTTGAGAGAGTTGAGAGATAATGTCATGACAACGAACCAATTAAAATCAAAATTATTCACTGTGTTGACAAGAGACACACACACAAACACACACATACACAGAGAGAGAGAGAGAGAGAGAGAGAGAGAGAGAGAGAGAGAAAGAAACAAAAAGAATCACAATCAGGGCTCACCAGATCTCTCAGAGTCTCTCTGACAGGCCCTAATCCACTCTGCCAATTGAAAAACAGAAAGTAGCAGAGAGAATAGCAGTGTGGCAGTATATGAATGTGCCCCCAACAAATATATAATTCACACACACACATCTTTCACACTTACACATCCATACTCACATGTACACATGTATACACCATTGAACTACACACATCTATATTCACATGCACAAACAAATACCCCACACAAATGTTTGGTCTTTGTGCAAATTCACTTGGAGGTAGGCCAACATTCTAGATATAAAATATGTGACAATAAACATAGCCTCAGTACGTTTCATTTCATGCATTTACATCTTGATCCACACAAACACTTTCACACTCCTTTGCCTCACACTCACAAACACAAGAAACACTCGGGTGGCCTTCGGTAGCAGGAGGGATGTCAGTGCACAAAACACTGGCTTGAAATGTTTTTAACCCCCATTTCAATGAAGACCATCATACCTTGCAAGGTATAGCATTCTTTCACTCTCCTGGACAACCTCAGGCTGTTCCTGGAACCAGCAAAGCCAGTGGTTTTGGCCTCTGTCTGAAGCACAAAGGGGGTATGCAGGAGGCGTAGCAGAGCATGTCAGGAGGGTGGGCAGAGCCCTCTCCCAGCAGTGGCAGAGGAGAAAGGGCACATGGAGCACAGTGGCTACGGTTGACACCTGCAGGAGGCGACATGTGGGCAGGGCCAGTATGAGCCCACTTGGACCCATCTGCCACCACAGAAAACCCACCTGCTGTGTGTGTGTGTGTGTGTGTGCGTGCGTGTGTGTGTGTGTAGATTTGTTGACATTGTTCATGAGTCAGTGAATCATGTTTTTGGTGGATAACTGTTATTCAGGGATATCCCACCATTGGGAGTGGACAATTAGGGGTGCTGGAGTAGGAAGGTATTTGTAGAACATTCCTGTTGTAGGCCTTCCTATAGTGTTTAACTGATTTCCATAACTGAAATACATTATAATGTTTAAAAGTTTAGAAACGTGAGCATAATACTCCAGAAGATGTAGCGTCCTGGTGTGTGAATGAGTAGTAATCTTTCTGAAACAATACGTTTGATTTAATTCTCGTTTTCATTTCCTTGTGGATTGTATTATTTTTGAAACATTTGATTCAAAATTAAGAAATAGTGCAAAAATGTGAAAAAGCACTACAGGATGCATCTTGAATAAACGAAAACCTCGACCAGATGTTGTAAACTTAGAACAGTAATTATGTTCTAAGAATGTTGATAAAAAAGAACAGGAATTTACAATATATACATTTGCCTGCATAGTATCCCAAGTGTTCCATCGACTGCACTCTTCTGGATGAGGATCTCGGATGTTGTTCCTGGGATCTGCTGGAGCCACTCTCCCAGTTTGATGGTCATCGTCCCTAAAACCCTGGTGCTCTGATTGCTACCAGAGCCAGTGTTTCCTCTTCTTTTAGCGTCTCATGTTCCTTGTTGCTGATGTTGCTATCTCTTGGGATTGCTACATCCGTCACTATGGCTCTTTTCTGCTGTTTATCCATCACTATTATGTCTGGTGGTTTAGCTATTACCATCTTTTAAACAATTTTCTGGTATACGATGTCTTATCAAACATAACCCATCCACACTCTAAGAGCATCCACACCATCATCAATCAAATTCTTGGTCTGACCAGCTGTCACTACTACACAGACATACACAGAGACAGAGCGAGAGAGAAGAAGGATGAAAGTGAACAGAGCAACAAATGAAAAGAACCAAACACCATCAATTCTTACCTACCTCAACCCTCTCAGTTTACAGAACAAGCAAATGTGAGAACTGTGACTCACCATTCCCCCCCACCACCTGGAGCTCAGGATACTTCTGTTTAATGTAGTTAATCATGCTGATCTGAAACACCGAGTTTCCCTGAGATGAGTCCTAAAACAATAGACACAGCCTTCAGACCAAATTCACTATGTCCAATCACAGTCCTGTGTTACACAGCCTCATAGCAAAAATAGTTTGTCATTTGATTCAGGCACCATACTCAGGATGGAGACTAATCCCACTCCCTTTAGGACCTTAAGACCTACCAGCACCACCACGTCCACTCCTGCCTGCACGAGCAGGTCCAGCCGGTACTTGTCATCCTCACGGGTAACGATGGCAGCGCCACACAGCAGCTGTTTGCGGGAGTCTTTAGAGGCCAGAGGGTAGTCTCTGTTCTTCTTCAGATCAGTGCGAGCAATTATAGCCACCAGCTCATCACTGTCGTTCACAATGGGCAGTTTACCTGCAATCAACAAGCGTCCCCACGACCGACCCGTTACTCAGAGAAGAAGTGGAGAAGTGAAAATAACCTTTCAAAGTCCTTTAGAAGCAGTTTCACTTCTCAAGCTGAAAAGATGAAGAATCAGACCTTTTTTTGCTGCACTGCAGGATGTCATTGGCCTCTTTGAGTGTAACACCTGCTGGTGCAACCACTAAATCTTCCCTCTTTGTCATTGCCTGGCAAATATCACAAATAAATCACAAAAAGATGTGAGTTTAAAGAATGTGATTTTATACACACACACACACACACACACACACACACACACACACACACACTTATATATATATACACATTTTTTATTTTTATATATATATATATATATATATATATATATATATATATATATATATATATATATATATATATATATATATATATATATATATATATATATTGCCCTCTTTCACACACTGACACAGAAATATCACAATTTCATGATAGTTCTATTCCACCTATATTTTTAAGCATTGTATGTCATATGTGATTCATTTGTGTTTTTAAAAACCTTTTGTATATTGTATGTACAATCAAAGATGAATCACAAACCTCCTCCAACAGCCGGTCATAGTCCTTCTCTGAGAGGAAGTCAATGTCTCGTGACGTCACGATTCCCACAAGCTTGCTGCCCATCTTGCCGGTTTCGGTGACAGGGATTCCAGAGAAGCCGTGTCGCACCTTGGCCTCAAACACATCTCCGACCGTGTGCTGTGGACTCATCACCACCGGATCCGTGATGAAGCCCTGCTCGAATTTCTGCCATGACACCATATATTGCTCTGCTGATGAGAGGCCTCAGGGAAGCTTGTGTGTAAATCTGCATGTTCAACGTGTTGTTCATTATATTCCTATTAAGACAATTCACTGAAAGTTTGACACCTTAACTTTCCGGACTTCATTTGCTTGGAACTCTGGGGTGCAATTGTGATGGATGATCCCAATACCGCCCATGAGCTGTAATACAAAATCACAGAAAGCTAAATGGAAAAGCAACAGGACTTCATGGTTTTGAGTGTGTGGGGGATACTCACAGCCATAGCGATGGCCATGGAGGATTCAGTCACAGTACCCATGGGGGAGGAAATAAGCGGCGTCTTCAGGGTTATCTTCCGGGTCAGAGCAGAGGTCAGATCCTGAATGACAGACGCAAATGGTAACAGAAAGGAACCAATGTTCTACAGAACAATTATCTTTGTTTATGTTCATGCTTGTATTTTCATACAGACTATGCATTGCACAAAGATAAGAACAGTTTGGGGTGTTACTTTGGACAGCTTTCACATATGCACACATCTCTATCCCATTATTAATTTGACTTCAAGTGACTTGGATGTGCTCATTCAAAGCACAAATATTGCTGTTTTTATAAGCAGGGCATCAGTTTAATCTCCCTGTGGTAAGACAGACAAAAACATCCTACGTTCTCTCCCACATTCTAGCACACACACACACAAAATGTAACACCAAATATAAATACCACAATATATACTATCCCATATCCATTACACATGGGAATTTTGGTTCGTGCCTCCCTCACACTGTCATACACACACACACCCACACCCACACACCCCTCAGCCTCTCTGCCTGTGACAACACACCCTATGCACCTGGGATGCCAACACCACCAATTTTGCACATCTTATTTGCACTCCTTCATCCCTCTCTTACACTATGCCACACTCCACCCTCTGTTGTAGTCGTGTTCACACTACATGGCAACTGACTCAGCTCCTCCATCTCACTGAAGGTAGAGGAGACCGCCAGCTCACTAATTAATTAGGAAGATCCCGCCCCCTCCACTAAATCATTACTAGATGTGCTGTATTTACTGAAACACACACACTGGTAAGCCCTTATGGGGCATGTCAGGATACCTGCTGAGCTGTTTTGGTGCATTTTGCAAAAGTACTCACCACTTCATCTGAGGTAAAGTCAATGAAGCCAGGCAGGATCAGAAAATCACTGAATCAAAGACCACAGAACAAACAAACAAAGAAAAACTGATACTAAAAATACATTATACTAACAACCTAGCAAATACAAGTCACATCAGAAGTAGATGTACGCTAAAGAAAGGCTATTCTGTCTGTGCTCTCATGTAAACAGAGTTAAAACGTAAGCGTTTTACTGATCCGCGGATCGAAATATTTATCCAGTGGGTGTTGGCCGAGGATGCTAAAGCTATTTCTATTCGTTACGCTTTGCCCTTTCTCCATTTCGACGTGCTATCCTTTTATTCGGGAGAGCCGATGTCTCGCATTCGCAGCATGCAAACAACAACCGTCATTATCGTACTCAAGTAGTACACACGGATTTAGTGTGATATACTTCCAAGACTGAACAATGATGCTTTATTCTTAGTGAATGTGAATGAAAATCCCGCTTCTCGGGTTACTCACAAGACGATAGCGTCGCGTACTTCAGACAACAAAAAACGACGTCAAGGAACACAGCTGGTCTTCATCTGCGACCGTTACAGACTAGCCTCTGTGGCATCTCTCAAAGTCAAGCGAAAGTCTAGCCCTTAGCTAAATCACCCAGAATCACAGTTGGAGTTTACACATTTTAAAGACTCGACCTGCTCAGTTTGAGAAAACTCTCATCCTCTCAACGTGGTGGATGACGACGGGACATTTTAAGGGCGCTCACGTCTCTCAGCTCCGGCATGGAACTGAAATACTGATAGTGCGTTTCAGTTGGATTTGGATGTGAAGTGAGAGAGAACAGACGGGCGATGCGCCTTTGTTTTACTGTCCACGCTATTAGCTGGCCAGCCCAGTTCAGGTCTGACGTGTGAAATTTACGTTTGGATGAGACAAAAATGTTTTTGACTTGGGTTGAAATAATCATCTTGCTTATAAAAGGAGGACTGGTGATGTAGCAAATCCACACAATCGTTTTGAAGCCGTGGTCAGGCTGCCCAATACTCAACTTTATTATGTTATTCACAAAGGATCTGACACAGCCCCCAACTGAGCTTTAAACACCTGGAAGTTAATTTAGTCCATTCTGTAAATTGAAATGTACAGAGATATGGGTCTGTAAAACAAATGGAATGTGATGCTTTTGAGCATTGCTATGGCAAAATGTTTTCATATCTGTTCTACAACACAGATTATATCGGTCTTGATAATATAATTCTTAATCAGATTTATGGTCCTTTTTACTCTGATGACATGGGAATGTTAATATGATGGGCAAAGAAGGCAAGCAGTTATATTTGAGTAGTGCTGGACATTATAAATGAGTAAACATCACTATTTACACATTAGGACATTTTATTATACTATGACATGACTGTATTTCTCTGTAGAGACTGTAAATGTATAGGTCTATTTTATGTGATGATAATCCCCGAAAGGAATGTGTTCTTCTGAGACCAACAATATGGAATTGGGCTAAAATTGCACATCACTGAGAACCCAACCCAGTCTGTGCAACAGTTTAAAAGTACACAATCCAAAAGAAAAATAAAGTCCACTCCTAATGAACTTGTTTAGTGACACTAACGTTAACCTAGTGATGCAAACATGGTTAATTTTGCTGATCAGCACTCCTTTGAAACCGTAGGAGTCTCACCTCTCTGGTTCGTAGCCAGCCTGGATGCGCGTGGCGCTGTAGCGCTGAGCTGCAGTCTCATGCCCATGAGATGTGTTGTGGCCAAATGGCCCCTGGTGCTCAGGGTCGCGAGGCGACAGCTGCAATCTGGCTGGCTCTGTGTCGCCCACAATGAGGCGGTAGTCGATCTGGTAGCTGTCGTGCTTGCCATTGGCAAAGTGCTCATAGACATGGCCCTCCATGTAAGCGATGTCCAGTACTCCAATCCTCCTCTACAACCCTGCGTGAGCTGACGCCCCGGGCCTCCGCCCACCTCCCCTCTCCACCTGCACCACAGAGCGGCTCCTGGGACACTGCGTGCGCATTCACCAGTGGTTGTGCTGGAGCCACGCACACAATCCAAGTTTGTTCCTCAGATCGAGATGGAGAGCTTTCTCTTAGCTGAGGAGCAGAGTAAGAGATTCATCCAACATGCATCATACAAGCAGCAGCTGAATCAGGTAGAATGAAATACGGCTCTGATAGAGGCTTCGTCCCAAACAAAATAAAGCTACTGGGTGTCTTGGTAAGACTCTGTAAGTGGTGATCCCTAAAAAGGCCTGTCTGCTGCCATTGGACTACTGTTTTCTCTAAAGTGCTGTCTGGAATGTTGTCAGAGACAACATTCAGAGGGATTGGGAAGGAAAGCCTCTTAGTCACTACCTGTACTGCCCTCATTGCCATTGAAATATAACAAGGTTACAGTCAAGCTCTGAAGCTTCACTCAACACTCTGCCCAACCGCCTTTAATGCTCATAAAGTAGGAGTTTGCAGAATTTGTTTGTTGTTATGCTACACACTAAATGCATGGCACACAAATGTTTGATGCAGCAAAATGTCAGTGCTTTTTTAACAAAGGAGAAATGAGCACATAAGCACCTTCCCTATATTATGTGAAGATGGATAATAAAATGATAACAGGTGTATCTATTTGTTGTTCTTATTTTAATATTCACATCAGGCTTGTGATTTTGCAAGGAAATTGTAAAATAAATGTTCCTAGTGTTCTAGGGTTACTCTCCTGGGCTCATATTCTAATACAGGTGTGATAAGAACTTATATTTCTAAAAGAAACAATCTTTAAGAAACAACTGCATTTGCATAAAGGATTTATCTTTTATCTTAATGCTTTAATGTTTTAGTGTGCTAATGTCTGATTTTAAGTACACTTAGTTAAAAAGGCTACCACAAGTACTGTTCAAGTTCAAGTTCAAGTTTGGTTTATTCGTCACATACATAGTCATACACAGCATAACTCGCAGTGAAATGGTGGAGAGTGCTCTGTCCAAACTGAGGAAAAGAAAACAGGGGTGCATAGAGAAATATAGACATTCTCTATATGTGAAATATATATATGCAAAGATAAATATATATATTCTATGTATGTACAAAATATATTAACAATGTATGTACAATATATGTATATTATGATTATATACACAATGTACAATGTATATGGTTGTGTATATATGTACACAATCTACAGAATGTACAGATCCATTTCGTATAATAACATATCTACAGTTGTTGTGTAACAAGGTCATTGAATATAAATATATATATACAGATATACAGTTATGTTACATTGTGGTGGTGGTCCCCACAGTTTATCAGTTTCCCTGATTCAGGGCCCGAATGGCCTGTGGGAAGAAGCTGCTCTTCAGCCTCTCTGTCTTGGTCTTCAGGGAGCGAAAGCGCCTCCCTGACCTCAACAGAGAGAAGAGTCTATTGTTGGGATGGGTGGGGTCCTTCACAATCCTCCTGGCCTTGGTCTGGCACCGCTTGTAGTAGATGGTCTGCAGGTCAGGAAGTTCCGTGTGAGTGATGCGCTCTGCTGAACGCACTACCCTTTGGAGTGCTTGTCTGTCCTGCTTGGTGCTATTCCCAAACCAGACTGTGATGTTCCCCGTGAGGATGCTCTCGATAGTGCAGGTATAGAAGTTCCGCAGTACCTTGGAGGGCAGTCTGAAGGACAGGTCCTGCGAGATGTGAACACCAAGGTACCTGAAACTATCTACTCTCTCCACCGTGGTTCCACTGATCCTCACAGGTTGGTAGTGCCGCTCCTGCTTCTTGCTGCAATCCACGATCAGCTCCTTTGTCTTACTGACGTTTAGGAGGAGATAATTTTCCTGGCGCCAGTTTTCCAGGTGTTTAATCCAGGTAGGCCCTCTCGTCGTTGTCCGAGATCAGACCCATGACAACGGTGTCGTCAGCAAACTTGACAATGATGGTGGAGCTGGAAGTGGCTGTGCAGTCGTAGGTGTACAGTGAGTAGAGCAGGGGGCTTAGGACACAACCCTGAGGAGCTCCAGTGCTGAGGGTGAGGGTGGATGAGGCGCAGTTGCCCACCCGTACTGATTGTGGTCTGTCTGTTAGGAAGTTGGAGATCCAGTCGCACAGGGATGTATGCAGTCCTAGATCCCCCAACTTAGTAGTGAGTAGGGAGGGGATGATAGTCTTAAATGCTGAACTGTAGTCGACAAATAGCATTTTAACATAATTTCCCCTCCCTTCGTCCAGGTGAGTCAGTGTAGTGTGGAGCAGATGTGCAATTGCATCGTCAGTGGAGCGGTTGTGGCGGTATGCAAACTGCATTGGGTCCATGGAGGCTGGCAGTGAAGATGTGATGAAGTCTCCGACTAGCTTTTTAAAGCACTTCATCACGACTGATGTGAGGGCGACAGGTCGGTAGTCATTGAGGTCGGAGGGTCGAGGTTTCTTCGGGACGGGGAGGATGGTGGATCGCTTGAAGCTGGACGGGACGATACCGAGCGTCAGGGAGAGATTGAAGATGTCGGTGAATACCGGGGCTAGCTGATCTGCGCAGGCTTTGAGGACCCTCCCGCAGATACCGTCTGCTCCCATCGCCTTCCTGGTATTCACCCTTTTAAACACTCTTCTCACGTCACTCTCCGTGACGATGAGAGGGCGCTGTTCTATGGTGGGCCCCGCGCATGTGCCATTGGCTGCGCCGATAGTGCCATTAGCACTAGCGCTGCTAGCATTAGTGCTGTTAGCACTAGCGCCGTTAGCATTAGCGCTGCTAGCATTAGCGCCGTTAGCATTAGCGCTGCTAGATGTAGCCTCGAAGCGAGCGAAGAATGTATTCAGCTCGTTCGCCAGAGACTCATCCGCACTCATCAGTCCGGAGGGTGGGCTCCTGTAGTCCGTGATCGTCCGTAGTCCCTGCCACAGGGATCTAGAGCCACTCCGCTGTCACTAAATATTAACTAGTTTCAACTTTGCTAATAGTTCTACTGATTTTCATAATTTTCTTCTTCTTTCCATTTGTTGAACATTAAACAGCTCTGTTTCATCTTCTCTCTCTCTCTCTCTCTCTCTCTCTCTCTCTCTCTCTCTCTCTCTCTCTCTCTCTCTCTCTCTCTCTCTCGAAGCTCCGCCTTGTGGTTTTAATATGCTCATCCACAATTCAATATAGAGCTCTACAGTCTATATCTGCAGAGCTGATGAGTTTATAAAAGTCCACACTGCAAAATGTGCATAGTACTGACGTTTACATTACAATGCTCTGTCCAGTCATGCCAAAGCCAGTTTTCTTTCAATTCAATGTATGTAAATGAATTACTTGAAGACATGAATAGAAATCTATAGAGGCATTACTCATTATGTCATGACCCTGTTATCTATTAGAAACCCACAATTTATCTGAATTAATTATTCATAAATAAATTGTCAGTTCATGTCCATTCAGATTTCAGTGGAGATCAGCAGGGGTCTATTGCTGTGTATTATTATTCATAACACTGTCCCTGCAAACTGTGAGAACAGACACACACAGGTTATTTTCCAGTCCTTGAGTGCTTTTGTGGCACTGCTTGACAGTTGGTGGAGTGTTCCCTAAAAGAGCCACTGAGCATGATGGATTCGGTAGTAGGAGTTTAGTGAGCAGAGAGGACGAAGACTTACGAGTGCAGGCCATGAACACCCCCCCCTCCACCTGAGCAGACATGGTCCTCTTCTCAAACTTCAGCTCTCCAGAGTACATCATAGAGCTACACTCAACATAGAAAATGACATTACACACAAGCATTCACTCACACACACCTTCCTCTCTTCCATTTTCTGCTGACCTTCCAAAGAACCCTTGATGCTATAAAAGATAAGAAAGACCATAAATAGAAATGTGTTTGTAGACAAAATATATCCTAGCATTTGAAAAACTGATGTTTTTCAGTGTACATGAAAAGGGAAGTAGATTCATCTGAACCCACATCTTGTTTTTTCAGTAGATGAGTACTGCTGTTGAGCCTTCTTACAATGACAATGGTTTTATTTAAGCCCTATTCAGTAATTACACAACACTGAAAACATCACAGTAAAACAGCAGTATGACCAGCACTTAAGAGTAAATACCTGAGTGCTTTTCACTTGGCTTAGAAGATTTTAAAGCATGCATTAATGCTACATAAGACCATATTGGGGTATTTGAGAAAATCAACAGCAAAGCTAAAGGTCCAGAGATTATAAAGGTTACCATGAAAGTGATGCACATAATATGGGTTTTCCAAGAAACTAGTAAACCCAGCTGACATTTGCTAGACAGCAAACATTGGAGGTGTCTAGTGGACAGGAAATATCTACAATAAATCTTTTATATTTGTTTATCAGGGAGTGTGTATTCTCACAACAGTTCTGAGGAAAATTGCAAATAAATGAAAATCCAGGAAGTTGCCAACAAATTTGATTCTTTTCACTAAACAATGGTTTCTCAATTGCATGCATCTGCGTGCACAAGGAAAACAACTCCTAAATAGAAATAACATTATCACATTAAATGATTTAAGGTATATGATCACAGGAAACAAAAAAAAGTCTGATTGCCTTTAAACTAGGTTTGAATCCTTTAAGCAGACAACCTCAGAGCAATGGAAAACTGAGCCGAAAGCAAAAACTTTGGCCAAGTGTGAAAAGGCCATCCATAATTACCATAATAAATGTTATCTCACGGTGCACCCTTGTTGAAATGATGATCAAGTAGAAATGTGTTCATTTTCAATAGACTAGGTTCCTTTTTTCCATTACACTAGCATAATGTCCTTAGTGGTTGCAGCCTATTCTGGTAACACCCTCATAGCAGGACAAACATTATAGAAGTATGGATAGGCTTGCTTGGTGAATGTTTGTCTGAAGGTGTGCACATATCTGTTGTTGAGAGGATCAAAGAAGGAGATCAGACCACTGTCCCAGTCCAGGAGCACTCTGATCTGCTGGAGGGTCTGCTTCATGGCAAGAGGCATCAGCCTCTCGTCTGACACTCCTATCCCATATTTACCCTTGTACTAACCCACTTGCCACAAGCCATGCTTTATGAGGTCCTCACAGACTCACAGAAGAAAAAGTGATACAGCCTATTAAAGAATGTCATGCTTCAGTTACATGCTTTTTTCTGTACTCACACTTCCTCCAAATGTCTCACAGAATCAAATCATTTTCAACCTGCCATGAAGTGGATACAAATCAACAGAACGGCATAAAGAGAAACCACAACAACAGATGAATAAACAAAACAAGACTTTCCATGTTCAACTTGACATCTTTATTAGTTGGTAGTTGTTTAGTTGTTTTTATTTTTTGCTTTCTGCGGAATATGTAAGGACCTGTTTCCACTGAAATATAAATCACTAAACAGAACTAAAGTGCTGAAAGGCATATGTGGAAAAGGAAAACATTACACAATCAAAAACAACCATATTTTGTGCATCTTACTAATTAATTAAATTTCAGTTCTAATTCAATGATTACATCCAACCTAGACATACAGGTTTTGCCTGTTAGAACATAGGGGAATCTTTTTAGCAATATATATTGCTGACTGAACTGACTGGCATCTATTTAGTGCAAATCTCATGGTCATTCCATGGAAAACTACAATGAACACAAGCTGCAGTACAAGATCTCATCATGCATCTTACTGAGATGTAATCTGATCTCCATGTACTGTTCAGAGGAATTCAAAGTCTTTGTCCAGCTCTTTGAAATTAAAATATTAAGTCACAAATAATGATTCCTATGAACATTAAACATATGTAACAAATGTGTCTTTAATAACAGGAACATTGAAAGGAGAAACAGTAACTTCCATAAACTGTAAGAAACAGGTGAACTGGGCTTGGCAAGAGTAGAGGTTAAGAAAGGTCTGCTTGTGTGTGCACATGTGTGCATGCATACCAGCTTGTTCAATATTATTTTTCATTTTTATCACATACTGAAAGTTGCCTAGGTGCTCTGCTACATCAGTCACCATTCCAGAGGCCTTGATCCTGAAAGAACATGCAGGAATGGATGTTGGCAGATTCCATGTGCTGAATGTACACATAGAATTAACAGATACAGAATATATCCTCCTACAAGAGAGGTTTATTGGTAGCTACAAATACATAAAACAGTTTAGTCAAAGTGTTTCCAAAAAAGATCTTATAGCAACTTTAATGATAAAGCATACCAGACTTCACAAGTATTTTTGTTGCATAATTATCTCTGACTCACCCACTAGAGGGCACAACATCCCTATTTAGTCATTTAGTGGTAGTGAATGGCCTGGGCCAATTAAAATTAGACTAACCTTAGCCTTCTATGTTTTATTAAATTATCCTCTCTTCATTATGTTACACCTACATGATTCAATTATTTCTCCAATTCCCACAATGCCTTAGACTCAACCGTCACACTAATCCTTTAAGGTAGAAGTTCTCCTATTGATTGGTTGTCAGCCTTAGTCAGCTTTATGATTGTATAAGAGACATTAAATTTAAATTATTCAATTGTTTAGTTATTGCAATTAATTTGTTTAAAAAATGTTACAATGGCGTAATAGTCAGCAAATATATCTATGTGTAAGGATATAGGCATGCAAATTTTGATACAAGGTTTCTTATTTATGCATTTTTGATGATGATTATACTACTGCAGCACTGTGTGATGCTAATTAGACTACTGAAGTGCTCTGTGATGCTAATTAGACTACTGAAGTGCTGTGTGATGCCAGCTAGACTACTGCAGTACTTTATGATACCAGTTAGACTACTGCAGCACTGTGTGATGCTGATTAGGCTAATACAGTGCTGTGCGATGTTGATTAGACTGCTGCAGTGTTGTTCTTTATGGGCTTCCTGTCTGTAGGTTAAAGAAGCTGCAGAACATTCAGAAAATGGCTGCTGGAGTTCTTACACACACCAGCTTAAAGGAACATATAACTACTACACTCAAACATTTACAATGGGTTCCTGTTCGTGGCTGTGTGCAGTACAAAATCCTTCTCTTGGTTTTTGCCCTCATGGTCTGACCTGTCCATCCCTTTCTGGTGTTCCTCATATGTCTTTTCCTTCACTCTGTCTCCATCCCTCTGACACTCATCTGCTCTCTGTCCCTCACATCACACTCTGCACTATTGGCGTTTCTGGAGCTGCAGACCCAAGGCTTCTTCCTCCAGCTGCTCATTTCCAAGAATTTCCTAACTCATCTCTTTGTCTGAGATTATTTCAACCTTTAATTGGTTACTATAGTATGCACTTGCATCAATATTATGTCTATTTTTTTTAACCAGTTTTACTCCCTCCTGTTATCTTATTTATATATTTGAATCTTCTTTATATTTTATTTGACCTTTTTTATATTGTATGAACTTGTAAAGTGCCATTGGGTAACAAGAAATGCCCGTAATTTCTTAATTAGAATAAAATTCTTCTTCTTCTTCTTCTTCTTCTTCTTCTTCTTCTTCTTCTTCTTCTTCTTCTTCTTCTTCTTATTATTATTATTATTATTTTTATCAAACATTGTATTGATCATCCTTTCAAAGGTTGCTGGTGTTACTTTTGGGCTATTATTATCAAATTTAGAATGGTGCGTTTTGCCTGGAATTAGTTTCTTTTGTATTGAGCAACCTAATGGAAAAAGTTATTCTTGAGCAGATAATCTACTATTTTTCACTTAATGAATCATTGATTTCAAGCATGCCTATAAAGCAGATCATTCTACGTGCACAGCACTGACAAAAATGATCGACAAGATATTTTTACAAGAAAATAATGGTCGGAATCGTATTACTTGACTTTACTGTGGCATTTGTTATTAACAAAACAAAGTATATATGGGTTTAGTCTATGGTAAAACAGCAGTTTCTCCTCCCCTAGATGCTTTCATTGTGGTGTTTCCCAGGGGAGCTGTCAGGAAAGAGCTGTCTAAGCTCTGGTTAGCTGAGAATGAATCTGCAAGCCTCACACTGCCCTGTCAGTAAGGAGAGCGAGCATGCCTCTCTCATGGCTCAGAACTCAGGAGAGGCTGGCCTGCGGTCTAATGGGCGTCTTTAGGAATATCTGTGATAGTAAACACAATATAAATTATGCGAGAGCTCAACATAGTCACACTGCCAGGCAGGTTAGTTAAACCAAAACCCAAAACAGATGCAGCGTGCAGATCTGTATTGTCTTGGTCACCACAGTATGGAACAAGTTACCAACTATGATCATGGGAGTACACAGTTTTGTTGGTGGAGCCCAGGAAGAGCAGCTGCTACCTCAGCTAATGGGGATCCAAATAAAGACACGAAAAACAAAGAAATTTCAGTAGTTATAGGAAGTAAAGCTGTTCTGTAGAATTCAGAATTACAACTCAGACTGCATATTTTTGCAGGACACAGTTATATTGCTTTGCTGACAAATATGAAAGGATGATATAAAAGTTGTTGTTTTGGAGCAGAACAGCATCTAGTCTGGTAGGCTACTACTTCAACTACTCACTTCTTCAAGAGGTATCCACAGTACTTCAGGTACAAACCGTTCTATTCTATCCTCTACAGATTTCTGTGAGTTTATGTTTGCATAATATGAATTTCTGTTTACATTCATCAACGTTTTTATGAAATATACTGTATAGTGAATTTGTTGAAGTCTACACCATAATGAAGTTTATGAAAAAACAATGTTTATGAAAAAAAGCATTTAAATGCTCCTCAATCAAAGAGTATTAATTTTGTAAAATGGTGGGTAGTTAAAATAGTATTATTTTCTGCTTTCTACTAATTTTACTTCACTTGTTGTGAAGGAAAAAAAAAACTACTAAGCAACCACATGTAACTTATGATGTGTTCTAATCTGAAATTGTTTAGTGGATGAAACACTGCAGGTGCTGTTGTTGTTAGTGCTAACTGCTTTATAGTACAGAAATAATAAATGCTGAATCTCCTGATTGTCTTATTATGGCTTTATGTTATACAAATTTTCTGCCTTACTCTATTTTAGGGAAAACAATGGCGCTGTCAAAGCTCAACCAAGCTACTAAGAGTTTCACCAAAGCACAGGATTACAGAAATGACATCATGCTGCTGATGCAGCCCTATGCTAACTGGGAGCAGTATCTATTGCCGGCACCCGTCTCCATCGATTTACTGGCTCAGCTGGTACGCATTTCTGCTGCAGATGACTTCTCCATCAATAAAAATCCACCAAAAGACGGGTTCAAATTCATCAGATACCCCAATTCTTTTAGGGCCTGCCTCTTTCAAGTATGTAATGGTTGCTGGCAAGCCTTTAATGTTGCTCACAAGAACATGGACCAAATTCGTATGTACACCGGACAGGTTCCAGAGTACATCAAAAACTCAGTTGGGCTCATAATACAGGAGGATGATGGTCTTGTCCAAGCCTTCTTACCAGCTGAGCTTCAGAACATTGCGCACATATCATCAGAATGCTTAAACCTGGCCATCATGACTGAGAAACAATTCTCAGATATCATCAAGCTGATGCAAGAACTGGTGGAGGCTTTGGTGAATGCAAGACAGAGTCATGATGAGGAGATGGAAGAAATCAAGAAAAACATTGAGATAGCAAAGATTAAACGGGCTGAAGCTAAGGAGGCAAGCGACAGGGCCGAGGCTGCTTTCAATCTGGCTAATGAAAGATTAGCTGAGGACAGAAGGGCCTACCAGCAAGCAATGAAAGATTTGCCAAGTGGATGGGGCCTTTTTGGCCTGAAGCTAATATCAAGTATGTCAGAGCAAGCAATATCAATAGCCTGTGCGTTTGCAACAGAATTTCTTCCAGGACAAATTATCCAAACCTATCTCCAAGCGGACACTATTACACCAAAAGCCATAACACATGTGATCAAAAACTGAAAAGGCACTCCTGAAAGCCACAGAAACATGGCCACTGGAATGAAGAGTAACGTGGATGAAATGTTGGCAACAAGTAACATATTTTCTAAATCTATAACATTTCTACTAGTGGTTGAGAAAATGGAAGAACTTTGCAAAGGTAAGGAAATAAATTGGCCTGAGGTGTATGATCAGGAGAAGCAAACGGTAAAGTCTGATTACTTGGTGGGACTATTTCAGCAAGTCAGCAGAGATATACAGCAAGAAGCTGAATGCCCGATTAAATCCGAGGCACTAGGCATCTGTGACAAGGGTATCTCCACTTTAACAGAGCTAGGTAAATATGCTCCAGAGGGGAAATGTGATGATGCCAAAACAGAGGAGCTTATTAAAGCCATTGACGAACTGAATGTAAGGGCCATGGCCTTTTATTCCAAAAGCAAGTCTTTTACAAATCAGCCATCTTTCTTGACAGCACCCCCCAAGTCAAGTCAACAGCAAATCTATGACTCAGCAAATACAGATGTGGTCCAGATGCACTTAAGACAATCTCATCTACGTCTACAAATGGCTGAAACCCAGCTAAAAATTGCAAATGAACGGAACGAGAAGACTATGGACAACTTGGATCAGAAGAAAAAAGCTCTTGCTGAAATTGTGAGTGAGCTGAAACATTATAATCTCAAGGAGATCGACTTCAACAAGAGAATTGTGGTGCTAGCGAAAGGCCTGGAAATCATGGGGCAGGTGAAAGAACAGTGGGAGAAACTGGTGCACTTCTTTCAGATCATTTCAAACATTGTTAAGACCACTCTTAGTGAAAATCTTAAACATTTTAAGCAGACTGTTGAAATAGCTGTAGAGAACAACTACACCTACAGCATGTTTGTCAAAGACAAAATCTACACTAATGCTCTGAATACTTCTGCCTACGCCTATTTGGTTAACATGATGTCTACCACTTACACTGAGGTGTCTGTCCAGTACCTGATGAACAATGTCAGTACTCTGGGAAGACTGATGACCATGGATCCAAACTCACCTCAGTTCCTTGCAGAGATTGACAAGTTAGGGAAGGAATGCGAATCTGCCCAAAATGGTATCAACAGCCTTGCAGCAAGAAACAGGAAGGAGTTTTACAACAGATGCGAGGAAAGAATAACTCAAATCAAGACAATCCTTACCCCAGCACTGGCCCCACTGAGTGAAAAGGACAATCTCAATCTGAAGAAGGCAATAGATGCAATGAAGGAACCAATTCAGAAGGTGGAGGAAGACAAACCAGCAACTGAGATGAAGGCTATAACTGAGGATGATGCTGACCAATATGCATAACTTCATAATAGTGCATTTAATAGTGCATTTTCCTATACTTTTCTTTTCTTTTTTCTGTCATTTTAATGTAGTATGTATACAGTATTACATTTGACAAAAACATGATTAGAAGGTTTGACCTAATTCCTGTCTGTTAATTTATTCTGAATAATCAATTTTGTTCTTTTGATTAAATTACTGCAGCATCATACTGTCTCGTATTGTTTTTCTTTGTGATTCAAAGAACTTTAAAATCCAAGAGGTAATATGTATGCCAAACAAACAAACAAAAAAACATTTCAGATTGCAGAGTAGCTATTACTAATTATTAGCTATTGCTCATCTCTTTTTCAGTAGAAAAAAGAAATTGGAGTTTAGATTTACTAAAGTGTAATGAGTGAACTAAAGCCATTAGATTTTAGTAAACTCACAATTCTTCACACATTAATTGTGTTGCACATTGAGTGTGAGTGCAGTGTGGTGAACAGAGGAATACAGGCTCAGTAAAGGAAGTAGCAGTTCTTAGCAGCTAGGGTGGTACTGATGGGCCCAACATCTTAGTAAAAACAAAGTCTGACACTTTACACAAAAAAGAAATCACAGACACTATGATTTCATTATTTCAAAACATTAGCTATAATGAATCATTTTAGTGAATTATTATGATTATGAATTATGACTGCTCAAGTAAGGACATCCATGTATGCAAACAAAGCCATTATAATAAACACTCTCTCTCTCTCTCTCTCTCTCTCTCTCTCTCTCTATATATATATATATATATATATATATATATATATATATATACAGTGCATCCAGAAAGTATTCACAGTGCTTCACTTTTTCCACATTTTGTTATGTTTCAGCCTTATTCCAAATTGGATTAAATTATTTTTTTCCCCCTCAAAATTCTACACACAATACCCCATAATGACAAAGTAAAAAAAGTTTGTTTGGAATTGTAACAAATTTATTAAAAATAAAAAAAACAAAAAAATCACATGCACATAAGTATTCACAGCCTTTACCATGACACTCAAAATTGAGCTCATGTGCATCTTGTTTCCACTGATCATCCTTCAGTTGTTTCAACAACTTGATTGGAGTCCACCTGTGGTAAATCCAGTTGATTGGACATGCTTTGTAAAGGCACACACCTGTCTATATAAGGTCCCATAGTTGACAGTACATGTCAGAGCACAAACCAAGCCATGAAGTCCAAGGAATTCTTTGTAGACTACTGAGACAGGATTGTATCGAGGCACAGATCGAGGGAAGGGTACAGAAAAATTTCTGCAGCATTGAAGGTCCCAATGAGCACAGTGGCTTCCATCATCCGTAAATGGAAGAAGTTTAGAACCACCAGGACTCTTCCTAGAGCTGGCCGCCCAGCCAATCTGAGTGATCGGGGTAGAAGGGCCTTAGTCAGGGAGGTGACCAAGAACCCAAGGGTCACTCTGACAGAGCTTTAGCATTGCTCTGTGGAGAGAGGAGAACCTTCCAGAAGGACAACCATTCCTGCAGCACTCCACCAATCAGGCCTGTATGGTAGAGTGGCCAGACGGAAGCCACTCCTCAGTAAAAGGCATAAGACAGCCTGCTTGGAGTTTGCCAAAAGGCACCTGAAGGACTCTCAGACCATGAGAAACAAAATTCTCTGGTCTGATGAAACAAAGATTCAACTCTTTGGCCTGAATGCCAAGCATCATGTCTGGAGGAAACCAGGCACCGCTCAGCACCTGGCCAAAACCATCCCTACAGTGAAGCATGCTGGTGGCAGCATCATGCTGTGGGGTTGTTTTTTGGCAGCAGGAACTGGGAGACTAGTCAGGGAAAGATGAATGCAGCAACATACAGAGACATCCTTGAAGAAAACCTGCTCCAGAGTGCTCTGGACCAGGGTGAAGGTTCATCCAACAGGACAATGGCCCTAACCACACAACTAAGAGAATAAAGGACTGGCTTCAGGACAACTCTGTGAATGTTCTTGAGTGGCCTAGCCAGAGCCCAGACTTGAACCCAACTGAACATCTCTGGAGAGATCTGAAAATGGCTGTACCCCGGCGCGCCCCATTCAACCTGATGGAGCTTGAGAGGTTCTACAAAGAAGAATGGGAGAAACTGCCCAAAAATATGTGTGCCAAGCTTGTAGCATCATACTCAAAAAGATTTGAGGCTGTAATTGCTGCCCAAGGTGCTTCAACCAAGTATTGAGCAAAGGCTATGAATACTTATGTACATGTGATTTTTGGTTTTTTTATTTTTAATAAAGTTGCAAAAACTCCAAACAAAGATTTTTTCACTTTGTCATAATGGGGTATTGTGTGTAGGAGTTTGAGGGGAATTTTTTTTTTTTTAATCCAATTTGGAATAAGGCTGTAACATAACATAAAATGTGGAAAAAGTGAAGCGCTGTGTGTGTGTATATATATAAATATTTGTCATTTCACTTTTCTTGGGGATTAATTAGTCCAGAGGCCTATAAGAGCTTGTCAAGGAAAAAACGTGTGTATGGGTGCATGCATGTATATGTATATGTATATTAGGAACCAAGCATTAAACCATTAAGCTGCAATAAAACTGAGACACAATTGTCTTGGAGAAAAGAAAAACCATGTTCAGTTAGCACAGGCTGTATCAAAAGCCATAGAACCAGAGGACATTAAAATCATAATTCTCACCTTGCATAATCTCTCATGATTCAACTGTATATGTAAACAGATATGCATTGGTGTGTTGTAACGTGTTCTGCCATTATCTGATGATATGTTTGCAGAAAGTGTGTTACATCTCTAGAGAGACAATTGCCTCCTGGCCTCTTTTTGGTGGAGAATGGAAAAAGATACACATATACACAGACCCGCGCACGCATGCACACACACACACGCACGCAGCATTAGTTTAGCTGCAGATGCAGTTACTGCATCAACACTTCTAACGTGACTGCCATGTGGCCTCTGCAAGTCCAACCCTCATCAACATGTGCTTCATGTATCTGGATCTCTTTTTATCTCATTCTTATTTTTTATGTCATTCTTTCTCTTTCTCTCTTATCCCTATAGGCTCTATTTGCTTTCTGCTAGCAAACAAGAGGTTAAAAAGACTATTTCCCTTTGTTTGTTTTATCATTTTTATTTTCATTGCAAAATCTGATGTGTGTGTAGTCTTAAATAGCGTCTCATATGGAAGGTAAACACATACTTTCAGAGTTAGACTGATTTGACTGAAACACTAATCAATATCTTAACATTGTTTAACTGCAAAAGTGTATAAATGGTTTTGATAACCACTGAAAAGATATGGAATGATGAAATGTATGTAGGGCCATTCTAATGTACTACTGACCAATCATTCTCTGCCTCAGGAAGTGTCCTTAATCTCTTATCCAACTCTCTGAGAAAAGGAGAGCGATAGAGAGAAACAGACAAAGAAATATGTAAATGTGCAAAGTAAATGTGTGTATCTTGCTTATGGTCAAAGAAAGAAATCTAATAATTCTGTACTAGACAAATGTGTGACAGATTTACTTAGAGAAGTAAAATAGTTTGAGGAGTTCAGAGTTTTAATAGTGTTGCAGAAGAACAACAAAAACATTGCCTGAATTTCAGAATCCCAGAAAACAGGCACAGAAAATTTGAGAGCAGACTGCTAAATTCAACTAAACAATCCAAAAGAGCAGGGGGAGCAGTGCCAGTACCAGACAGCGATGGCGCAGGTCGGGACACTCTCTATGATGCTGTTGCAGACCAGATCAGGATGACGGACATGCTGTCCTTCTTCAGTCTCCTCAGGAAGCAGAGCTTTCTTCACTAAGGAAAAAGTGCTCAGGGACCATGAGAGATTGTTTGTGATTTTAAGAGAGTGTATGTTCTCACTCTTCACTGTATGTATTGGGGTGTGAGGCATTTGCATCCTTCTGTAGTCCACAATCATCTCTTTTGTCTTTTTGACAACCAGAGAAAGGCATGTCTGGAGAGACTGTGACAAAGGCTTTGACTTCTTTAATTATTTCTGTATTGTTTTTCATGGTATAAATAAAATGTAAAAAGGCAAATCTAAAGCAAACATATGAATCTAATTAATCTAATTAAGGCTAAAGTGAAAACAAAGCAAGCCCACAATAGTTTATTCTATTCTATTCTATTCTATGTGATGACAATGGAATTGTCAACAAAACCAAAACTGTGATGTCATAATATCACTGACCATTGTCATAATAGCTATTCTTATAATCTGCTTGACAAAGGTAAAATTGGTCAGTCTGTTGACAGAAATGGGAGGTTGCAGCAGCAAAATGCAGTTCTGCTGCTCTCACAGAAGATCTTCGAAGAAGAAGAAAACGAAGATTTTGTTGGACAGGAACACACAAAAAGCAATGAGTAGATTGCAACAAGAACTACCTGACAGAGTAGATACGAAGGAAATTAGAAAACGACACTGTGTTAAAATTGGAAAATTTGAGGAGGAATGTAGTGGGAAGGAGTTGGAGGAGAAGCAGAAGGAGACAAAAAATGAACAGAGTGAAAGATGGCACCTGAAGAGTGAAAGAGAGGATCTAGAGAGTGAAAGACAACACCTGAAGGGTGAAAGAGAGAATCTTGAGAGTGAAAGACAACACCTGAAGAGTGAAAGAGAGGATCTAGAGCGTGAAAGACAACACCTGAAGAGTGAAAGAGAGGCTCTAGAGAGAGAAAGACAACACCTGAAGGGTGAAAGAGAGAATCTTGAGAGTGAAAGACAACACCTGAAGAGTGAAAGAGAGGATCTAGAGCGTGAAAGACAACACCTGAAGAGTGAAAGAGAGGCTCTGGAGAGAGAAAGACAACACCTGAAGGGTGAAAGAGAGAATCTTGAGAGTGAAAGACAACACCTGAAGAGTGAAAGAGAGGCTCTAGAGAGTGAAAACCAAAACCCAAAGTGTGAAAGAAAGAACCTGAAGACGTTATGGGACAAAGTAGTGGGGAAGAAAACTAAGCAGCAGCGCATGGGGAGAGCCATGGCTGGGGAAGCTTTGTACTGCTCAAAGGGACCACACACTTCCCAAGGAGGACCAGCTAAAGAAATCGGTAGTATGCAGAAAGGTTTCCCGAGCACATAAAAAGGCTATGATTACCAACTGGCCAAAGAGACAGACGCTGTGCTTGACTACATCAGAACTATGTTTATAACCAGTCAATATGAACTTCTACCAATCCATCCAAAACCTGATAAAGGAGACCTGAATGACGATACTACTGGAACTACAAAATTACTGGGACTACTACTATTTAGCATTCTGAAAAAATAAAAATGAAAAAGTCCTCATGTTCTTTAAAAAAAATAAATCAATAAAATGTAAAAAGCTCAAAAAGCTTTTTTAAACATTGGCAACTGTGTATTTGATTTACCTCGGAATGGGTGCAGCTGGTTCATGGCGCATGTGTTCGAGCTTTAGCCTCTGTATTTGGCATTTCAGTGCATCGAGCAGTTGAAACTATAGCAAGCAAAGGCAAAAGGAGCTGTGCGGTCGATGTTTGTGCAAGTGGTCTTCCACATAGTCCCATGCTGTGCTGGGTTTAGGGTGTGTTTGCAGGGAGAGCCCAGCGCTTACAGGCTAAGAGGATTACAGTGGAGCATTGCAGGGACTGTCAGAATACAGAGCGCGCGCGCGCGTGTGTGTGTGTGTGTGTGTGTGTGTGTTTTCTCTACACATTTGGAAGAGAGAAAACAGAGCTGTGATGTAGTTGATAAAATTGCAGGCCTGGCACAGGCTCTGCTCAGAATGGTGAGAGAGCACTGGAGGAGTTTGGGAGTTTATTAATAGCGTTTAGCTCACTACAGAAGGAGTAGATCAGGGCTTTGCTGGGAAGGATGATGATAGGGTTTGATCACACCATTTAGCACAACATTGTCATGTCCATGCTGTGCATGGTTCTAAAGAAAAGGATCTATGTTATTCAATCCAATAAATTTCAAATTCAAATTTTCTGTTTCTCATGAATGAATGTGGACTATAGGATGGGGGGTGTCAACTGTTTGTGTGTGTGCGCGTGTGATTTAGACGGTTGAGAGAGTTGAGAGATAATTTCATGACAACGAACCAATTAAAATCAAAATTATTCACACTGTGTTGACAAGAGACACACACACAAACACACACACACAAAGAGAGAGAGAGAGAAACAAAAAGAATCACAATCAGGGCTCACCAGATCTCTCAGAGTCTCTCTGACAGGCCCTAATCCACTCCGCCAATTGAAAAACAAAAAGTAGCAGAGAGAATAGCAGTGTGGCAGTATATGAATGTGCCCCCAACAAATATATAATTCACACACACACACACACACACACACATCTTTCACACTTACACATCCATACTCACATGTACACATGTATACACCATTGAACTACACACATCTATATTCACATGCACAAACAAACACCCCACACAAATGTTTGGTCTTTGTGCAAATTCACTTGGAGGTAGGCCAACATTCTAGATATAAAATATGTGACAATAAACATAGCCTCAGTACGTTTCATTTCATGCATTTACATCTTGATCCACACAAACACTTTCACACTCCTTTGCCTCACACTCACAAACACAAGAAACACTCGGGTGGCCTTCGGTAGCAGGAGGGATGTCAGTGCACAAAACACTGGCTTGAAATGTTTTTAACCCCCATTTCAATGAAGACCATCATACCTTGCAAGGTATAGCATTCTTTCACTCTCCTGGAGAACCTCAGGCTGTTCCTGGAACCAGCAAAGCCAGTGGTTTTGGCCTCTGTCTGAAGCACAAAGGGGGTATGCAGGAGGCGTAGCGGAGCATGTCAGGAGGGTGGGCAGAGCCCTCTCCCAGCAGTGGCAGAGGAGAAAGGGCACATGGAGCACAGTGGCTACGGTTGACACCTGCAGGAGGCGACATGTGGGCAGGGCCAGTATGAGCCCACTTGGACCCATCTGCCACCACAGAAAACTCACCTGCTGTGTGTGTGTGTGTGTGTGTGTAGATTTGTTGACATTGTTCATGAGTCAGTGAATCATGTTTTTGGTGGATATCATGTTTTCAGCTCACAAATATTATAAATAATAATACAGGTAATAAAACAGGGAAGAAAGTAGATGTTAGCCGGTGCAGCATTTACTTAATTCATTATTCATCTTTTATGTTAGTGTGTAACTCTCATATTGTAGTCTCCTGAAAGACAGACAGAGGCAAATATAGGCAAAGATAGCATTCAACTGTTATTCAGGGATATCCCACCATTGGGAGTGGACGATTAGGGGTGCTGGAGTAGGAAGGTATTTGTAGTACATTCCTGTTGTAGGCCTTCCTATAGTGTTTAACTGATTTCCATAACTGAAATACATTATAATGTTTAAAAGTTTAGAAACGTGAGCATAATACTCCAGAAGATGTAGCGTCCTGGTGTGTGAATGAGTAGTAATCTTTCTGAAACAATAAGTTTGATTTAATTCTCGTTTTCATTTCCTTGTGGATTGTATTATTTTATTTGAAACATTTGACTCAAAATAAAGAAATAGTGCAAAAATGTGAAAAGGCACTACAGGATGCATCTTGAATAAACGAAAACCTCGACCAGATGTTGTAAACTTAGAACAGTAATTATGTTCTAAGAATGTTGATAAAAAAGAACAGGAATTTACAATATATACATTTGCCTGCATAGTATCCCAAGTGTTCCATCGACTGCACTCTTCTGGATGAGGATCTCGGATGTTGTTCCTGGGATCTGCTGGAGCCACTCTCCCAGTTTGATGGTCATCGTCCCTAAACCCCTGGTGCCCTGATTGCTACCAGAGCCAGTGTTTCCTCTTCTTTTAGCGTCTCATGTTCCTTGTTGCTGATGTTGCTATCTCTTGCGATTGCTACATCCATCACTATGACTCTTTTCTGCTGTTTATCCATCACTATTATGTCTGGTGGTTTGGCTATTACCATCTTTTAAACAATTTTCTGGTATACGATGTCTTATCAAAGATAACCCATCCACACTCTAAGAGCATCCACACCATCATCAATCAAATTCTTCGTCTGAGCAGCTGTCACTACTACACAGACATACACAGAGACAGAGCGAGAGAGAAGGATGAAAGTGAACACAGCAACAAATGAAAAGAACCAAACACCATCAATTCTTACCTACCTCAACCCTCTCAGTTTACAGAACAAGCAAATGTGAGAACTGTGACTCACCATTCCCCCCCACCACCTGGAGCTCAGGATACTTCTGTTTAATGTAGTTAATCATGCTGATCTGAAACACCGAGTTTCCCTGAGATGAGTCCTAAAACAATAGACACAGCCTTCAGACCAAATTCACTATGTCCAATCACAGTCCTGTGTTACACAGCCTCATAGCAAAAATAGTTTGTCATTTGATTCAGGCACCATACTCAGGATGGAGACTAATCCCACTCCCTTTAGGACCTTAAGACCTACCAGCACCACCACGTCCACTCCTGCCTGCACGAGCAGGTCCAGCCGGTACTTGTCATCCTCACGGGTAACGATGGCAGCGCCACACAGCAGCTGTTTGCGGGAGTCTTTAGAGGCCAGAGGGTAGTCTCTGTTCTTCTTCAGATCAGTGCGAGCAATTATAGCCACCAGCTCATCACTGTCGTTCACAATGGGCAGTTTACCTGCAATCAACAAGCGTCCCCACGACCGACCCGTTACTCAGAGAAGAAGTGGAGAAGTGAAAATAACCTTTCAAAGTCCTTTAGAAGCAGTTTCACTTCTCAAGCTGAAAAGATGAAGAATCAGACCTTTTTTTGCTGCACTGCAGGATGTCATTGGCCTCTTTGAGTGTAACACCTGCTGGTGCAACCACTAAATCTTCCCTCTTTGTCATTGCCTGGCAAATATCACAAATAAATCACAAAAAGATGTGAGTTTAAAGAATGTGATTTTATACACACACACACACACACACACACACACACACACACACACATATATATATACACATTTTTTATTTTTATATATATATATATATATATATATATATATATATATATATATATATATATATATATATATATATTGCCCTCTTTCACACACTGACACAGAAATATCACAATTTCATGATAGTTCTATTCCACCTATATTTTTAAGCATTGTATGTCATATGCGATTCATTTGTGTTTTTAAAAACCTTTTGTATATTGTATGTACAATCAAAGATGAATCACAAACCTCTTCCAACAGCCGGTCATAGTCCTTCTCTGAGAGGAAGTCAATGTCTCGTGACGTCACGATTCCCACAAGCTTGCTGCCCATCTTGCCGGTTTCGGTGACAGGGATTCCAGAGAAGCCGTGTCGCACCTTGGCCTCAAACACATCTCCGACCGTGTGCTGTGGACTCATCACCACCGGATCCGTGATGAAGCCCTGCTCGAATTTCTGCCATGACACCATATATTGCTCTGCTGATGAGAGGCCTCAGGGAAGCTTGTGTGTAAATCTGCATGTTCAACGTGTTGTTCATTATATTCCTATTAAGACAATTCACTGAAAGTTTGACACCTTAACTTTCCGGACTTCATTTGCTTGGAACTCTGGGGTGCAATTGTGATGGATGATCCCAATACCGCCCATGAGCTGTAATACAAAATCACAGAAAGCTAAATGGAAAAGCAACAGGACTTCATGGTTTTGAGTGTGTGGGGGATACTCACAGCCATAGCGATGGCCATGGAGGATTCAGTCACAGTACCCATGGGGGAGGAAATAAGCGGCGTCTTCAGGGTTATCTTCCGGGTCAGAGCAGAGGTCAGATCCTGAATGACAGACGCAAATGGTAACAGAAAGGAACCAATGTTCTACAGAACAATTATCTTTGTTTATGTTCATGCTTGTATTTTCATACAGACTATGCATTGCACAAAGATAAGAACAGTTTGGGGTGTTACTTTGGACAGCTTTCACATATGCACACATCTCTATCCCATTATTAATTTGACTTCAAGTGACTTGGATGTGCTCATTCAAAGCACAAATATTGCTGTTTTTATAAGCAGGGCATCAGTTTAACCTCCCTGTGGTAAGACAGACAAAAACATCCTACGTTCTCTCCCACATTCTAGCACACACACACACAAAATGTAACACCAAATATAAATACCACAATATATACTATCCCATATCCATTACACATGGGAATTTTGGTTCGCGCCTCCCTCACACTGTCATACACACACACACACACACACACACACCCACACACCCCTCAGCCTCTCTGCCTGTGACAACACACCCTATGCACCTGGGATGCCAACACCACCAATTTTGCACATCTTATTTGCACTCCTTCATCCCTCTCTTACACTATGCCACACTCCACCCTCTGTTGTAGTCGTGTTCACACTACATGGCAACTGACTCAGCTCCTCCATCTCACTGAAGGTAGAGGAGACCGCCAGCTCACTAATTAATTAGGAAGATCCCGCCCCCTCCACTAAATCATTACTAGATGTGCTGTATTTACTGAAACACACACACTGGTAAGCCCTTATGGGGCATGTCAGGATACCTGCTGAGCTGTTTTGGTGCATTTTGCAAAAGTACTCACCACTTCATCTGAGGTAAAGTCAATGAAGCCAGGCAGGATCAGAAAATCACTGAATCAAAGACCACAGAACAAACAAACAAAGAAAAACTGATACTAAAAATACATTATACTAACAACCTAGCAAATACAAGTCACATCAGAAGTAGATGTACGCTAAAGAAAGTCTATTCTGTCTGTGCTCTCATGTAAACAGAGTTAAAACGTAAGCGTTTTACTGATCCGCGGATCGAAATATTTATCCAGTGGGTGTTGGCCGAGGATGCTAAAGCTATTTCTATTCGTTACGCTTTGCCCTTTCTCCATTTCGACGTGCTATCCTTTTATTCGGGAGAGCCGATGTCTCGCATTCGCAGCATGCAAACAACAACCGTCATTATCGTACTCAAGTAGTACACACGGATTTAGTGTGATATACTTCCAAGACTGAACAATGATGCTTTATTCTTAGTGAATGTGAATGAAAATCCCGCTTCTCGGGTTACTCACAAGACGATAGCGTCGCGTGCTTCAGACAACAAAAAACGACGTCAAGGAACACAGCTGGTCTTCATCTGCGACCGTTACAGAGTAGCCTCTGTGGCATCTCTCAAAGTCAAGCGAAAGTCTAGCCCTTAGCTAAATCACCCAGAATCACAGTTGGAGTTTACACATTTTAAAGACTCGACCTGCTCAGTTTGAGAAAACTCTCATCCTCTCAACGTGGTGGATGACGACGGGACATTTTAAGGGCGCTCACGTCTCTCAGCTCCGGCATGGAACTGAAATACTGATAGTGCGTTTCAGTTGGATTTGGATGTGAAGTGAGAGAGAACAGACGGGCGATGCGCCTTTGTTTTACTGTCCACGCTATTAGCTGGCCAGCCCAGTTCAGGTCTGACGTGTGAAATTTACGTTTGGATGAGACAAAAATGTTTTTGACTTGGGTTGAAATAATCATCTTGCTTATAAAAGGAGGACTGGTGATGTAGCAAATCCACACAATCGTTTTGAAGCCGTGGTCAGGCTGCCCAATACTCAACTTTATTATGTTATTCACAAAGGATCTGACACAGCCCCCAACTGAGCTTTAAACACCTGGAAGTTAATTTAGTCCATTCTGTAAATTGAAATGTACAGAGATATGGGTCTGTAAAACAAATGGAATGTGATGCTTTTGAGCATTGCTATGGCAAAATGTTTTCATATCTGTTCTACAACACAGATTATATCGGTCTTGATAATATAATTCTTAATCAGATTTATGGTCCTTTTTACTCTGATGACATGGGAATGTTAATATGATGGGCAAAGAAGGCAAGCAGTTATATTTGAGTAGTGCTGGACATTATAAATGAGTAAACATCACTATTTACACATTAGGACATTTTATTATACTATGACATGACTGTATTTCTCTGTAGAGACTGTAAATGTATAGGTCTATTTTATGTGATGATAATCCCCGAAAGGAATGTGTTCTTCTGAGACCAACAATATGGAATTGGGCTAAAATTGCACATCACTGAGAACCCAACCCAGTCTGTGCAACAGTTTAAAAGTACACAATCCAAAAGAAAAATAAAGTCCACTCCTAATGAACTTGTTTAGTGACACTAACGTTAACCTAGTGATGCAAACATGGTTAATTTTGCTGATCAGCACTCCTTTGAAACCGTAGGAGTCTCACCTCTCTGGTTCGTAGCCAGCCTGGATGCGCGTGGCGCTGTAGCGCTGAGCTGCAGTCTCATGCCCATGAGATGTGTTGTGGCCAAATGGCCCCTGGTGCTCAGGGTCGCGAGGCGACAGCTGCAATCTGGCTGGCTCTGTGTCGCCCACAATGAGGCGGTAGTCGATCTGGTAGCTGTCGTGCTTGCCATTGGCAAAGTGCTCATAGACATGGCCCTCCATGTAAGCGATGTCCAGTACTCCAATCCTCCTCTACAACCCTGCGTGAGCTGACGCCCCGGGCCTCCGCCCACCTCCCCTCTCCACCTGCACCACAGAGCGGCTCCTGGGACACTGCGTGCGCATTCACCAGTGGTTGTGCTGGAGCCACGCACACAATCCAAGTTTGTTCCTCAGATCGAGATGGAGAGCTTTCTCTTAGCTGAGGAGCAGAGTAAGAGATTCATCCAACATGCATCATACAAGCAGCAGCTGAATCAGGTAGAATGAAATACGGCTCTGATAGAGGCTTCGTCCCAAACAAAATAAAGCTACTGGGTGTCTTGGTAAGACTCTGTAAGTGGTGATCCCTAAAAAGGCCTGTCTGCTGCCATTGGACTACTGTTTTCTCTAAAGTGCTGTCTGGAATGTTGTCAGAGACAACATTCAGAGGGATTGGGAAGGAAAGCCTCTTAGTCACTACCTGTACTGCCCTCATTGCCATTGAAATATAACAAGGTTATAGTCAAGCTCTGAAGCTTCACTCAACACTCTGCCCAACCGCCTTTAATGCTCATAAAGTAGGAGTTTGCAGAATTTGTTTGTTGTTATGCTACACACTAAATGCATGGCACACAAATGTTTGATGCAGCAAAATGTCAGTGCTTTTTTAACAAAGGAGAAATGAGCACATATGCACCTTCCCTATATTATGTGAAGATGGATAATAAAATGATAACAGGTGTATCTATTTGTTGTTCTTATTTTAATATTCACATCAGGCTTGTGATTTTGCAAGGAAATTGTAACATAAATGTTCCTAGTGTTCTAGGGTTACTCTCCTGGGCTCATATTCTAATACAGGTGTGATAAGAACTTATATTTCTAAAAGAAACAATCTTTAAGAAACAACTGCATTTGCATAAAGGATTTATCTTTTATCTTAATGCTTAATGTTTTAGTGTGCTAATGTCTGATTTTAAGTACACTTAGTTAAAAAGGCTACCACAAGTACTGTTCAAGTTCAAGTTCAAGTTTGGTTTATTCGTCACATACATAGTCATACACAGTATAACTCGCAGTGAAATGGTGGAGAGTGCTCTGTCCAAACTGAGGAAAAGAAAACAGGGGTGCATAGAGAAATATAGACATTCTCTATATGTGAAATATATATATGCAAAGATAAATATATATATATATATATTCTATGTATGTACAAAATATATTAACAATGTATGTACAATATATGTACATTATGATTATATACACAATGTACAATGTATATGGTTGTGTATATATGTACACAATCTACAGAATGTACAGATCCATTTCGTATAATAACATATCTACAGTTGTTGTGTAACAAGGTCATTGAATATAAATATATATATACAGATATACAGTTATGTTACATTGTGGTGGTGGTCCCCACAGTTTATCAGTTTCCCTGATTCAGGGCCCGAATGGCCTGTGGGAAGAAGCTGCTCTTCAGCCTCTCTGTCTTGGTCTTCAGGGAGCGAAAGCGCCTCCCTGACCTCAACAGAGAGAAGAGTCTATTGTTGGGATGGGTGGGGTCCTTCACAGTCCTCCTGGCCTTGGTCTGGCACCGCTTGTAGTAGATGGTCTGCAGGTCAGGAAGTTCCGTGTGAGTGATGCGCTCTGCTGAACGCACTACCCTTTGGTGTGCTTGTCTGTCCTGCTTGGTGCTATTCCCAAACCAGACTGTGATGTTCCCCGTGAGGATGCTCTCGATAGTGCAGGTATAGAAGTTCCGCAGTACCTTGGAGGGCAGTCTGAAGGACAGGTCCTGCGAGATGTGAACACCAAGGTACCTGAAACTATCTACTCTCTCCACCGTGGTTCCACTGATCCTCACAGGTTGGTAGTGCCGCTCCTGCTTCTTGCTGCAATCCACGATCAGCTCCTTTGTCTTACTGACGTTTAGGAGGAGATAATTTTCCTGGCGCCAGTTTTCCAGGTGTTTAATCCAGGTAGGCCCTCTCGTCGTTGTCCGAGATCAGACCCATGACAACGGTGTCGTCAGCAAACTTGACAATGATGGTGGAGCTGGAAGTGGCTGTGCAGTCGTAGGTGTACAGTGAGTAGAGCAGGGGGCTTAGGACACAACCCTGAGGAGCTCCAGTGCTGAGGGTGAGGGTGGATGAGGCGCAGTTGCCCACCCGTACTGATTGTGGTCTGTCTGTTAGGAAGTTGGAGATCCAGTCGCACAGGGATGTATGCAGTCCTAGATCCCCCAACTTAGTAGTGAGTAGGGAGAACTGTAGTCGACAAATAGCATTTTAACATAATTTCCCCTCCCTTCGTCCAGGTGAGTCGGTGTAGTGTGGAGCAGATGTGCAATTGCATCGTCAGTGGAGCGGTTGTGGCGGTATGCAAACTGCAGTGGGTCCATGGAGGCTGGCAGTGAAGATGTGATGAAGTCTCCGACTAGCTTTTTAAAGCACTTCATCACGACTGATGTG
Organism: Electrophorus electricus; assembly: GCF_041902795.1. Taxonomy (NCBI): domain Eukaryota; kingdom Metazoa; phylum Chordata; class Actinopteri; order Gymnotiformes; family Gymnotidae; genus Electrophorus; species Electrophorus electricus. The sequence continues at coordinate 247,046 of NW_027658771.1, read as the reverse complement.
AGGGCGACAGGTCGGTAGTCATTGAGGTCGGAGGGTCGAGGTTTCTTCGGGACGGGGACGATGGTGGATCGCTTGAAGCTGGACGGGACGATACCGAGCGTCAGGGAGAGATTGAAGATGTCGGTGAATACCGGGGCTAGCTGATCTGCGCAGGCTTTGAGGACCCTCCCGCAGATACCGTCTGCTCCCATCGCCTTCCTGGTATTCACCCTTTTAAACACTCTTCTCACGTCACTCTCCGTGATGATGAGAGGGCGCTGTTCTATGGTGGGCCTCGCGCATGTGCCATTGGCTGCGCCGATAGTGCCATTAGCACTAGCGCTGCTAGCATTAGTGCTGTTAGCACTAGCGCCGTTAGCATTAGCGCTGCTAGCATTAGCGCCGTTAGCATTAGCGCTGCTAGCATTAGCGCCGTTAGCATTAGCGCTGCTAGATGTAGCCTCGAAGCGAGCGAAGAATGTATTCAGCTCGTTCGCCAGAGACTCATCCGCACTCATCAGTCCGGAGGGTGGGCTCCTGTAGTCCGTGATCGTCCGTAGTCCCTGCCACAGGGATCTAGAGCCACTCTGCTGTCACAAAATATTAACTAGTTTCAACTTTGCTAATAGTTCTACTGATTTTCATAATTTTCTTCTTCTTTCCATTTGTTGAACATTAAACAGCTGTTTCATCCTCTCTCTCTCTCTCTCTCTCTCTCTCTCTCTCTCTCTCTCTCTCTCTCTCTCTCTCTCTCTCTCTCTCTCGAAGCTCCGCCTTGTGGTTTTAATATGCTCATCCACAATTCAATATAGAGCTCTACAGTCTATATCTGCACAGAGCTCATGACTTTATAAAAGTCCACACTGCAAAATGTGCATAGTACTGACGTTTACATTACAATGCTCTGTCCAGTCATGCCAAAGCCTGTTTTATTTCAATTCAATGTATGTACATGAATTACTTGACGACATGAATAGAAATCTATAGAGGCATTACTCATTATGTCATGACCCTGTTATCTATTAGAAACCCACAATTTATCTGAATTAATTATTCATAAATAAATTGTCAGCTTCATGTCCATTCAGATTTCAGTGGAGATCAGCAGGGGTCTATTGCTGTGTATTATTATTTATAACACTGTTCCTGCAAACTGTGAGAACAGACACACACAGGTTATTTTCCAGTCCTTGAGTGCTTTTGTGGCACTGCTTGACAGTTGGTGGAGTGTTCCCTAAAAGAGCCACTGAGCATGATGGATTCGGTAGTAGGAGTTTAGTGAGCAGAGAGGACGAAGACTTACGAGTGCAGGCCATGAACACCCCCCTCCACCTGAGCAGACATGGTCCTCTTCTCAAACTTCAGCTCTCCAGAGTACATCACAGAGCTACACTCAACATAGAAAATGACATTACACACAAGCATTCACTCACACACAGCTTCCTCTCTTCCATTTTCTGCTGACCTTCCAAAGAACCCTTGATGCTATAAAAGATAAGAAAGACCATAAATAGAAATGTGTTTGTAGACAAAATATATCCTAGCATTTGAAAAACTGATGTTTTTCAGTGTACATGAAAAGGGAAGTAGATTCATCTTAACCCACATCTTGTTTTTTCAGTAGATGAGTACTGCTGCTGAGCCTTCTTACAATGACAATGGTTTTATTTAAGCCCTATTCAGTAATTACACAACACTGAAAACATCACAGTAAAACAGCAGTATGACCAGCACTTAAGAGTAAATACCTGAGTGCTTTTCACTTGGCTTAGAAGATTTTAAAGCATGCATTAATGCTACATAAGACCATATTGGGGTATTTGAGAAAATCAACAGCAAAGCTAAAGGTCCAGAGATTATAAAGGTTACCTTGAAGGTGATACACATAATATGGGTTTTCCCAGAAACTAGTAAACCCAGCTGACATTTGCTAGACAGCAAACATTGGAGGTGTCTAGTGGACAGGAAATATCTACAATAAACCTTTTATATTTGTTTATCAGGGAGTGTGTATTCTCACAACAGTTTTGAGGAAAATTGCAAATAAATGAAAATCCAGGAAGTTGCAAACAAATTTGATTCTTTTCACTAAACAATGGTTTCTCAATTGCATGCATCTGCGTGCACAAGGAAAACAACTCCTAAATAGAAATAACATTATCACATTAAATGATTTAAGGTATATGATCACAGGAAACAAAAGAAAGTCTGATTGCCTTTAAACTAGGTTTGAATCCTTTAAGCAGACAACCTCAGAGCAATGGAAAACTGAGCCGAAAGCAAAAACTTTGGCCAAGTGTGAAAAGGCCATCCATAATTACCATAATAAATGTTATCTCACGGTGCACCCTTGTTGAAATGATGATCAAGTAGAAATGTGTTCATTTTCAATAGACTAGGTTCCTTTTTTCCATTACACTAGCATAATGTCCTTAGTGGTTGCAGCCTATTCTGGTAACACCCTCATAGCAGGACAAACATTATAGAAGTATGGATAGGCTTGCTTGGTGAATGTTTGTCTGAAGGTGTGCACATATCTGTTGTTGAGAGGATCAAAGAAGGAGATCAGACCACTGTCCCAGTCCAGGAGCACTCTGATCTGCTGGAGGGTCTGCTTCATGGCAAGAGGCATCAGCCTCTCGTCTGACACTCCTATCCCATATTTACCCTTGTACTAACCCACTTGCCACAAGCCATGCTTTATGAGGTCCTCACAGACTCACAGAAGAAAAAGTGATACAGCCTATTAAAGAATGTCATGCTTCAGTTACATGCTTTTTTCTGTACTCACACTTCCTCCAAATGTCTCACAGAATCAAATCATTTTCAACCTGCCATGAAGTGGATACAAATCAACAGAACGGCATAAAGAGAAACCACAACAACAGATGAATAAACAAAACAAGACTTTCCATGTTCAACTTGACATCTTTATTAGTTGGTAGTTGTTTAGTTGTTTTTATTTTTTGCTTTCTGCGGAATATGTAAGGACCTGTTTCCACTGAAATATAAACCACTAAACAGAACTAAAGTGCTGAAAGGCATATGTGGAAAAGGAAAACATTACACAATCAAAAACAACCATATTTTGTGCATCTTACTAATTAATTAAATTTCAGTTCTAATTCAATGATTACATCCAACCTAGACATACAGGTTTTGCCTGTTAGAACATAGGGGAATCGTTTTAGCAATATATATTGCTGACTGAACTGACTGGCATCTATTTAGTGCAAATCTCATGGTCATTCCATGGAAAACTACAATGAACACAAGCTGCAGTACAAGATCTCATCATGCATCTTACTGAGATGTAATCTGATCTCCATGTACTGTTCAGAGGAATTCAAAGTCTTTGTCCAGCTCTTTGAAATTAAAATATTAAGTCACAAATAATGATTCCTATGAACATTAAACATATGTAACAAATGTGTCTTTAATAACAGGAACATTGAAAGGAGAAACAGTAACTTCCATAAACTGTAAGAAACAGGTGAACTGGGCTTGGCAAGAGTAGAGGTTAAGAAAGGTCTGCTTGTGTGTGCACATGTGTGCATGCATACCAGCTTGTTCAATATTATTTTTCATTTTTATCACATACTGAAAGTTGCCTAGGTGCTCTGCTACATCAGTCACCATTCCAGAGGCCTTGATCCTGAAAGAACATGCAGGAATGGATGTTGGCAGATTCCATGTGCTGAATGTACACATAGAATTAACAGATACAGAATATATCCTCCTACAAGAGAGGTTTATTGGTAGCTACAAATACATAAAACAGTTTAGTCAAAGTGTTTCCAAAAAAGATCTTATAGCAACTTTAATGATAAAGCATACCAGACTTCACAAGTATTTTTGTTGCATAATTATCTCTGACTCACCCACTAGAGGGCACAACATCCCTATTTAGTCATTTAGTGGTAGTGAATGGCCTGGGCCAATTAAAATTAGACTAACCTTAGCCTTCTATGTTTTATTAAATTATCCTCTCTTCATTATGTTACACCTACATGATTCAATTATTTCTCCAATTCCCACAATGCCTTAGACTCAACCGTCACACTAATCCTTTAAGGTAGAAGTTCTCCTATTGATTGGTTGTCAGCCTTAGTCAGCTTTATGATTGTATAAGAGACATTAAATTTAAATTATTCAATTGTTTAGTTATTGCAATTAATTTGTTTAAAAAATGTTACAATGGCGTAATAGTCAGCAAATATATCTATGTGTAAGGATATAGGCATGCAAATTTTGATACAAGGTTTCTTATTTACGCATTTTTGATGATGATTATACTACTGCAGCACTGTGTGATGCTAATTAGACTACTGAAGTGCTCTGTGATGCTAATTAGACTACTGAAGTGCTGTGTGATGCCAGCTAGACTACTGCAGTTCTGTATGATACCAGTTAGACTACTGCAGCACTGTGTGATGCTGATTAGGCTAATACAGTGCTGTGCGATGTTGATTAGACTGCTGCAGTGTTGTTCTTTATGGGCTTCCTGTCTGTAGGTTAAAGAAGCTGCAGAACATTCAGAAAATGGCTGCTGGAGTTCTTACACACACCAGCTTAAGGGAACATATAACTACTACACTCAAACATTTACACTGGGTTCCTGTTCGTGGCTGTGTGCAGTACAAAATCCTTCTCTTGGTTTTTGCCCTCATGGTCTGACCTGTCCATCCCTTTCTGGTGTTCCTCATATGTCTTTTCCTTCACTCTGTCTCCATCCCTCTGACACTCATCTGCTCTCTGTCCCTCACATCACACTCTGCACTATTGGCGTTTCTGGAGCTGCAGACCCAAGGCTTCTTCCTCCAGCTGCTCATTTACAAGAATTTCATAACTCATCTCTTTGTCTGAGATCATTTCAACCTTTAATTGGTTACTATAGTATGCACTTGCATCAATGTTATGTCTATTTTTTAACCAGTTTTACTCCATCCTGTTATCTTATTTATATATTTGAATCTTCTTTATATTTTATTTGACCTTTTTTATATTGTATGAACTTGTAAAGTGTCATTGGGTAACAAGAAATGCCCGTAATTTCTTAATTAGAATAAAATTCTTCTTCTTCTTCTTCTTCTTCTTCTTCTTCTTCTTCTTCTTCTTCTTCTTCTTCTTCTTCTTCTTCTTATTATTATTATTATTATTATTATTATTATTATCAAACATTGTATTGATCATCCTTTCAAAGGTTGCTGGTGTTACTTTTGGGCTATTATTATCAAATTTAGAATGGTGCGTTTTGCCTGGAATTAGTTTCTTTTGTATTGAGCAACCTAATGGAAAAAGTTGTTCTTGAGCATATAATCTACTATTTTTCACTTAATGAATCGTTGATTTCAAGCATGCCTATAAAGCAGATCATTCTACGTGCACAGCACTGACAAAAATGATCGACAAGATATTTTTACAAGAAAATGATGGTCGGAATCGTATTACTTGACTTTACTGTGGCATTTGTTATTAACAAAACAAAGTATATATGGGTTTAGTCTATGGTAAAACAGCAGTTTCTCCTCCCCTAGATGCTTTCATTGTGGTGTTTCCCAGGGGAGCTGTCAGGAAAGAGCTGTCTAAGCTCTGGTTAGCTGAGAATGAATCTGCAAGCCTCACACTGCCCTGTCAGTAAGGAGAGCGAGCATGCCTCTCTCATGCCTCAGAGCTCAGGAGAGGCTGGCCTGCGGTCTAATGGGCGTCTTTAGGAATATCTGTGATAGTAAACACAATATAAATTATGCGAGAGCTCAACATAGTCACACTGCCAGGCAGGTTAGTTAAACCAAAACCCAAAACAGGTGCAGCGTGCAGATCTGTATTGTCTTGGTCACCACAGTATGGAACAAGTTACCAACTATGATCATGGGAGTACACAGTTTTGTTGGTGGAGCCCAGGAAGAGCAGCTGCTACCTCAGCTAATGGGGATCCAAATAAAGACACGAAAAATAAAGACATTTCAGTAGTTATAGGAAGTAAAGCTGTTCTGTAGAATTCAGAATTACAACTCAGATTGCATATGTTTGCAGGACAAAGTTATATTGTTTTGCTGACAAATATGAAAGGATGATATCAAAGTTGTTGTTTTGGAGCAGAACAGCATCTAGTCTGGTAGGCTACTACTTCAACTACTCACTTCTTCAAGAGGTATCCACAGTACTTCAGGTACAAACCGTTCTATTCTATCCTCTACAGATTTCTGTGAGTTTATGTTTGCATAATATGAATTTCTGTTTACATTCATCAACTTTTTTTATGAAATATACTGTATAGTGAATTTGCTGAAGTCTACACCATAATGAAGTTTATGAAAAACAATGTTTATGAAAAAAAAGCATTTAAATGCTCATCAATCAAAGAGTATTAATTTTGTAAAATTGTTGGGTAGTTAAAATAGTTTTATTTTCTGCTTTCTACTAATTTTACTTCACTTGTTGTGAAGGAAAAAAAAACTACTAAGCAACCACATGTAACTTATGATGTGTTCTAATCTGAAATTGTTTAGTGGATGAAACACTGCAGGTGCTGTTGTTGTTAGTGCTAACTGCTTTATAGTACAGAAATAATAAATGCTGAATCTCCTGATTGCCTTATTATCGCAAATTTTCTGCCTTACTCTATTTTAGGGAAAACAATGGCGCTGTTAAAGCTCAACCAAGCTACTAAGAGTTTCACCAAAGCACAGGATTACAGAAATGACATGATGCTGCTGATGCAGCCCTATGCTAACTGGGAGCAGTATCTATTGCCGGCACCCGTCTCCATCGATTTACTGGCTCAGCTGGTACGCATTTCTGCTGCAGATGACTTCTCCATCAATAAAAATCCACCAAAAGATGGGTTCAAATTCATCAGATACCCCAATTCTTTTAGGGCCTGCCTCTTTCAAGTATGTAATGGTTGCTGGCAAGCCTTTAATGTTGCTCACAAGAACATGGACCAAATTCGTATGTACACCGGACAGGTTCCAGAGTACATCAAAAACTCAGTTGGGCTCATAATACAGGAGGATGATGGTCTTGTCCAAGCCTTCTTACCAGCTGAGCTTCAGAACATTGCGCACATATCATCAGACTACTTAAACCTGGCCATCATGACTGAGAAACAATTCTCAGATATCATCAAGCTGATGCAAGAACTGGTGGAGGCTTTGGTGAATGCAAGACAGAGTCATGATGAGGAGATGGAAGAAATCAAGAAAAACATTGAGATAGCAAAGATTAAACGGGCTGAAGCTAAGGAGGCAAGCGACAGGGCCGAGGCTGCTTTCAATCTGGCTAATGAAAGATTAGCTGAGGACAGAAGGGCCTACCAGCAAGCAATGAAAGATTTGCCAAGTGGATGGGGCCTTTTTGGCCTGAAGCTAATATCAAGTATGTCAGAGCAAGCAATATCAATAGCCTGTGCATTTGCAACAGAATTTCTTCCAGGACAAATTATCCAAACCTATCTCCAGCGGACACTATTACACCAAAAGCCATAACACATGTGATCAAAAACTGAAAAGGCACTCCTGAAAGCCACAGAAACATGGCCACTGGAATGAAGAGTAACGTGGATGAAATGTTAGCAACAAGTAACATATTTTCTAAATCTATAACATTTCTACTAGTGGTTGAGAAAATGGAAGAACTTTGCAAAGGTAAGGAAATAAATTGGCCTGAGGTGTATGATCAGGAGAAGCAAACGGTAAAGTCTGATTACTTGGTGGGACTATTTCAGCAAGTCAGCAGAGATATACAGCAAGAAGCTGAATGCCCGATTAAATCCGAGGCACTAGGCATTTGTGACAAGGGTATCTCCACTTTAACAGAGCTAGGTAAATATGCTCCAGAGGGGAAATGTGATGATGCCAAAACAGAGGAGCTTATTAAAGCCATTGACGAACTGAATGTAAGGGCCATGGCCTTTTATTCCAAAAGCAAGTCTTTTACAAATCAGCCATCTTTCTTGACAGCACCCCCCGAGTCAAGTCAACAGCAAATCTATGACTCAGCAAATACAGATGTGGTCCAGATGCACTTAAAACAATCTCATCTACGTCTACAAATGGCTGAAACCCAGCTAAAAATTGCAAATGAACGGAACGAGAAGACTATGGACAACTTGGATCAGAAGAAAAAAGCTCTTGCTGAAATTGTGAGTGAGCTGAAACATTATAATCTCAAGGAGATCGACTTCAACAAGAGAATTGTGGTGCTAGCGAGAGGCCTGGAAATCATGGGGCAGGTGAAAGAACAGTGGGAGAAACTGGTGCACTTCTTTCAGATCATTTCAAACATTGTTAAGACCACTCTTAGTGAAAATCTTAAACATTTTAAGCAGACTGTTGAAATAGCTGTAGAGAACAACTACACCTACAGCATGTTTGTCAAAGACAAAATCTACACTAATGCTCTGAATGCTTCTGCCTACGCCTATTTGGTTAACATGATGTCTACCACTTACACTGAGGTGTCTGTCCAGTACCTGATGAACAATGTCAGTACTCTGGGAAGACTGATGACCATGGATCCAAACTCACCTCAGTTCCTTGCAGAGATTGACAAGTTAGGGAAGGAATGCGAATCTGCCCAAAATGGTATCAACAGCCTTGCAGCAAGAAACAGGAAGGAGTTTTACAACAGATGCGAGGAAAGAATAACTCAAATCAAGACAATCCTTACCCCAGCACTGGCCCCACTGAGTGAAAAGGACAATCTCAATCTGAAGAAGGCAATAGATGCAATGAAGGAACCAATTCAGAAGGTGGAGGAAGACAAACCAGCAACTGAGATGAAGGCTATAACTGAGGATGATGCTGACCAATATGCATAACTTCATAATAGTGCATTTAATAGTGCATTTTCCTATACTTTTCTTTTTTCTGTCATTTTAATGTAGTATGTATACAGTATTACATTTGACAAAAACATGATTAGAAGGTTTGACCTAATTCCTGTCTGTTAATTTATTCTGAATAATCAATTTTGTTCTTTTGATTAAATTACTGCAGCATCATACTGTCTCGTGTTGTTTTTCTTTGTGATTCAAAGAACTTTAAAATCCAAGAGGTAATATGTATGCCAAACAAACAAACAAAAAAACATTTCAGATTGCAGAGTAGCTATTACTAATTATTAGCTATTGCTCATCTCTTTTTCAGTAGAAAAAAGAAATTGGAGTTTAGATTTACTAAAGTGTAATGAGTGAACTAAAGCCATTAGATTTTAGTAAACTCACAATTCTTCACACATTAATTGTGTTGCACATTGAGTGTGAGTGCAGTGTGGTGAACAGAGGAATACAGGCTCAGTAAAGGAAGTAGCAGTTCTTAGCAGCTAGGGTGGTACTGATGGGCCCAACATCTTAGTAAAAACAAAGTCTGACACTTTACACAAAAAAGAAATCACAGACACTATGATTTCATTATTTCAAAACATTAGCTATAATGAATCATTTTAGTGAATTATTATGATTATTATGGCCCTAACCACACAACTAAGATAATAAAGGACTGGCTTCAGGACAACTCTGTGAATGTTCTTGAGTGGCCTAGCCAGAGCCCAGACTTGAACCCAACTGAACATCTCTGGAGAGATCTGAAAATGGCTGTACCCCGGCGCGCCCCATCCAACCTGATGGAGCTTGAGAGGTTCTACAAAGAAGAATGGGAGAAACTGCCCAAAAATATGTGTGCCAAGCTTGTAGCATCATACTCAAAAAGATTTGAGGCTGTAATTGCTGCCCAAGGTGCTTCAACCAAGTATTGAGCAAAGGCTATGAATACTTATGTACATGTGATTTTTGGTTTTTTTATTTTTAATAAAGTTGCAAAAACTCCAAACAAAGATTTTTTCACTTTGTCATAATGGGGTATTGTGTGTAGGAGTTTGAGGGGAATTTTTTTTTTTTTAATCCAATTTGGAATAAGGCTGTAACATAACATAAAATGTGGAAAAAGTGAAGCGCTGTGTGTGTGTATATATATAAATATTTGTCATTTCACTTTTCTTGGGGATTAATTAGTCCAGAGGCCTATAAGAGCTTGTCAAGGAAAAAACGTGTGTATGGGTGCATGCATGTATATGTATATGTATATTAGGAACCAAGCATTAAACCATTAAGCTGCAATAAAACTGAGACACAATTGTCTTGGAGAAAAGAAAAACCATGTTCAGTTAGCACAGGCTGTATCAAAAGCCATAGAACCAGAGGACATTAAAATCATAATTCTCACCTTGCATAATCTCTCATGATTCAACTGTATATGTAAACAGATATGCATTGGTGTGTTGTAAGGTGTTCTGCCATTATCTGATGATATGTTTGCAGAAAGTGTGTTACATCTCTAGAGAGACAATTGCCTCCTGGCCTCTTTTTGGTGGAGAATGGAAAAAGATACACATATACACAGACCCGCGCACGCATGCACACACACACACGCACGCAGCATTAGTTTAGCTGCAGATGCAGTTACTGCATCAACACTTCTAACGTGACTGCCATGTGGCCTCTGCAAGTCCAACCCTCATCAACATGTGCTTCATGTATCTGGATCTCTTTTTATCTCATTCTTATTTTTTATGTCATTCTTTCTCTTTCTCTCTTATCCCTATAGGCTCTATTTGCTTTCTGCTAGCAAACAAGAGGTTAAAAAGACTATTTCCCTTTGTTTGTTTTATCATTTTTATTTTCATTGCAAAATCTGATGTGTGTGTAGTCTTAAATAGCGTCTCATATGGAAGGTAAACACATACTTTCAGAGTTAGACTGATTTGACTGAAACACTAATCAATATCTTAACATTGTTTAACTGCAAAAGTGTATAAATGGTTTTGATAACCACTGAAAAGATATGGAATGATGAAATGTATGTAGGGCCATTCTAATGTACTACTGACCAATCATTCTCTGCCTCAGGAAGTGTCCTTAATCTCTTATCCAACTCTCTGAGAAAAGGAGAGCGATAGAGAGAAACAGACAAAGAAATATGTAAATGTGCAAAGTAAATGTGTGTATCTTGCTTATGGTCAAAGAAAGAAATCTAATAATTCTGTACTAGACAAATGTGTGACAGATTTACTTAGAGAAGTAAAATAGTTTGAGGAGTTCAGAGTTTTAATAGTGTTGCAGAAGAACAACAAAAACATTGCCTGAATTTCAGAATCCCAGAAAACAGGCACAGAAAATTTGAGAGCAGACTGCTAAATTCAACTAAACAATCCAAAAGAGCAGGGGGAGCAGTGCCAGTACCAGACAGCGATGGCGCAGGTCGGGACACTCTCTATGATGCTGTTGCAGACCAGATCAGGATGACGGACATGCTGTCCTTCTTCAGTCTCCTCAGGAAGCAGAGCTTTCTTCACTAAGGAAAAAGTGCTCAGGGACCATGAGAGATTGTTTGTGATTTTAAGAGAGTGTATGTTCTCACTCTTCACTGTATGTATTGGGGTGTGAGGCATTTGCATCCTTCTGTAGTCCATAGTCATCTCTTTTGTCTTTTTGACAACCAGAGAAAGGCATGTCTGGAGAGACTGTGACAAAGGCTTTGACTTCTTTAATTGTTTCTGTATTGTTTTTCATGGTATAAATAAAATGTAAAAAGGCAAATCTAAAGCAAACATATGAATCTAATTAATCTAATTAAGGCTAAAGTGAAAAGAAAGCAAGCCCACAATAGTTTATTCTATTCTGTGTGATGACAATGGAATTGTCAACAAAACCAAAACTGTGATGTCACATGGAACCATTGTCATAATAGCTATTCTTATAATCTGCTTGACAAAGGTAAAATTGGTCAGTCTGTTGACAGAAATGGGAGGTTGCAGCAGCAAAATGCAGTTCTGCTGCTCTCACAGAAGATCTTCGAAGAAGAAGAAAACGAAGATTTTGTTGGACAGGAACACACAAAAAGCAATGAGTAGATTGCAACAAGAACTACCTGACAGAGTAGATACGAAGGAAATTAGAAAACGACACTGTGTTAAAATTGGAAAATTTGAGGAGGAATGTAGTGGGAAGGAGTTGGAGGAGAAGCAGAAGGAGACAAAAAATGAACAGAGTGAAAGATGGCACCTGAAGAGTGAAAGAGAGGATCTAGAGAGTGAAAGACAACACCTGAAGGGTGAAAGAGAGAATCTTGAGAGTGAAAGACAACACCTGAAGAGTGAAAGAGAGGATCTAGAGCGTGAAAGACAACACCTGAAGAGTGAAAGAGAGGCTCTAGAGAGAGAAAGACAACACCTGAAGGGTGAAAGAGAGAATCTTGAGAGTGAAAGACAACACCTGAAGAGTGAAAGAGAGGATCTAGAGCGTGAAAGACAACACCTGAAGAGTGAAAGAGAGGCTCTGGAGAGAGAAAGACAACACCTGAAGGGTGAAAGAGAGAATCTTGAGAGTGAAAGACAACACCTGAAGAGTGAAAGAGAGGCTCTAGAGAGTGAAAACCAAAACCCAAAGTGTGAAAGAAAGAACCTGAAGACGTTATGGGACAAAGTAGTGGGGAAGAAAACTAAGCAGCAGCGCATGGGGAGAGCCATGGCTTTGGAAGCTTTGTACTGCTCAAAGGGACCACACACTTCCCAAGGAGGACCAGCTAAAGAAATCGGTAGTATGCAGAAAGGTTTCCCGAGCACATAAAAAGGCTATGATTACCAACTGGCCAAAGAGACAGACGCTGTGCTTGACTACATCAGAACTATGTTTATAACCAGTCAATATGAACTTCTACCAATCCATCCAAAACCTGATAAAGGAGACCTGAATGACGATACTACTGGAACTACAAAATTACTGGGACTACTACTATTTAACATTCTGAAAAAATAAAAATGAAAAAGTCCTCATGTTCTTTAAAAAAAATAAATCAATAAAATGTAAAAAGCTCAAAAAGCTTTTTTAAACATTGGCAACTGTGTATTTGATTTACCTCGGAATGGGTGCAGCTGGTTCATGGCGCATGTGTTCGAGCTTTAGCCTCTGTATTTGGCATTTCAGTGCATCGAGCAGTTGAAACTATAGCAAGCAAAGGCAAAAGGAGCTGTGCGGTCGATGTTTGTGCAAGTGGTCTTCCACATAGTCCCATGCTGTGCTGGGTTTAGGGTGTGTTTGCAGGGAGAGCCCAGCGCTTACAGGCTAAGAGGATTACAGTGGAGCATTGCAGGGACTGTCAGAATACAGAGCGCGCGCGCGCGTGTGTGTGTGTGTGTGTTTTCTCTACACATTTGGAAGAGAGAAAACAGAGCTGTGATGTAGTTGATAAAATTGCAGGCCTGGCACAGGCTCTGCTCAGAATGGTGAGAGAGCACTGGAGGAGTTTGGGAGTTTATTAATAGCGTTTAGCTCACTACAGAAGGAGTAGATCAGGGCTTTGCTGGGAAGGATGATGATAGGGTTTGATCACACCATTTAGCACAACATTGTCATGTCCATGCTGTGCATGGTTCTAAAGAAAAGGATCTTTGTTATTCAATCCAATACATTTCAAATTCAATTTTTCTGTTTCTCATGAATGAATGTGGACTATAGGATGGGGGGTGTCAACTGTTTGTGTGTGTGCGCGTGTGATTTAGACGGTTGAGAGAGTTGAGAGATAATTTCATGACAACGAACCAATTAAAATCAAAATTATTCACACTGTGTTGACAAGAGACACACACACAAACACACACACACAAAGAGAGAGAGAGAGAAACAAAAAGAATCACAATCAGGGCTCACCAGATCTCTCAGAGTCTCTCTGACAGGCCCTAATCCACTCCGCCAATTGAAAAACAGAAAGTAGCAGAGAGAATAGCAGTGTGGCAGTATATGAATGTGCCCCCAACAAATATATAATTCACACACACACACACACACATCTTTCACACTTACACATCCATACTCACATGTACACATGTATACACCATTGAACTACACACATCTATATTCACATGCACAAACAAACACCCCACACAAATGTTTGGTCTTTGTGCAAATTCACTTGGAGGTAGGCCAACATTCTAGATATAAAATATGTGACAATAAACATAGCCTCAGTACGTTTCATTTCATGCATTTACATCTTGATCCACACAAACACTTTCACACTCCTTTGCCTCACACTCACAAACACAAGAAACACTCGGGTGGCCTTCGGTAGCAGGAGGGATGTCAGTGCACAAAACACTGGCTTGAAATGTTTTTAACCCCCATTTCAATGAAGACCATCATACCTTGCAAGGTATAGCATTCTTTCACTCTCCTGGACAACCTCAGGCTGTTCCTGGAACCAGCAAAGCCAGTGGTTTTGGCCTCTGTCTGAAGCACAAAGGGGGTATGCAGGAGGCGTAGCGGAGCATGTCAGGAGGGTGGGCAGAGCCCTCTCCCAGCAGTGGCAGAGGAGAAAGGGCACATGGAGCACAGTGGCTACGGTTGGCACCTGCAGGAGGCGACATGTGGGCAGGGCCAGAATGAGCCCACTTGGACCCATCTGCCACCACAGAAAACTCACCTGCTGTGTGTGTGTGTGTGTGTAGATTTGTTGACATTGTTCATGAGTCAGTGAATCATGTTTTTGGTGGATATCATGTTTTCAGCTCACAAATATTATAAATAATAATACAGGTAATAAAACAGGGAAGAAAGTAGATGTTAGCCGGTGCAGCATTTACTTAATTCATTATTCATCTTTTATGTTAGTGTGTAACTCTCATATTGTAGTCTCCTGAAAGACAGAGGCAAATATAGGCAAAGATAGCATTCAACTGTTATTCAGGGATATCCCACCATTGGGAGTGGACGATTAGGGGTGCTGGAGTAGGAAGGTATTTGTAGTACATTCCTGTTGTAGGCCTTCCTATAGTGTTTAACTGATTTCCATAACTGAAATACATTATAATGTTTAAAAGTTTAGAAACGTGAGCATAATACTCCAGAAGATGTAGCGTCCTGGTGTGTGAATGAGTAGTAATCTTTCTGAAACAATAAGTTTGATTTAATTCTCGTTTTCATTTCCTTGTGGATTGTATTATTTTATTTGAAACATTTGACTCAAAATAAAGAAATAGTGCAAAAATGTGAAAAGGCACTACAGGATGCATCTTGAATAAACGAAAACCTCGACCAGATGTTGTAAACTTAGAACAGTAATTATGTTCTAAGAATGTTGATAAAAAAGAACAGGAATTTACAATATATACATTTGCCTGCATAGTATCCCAAGTGTTCCATCGACTGCACTCTTCTGGATGAGGATCTCGGATGTTGTTCCTGGGATCTGCTGGAGCCACTCTCCCAGTTTGATGGTCATCGTCCCTAAACCCCTGGTGCCCTGATTGCTACCAGAGCCAGTGTTTCCTCTTCTTTTAGCGTCTCATGTTCCTTGTTGCTGATGTTTCTATCTCTTGCGATTGCTACATCCGTCACTATGACTCTTTTCTGCTGTTTATCCATCACTATTATGTCTGGTGGTTTAGCTATTACCATCTTTTAAACAATTTTCTGGTATACGATGTCTTATCAAAGATAACCCATCCACACTCTAAGAGCATCCACACCATCATCAATCAAATTCTTCGTCTGAGCAGCTGTCACTACTACACAGACATACACAGAGACAGAGCGAGAGAGAAGGATGAAAGTGAACACAGCAACAAATGAAAAGAACCAAACACCATCAATTCTTACCTACCTCAACCCTCTCAGTTTACAGAACAAGCAAATGTGAGAACTGTGACTCACCATTCCCCCCCACCACCTGGAGCTCAGGATACTTCTGTTTAATGTAGTTAATCATGCTGATCTGAAACACCGAGTTTCCCTGAGATGAGTCCTAAAACAATAGACACAGCCTTCAGACCAAATTCACTATGTCCAATCACAGTCCTGTGTTACACAGCCTCATAGCAAAAATAGTTTGTCATTTGATTCAGGCACCATACTCAGGATGGAGACTAATCCCACTCCCTTTAGGACATTAAGACCTACCAGCACCACCACGTCCACTCCTGCCTGCACGAGCAGGTCCAGCCGGTACTTGTCATCCTCACGGGTAACGATGGCAGCGCCACACAGCAGCTGTTTGCGGGAGTCTTTAGAGGCCAGAGGGTAGTCTCTGTTCTTCTTCAGATCAGTGCGAGCAATTATAGCCACCAGCTCATCACTGTCGTTCACAATGGGCAGTTTACCTGCAATCAACAAGCGTCCCCACGACCGACCCGTTACTCAGAGAAGAAGTGGAGAAGTGAAAATAACCTTTCAAAGTCCTTTAGAAGCAGTTTCACTTCTCAAGCTGAAAAGATGAAGAATCAGACCTTTTTTTGCTGCACTGCAGGATGTCATTGGCCTCTTTGAGTGTAACACCTGCTGGTGCAACCACTAAATCTTCCCTCTTTGTCATTGCCTGGCAAATATCACAAATAAATCACAAAAAGATGTGAGTTTAAAGAATGTGATTTTATACACACACACACACACACACACACACACACACACACACTTATATATATACACATTTTTTTATATATATATATATATATATATATATATATATATATATATATATATATATATATATATATATATATATATATTGCCCTCTTTCACACACTGACACAGAAATATCACAATTTCATGATAGTTCTATTCCACCTATATTTTTAAGCATTGTATGTCATATGTGATTCATTTGTGTTTTTAAAAACCTTTTGTATATTGTATGTACAATCAAAGATGAATCACAAACCTCCTCCAACAGCCGGTCATAGTCCTTCTCTGAGAGGAAGTCAATGTCTCGTGACGTCACGATTCCCACAAGCTTGCTGCCCATCTTGCCGGTTTCGGTGACAGGGATTCCAGAGAAGCCGTGTCGCACCTTGGCCTCAAACACATCTCCGACCGTGTGCTGTGGACTCATCACCACCGGATCCGTGATGAAGCCCTGCTCGAATTTCTGCCATGACACCATATATTGCTCTGCTGATGAGAGGCCTCAGGGAAGCTTGTGTGTAAATCTGCATGTTCAACGTGTTGTTCATTATATTCCTATTAAGACAATTCACTGAAAGTTTGACACCTTAACTTTCCGGACTTCATTTGCTTGGAACTCTGGGGTGCAATTGTGATGGATGATCCCAATACCGCCCATGAGCTGTAATACAAAATCACAGAAAGCTAAATGGAAAAGCAACAGGACTTCATGGTTTTGAGTGTGTGGGGGATACTCACGGCCATAGCGATGGCCATGGAGGATTCAGTCACAGTACCCATGGGGGAGGAAATAAGCGGCATCTTCAGGGTTATCTTCCGGGTCAGAGCAGAGGTCAGATCCTGAATGACAGACGCAAATGGTAACAGAAAGGAACCAATGTTCTACAGAACAATTATCTTTGTTTATGTTCATGCTTGTATTTTCATACAGACTATGCATTGCACAAAGATAAGAACAGTTTGGGGTGTTACTTTGGACAGCTTTCACATATGCACACATCTCTATCCCATTATTAATTTGACTTCAAGTGACTTGGATGTGCTCATTCAAAGCACAAATATTGCTGTTTTTATAAGCAGGGCATCAGTTTAATCTCCCTGTGGTAAGACAGACAAAAACATCCTACGTTCTCTCCCACATTCTAGCACACACACACACAAAATGTAACACCAAATATAAATACCACAATATATACTATCCCATATCCATTACACATGGGAATTTTGGTTCGTGCCTCCCTCACACTGTCATACACACACACACCCACACCCACACACCCCTCAGCCTCTCTGCCTGTGACAACACACCCTATGCACCTGGGATGCCAACACCACCAATTTTGCACATCTTATTTGCACTCCTTCATCCCTCTCTTACACTATGCCACACTCCACCCTCTGTTGTAGTCGTGTTCACACTACATGGCAACTGACTCAGCTCCTCCATCTCACTGAAGGTAGAGGAGACCGCCAGCTCACTAATTAATTAGGAAGATCCCGCCCCCTCCACTAAATCATTACTAGATGTGCTGTATTTACTGAAACACACACACTGGTAAGCCCTTATGGGGCATGTCAGGATACCTGCTGAGCTGTTTTGGTGCATTTTGCAAAAGTACTCACCACTTCATCTGAGGTAAAGTCAATGAAGCCAGGCAGGATCAGAAAATCACTGAATCAAAGACCACAGAACAAACAAACAAAGAAAAACTGATACTAAAAATACATTATACTAACAACCTAGCAAATACAAGTCACATCAGAAGTAGATGTACGCTAAAGAAAGGCTATTCTGTCTGTGCTCTCATGTAAACAGAGTTAAAACGTAAGCGTTTTACTGATCCGCGGATCGAAATATTTATCCAGTGGGTGTTGGCCGAGGATGCTAAAGCTATTTCTATTCGTTACGCTTTGCCCTTTCTCCATTTCGACGTGCTATCCTTTTATTCGGGAGAGCCGATGTCTCGCATTCGCAGCATGCAAACAACAACCGTCATTATCGTACTCAAGTAGTACACACGGATTTAGTGTGATATACTTCCAAGACTGAACAATGATGCTTTATTCTTAGTGAATGTGAATGAAAATCCCGCTTCTCGGGTTACTCACAAGACGATAGCGTCGCGTACTTCAGACAACAAAAAACGACGTCAAGGAACACAGCTGGTCTTCATCTGCGACCGTTACAGACTAGCCTCTGTGGCATCTCTCAAAGTCAAGCGAAAGTCTAGCCCTTAGCTAAATCACCCAGAATCACAGTTGGAGTTTACACATTTTAAAGACTCGACCTGCTCAGTTTGAGAAAACTCTCATCCTCTCAACGTGGTGGATGACGACGGGACATTTTAAGGGCGCTCACGTCTCTCAGCTCCGGCATGGAACTGAAATACTGATAGTGCGTTTCAGTTGGATTTGGATGTGAAGTGAGAGAGAACAGACGGGCGATGCGCCTTTGTTTTACTGTCCACGCTATTAGCTGGCCAGCCCAGTTCAGGTCTGACGTGTGAAATTTACGTTTGGATGAGACAAAAATGTTTTTGACTTGGGTTGAAATAATCATCTTGCTTATAAAAGGAGGACTGGTGATGTAGCAAATCCACACAATCGTTTTGAAGCCGTGGTCAGGCTGCCCAATACTCAACTTTATTATGTTATTCACAAAGGATCTGACACAGCCCCCAACTGAGCTTTAAACACCTGGAAGTTAATTTAGTCCATTCTGTAAATTGAAATGTACAGAGATATGGGTCTGTAAAACAAATGGAATGTGATGCTTTTGAGCATTGCTATGGCAAAATGTTTTCATATCTGTTCTACAACACAGATTATATCGGTCTTGATAATATAATTCTTAATCAGATTTATGGTCCTTTTTACTCTGATGACATGGGAATGTTAATATGATGGGCAAAGAAGGCAAGCAGTTATATTTGAGTAGTGCTGGACATTATAAATGAGTAAACATCACTATTTACACATTAGGACATTTTATTATACTATGACATGACTGTATTTCTCTGTAGAGACTGTAAATGTATAGGTCTATTTTATGTGATGATAATCCCCGAAAGGAATGTGTTCTTCTGAGACCAACAATATGGAATTGGGCTAAAATTGCACATCACTGAGAACCCAACCCAGTCTGTGCAACAGTTTAAAAGTACACAATCCAAAAGAAAAATAAAGTCCACTCCTAATGAACTTGTTTAGTGACACTAACGTTAACCTAGTGATGCAAACATGGTTAATTTTGCTGATCAGCACTCCTTTGAAACCGTAGGAGTCTCACCTCTCTGGTTCGTAGCCAGCCTGGATGCGCGTGGCGCTGTAGCGCTGAGCTGCAGTCTCATGCCCATGAGATGTGTTGTGGCCAAATGGCCCCTGGTGCTCAGGGTCGCGAGGCGACAGCTGCAATCTGGCTGGCTCTGTGTCGCCCACAATGAGGCGGTAGTCGATCTGGTAGCTGTCGTGCTTGCCATTGGCAAAGTGCTCATAGACATGGCCCTCCATGTAAGCGATGTCCAGTACTCCAATCCTCCTCTACAACCCTGCGTGAGCTGACGCCCCGGGCCTCCGCCCACCTCCCCTCTCCACCTGCACCACAGAGCGGCTCCTGGGACACTGCGTGCGCATTCACCAGTGGTTGTGCTGGAGCCACGCACACAATCCAAGTTTGTTCCTCAGATCGAGATGGAGAGCTTTCTCTTAGCTGAGGAGCAGAGTAAGAGATTCATCCAACATGCATCATACAAGCAGCAGCTGAATCAGGTAGAATGAAATACGGCTCTGATAGAGGCTTCGTCCCAAACAAAATAAAGCTACTGGGTGTCTTGGTAAGACTCTGTAAGTGGTGATCCCTAAAAAGGCCTGTCTGCTGCCATTGGACTACTGTTTTCTCTAAAGTGCTGTCTGGAATGTTGTCAGAGACAACATTCAGAGGGATTGGGAAGGAAAGCCTCTTAGTCACTACCTGTACTGCCCTCATTGCCATTGAAATATAACAAGGTTACAGTCAAGCTCTGAAGCTTCACTCAACACTCTGCCCAACCGCCTTTAATGCTCATAAAGTAGGAGTTTGCAGAATTTGTTTGTTGTTATGCTACACACTAAATGCATGGCACACAAATGTTTGATGCAGCAAAATGTCAGTGCTTTTTTAACAAAGGAGAAATGAGCACATAAGCACCTTCCCTATATTATGTGAAGATGGATAATAAAATGATAACAGGTGTATCTATTTGTTGTTCTTATTTTAATATTCACATCAGGCTTGTGATTTTGCAAGGAAATTGTAAAATAAATGTTCCTAGTGTTCTAGGGTTACTCTCCTGGGCTCATATTCTAATACAGGTGTGATAAGAACTTATATTTCTAAAAGAAACAATCTTTAAGAAACAACTGCATTTGCATAAAGGATTTATCTTTTATCTTAATGCTTTAATGTTTTAGTGTGCTAATGTCTGATTTTAAGTACACTTAGTTAAAAAGGCTACCACAAGTACTGTTCAAGTTCAAGTTCAAGTTTGGTTTATTCGTCACATACATAGTCATACACAGCATAACTCGCAGTGAAATGGTGGAGAGTGCTCTGTCCAAACTGAGGAAAAGAAAACAGGGGTGCATAGAGAAATATAGACATTCTCTATATGTGAAATATATATATGCAAAGATAAATATATATATTCTATGTATGTACAAAATATATTAACAATGTATGTACAATATATGTATATTATGATTATATACACAATGTACAATGTATATGGTTGTGTATATATGTACACAATCTACAGAATGTACAGATCCATTTCGTATAATAACATATCTACAGTTGTTGTGTAACAAGGTCATTGAATATAAATATATATATACAGATATACAGTTATGTTACATTGTGGTGGTGGTCCCCACAGTTTATCAGTTTCCCTGATTCAGGGCCCGAATGGCCTGTGGGAAGAAGCTGCTCTTCAGCCTCTCTGTCTTGGTCTTCAGGGAGCGAAAGCGCCTCCCTGACCTCAACAGAGAGAAGAGTCTATTGTTGGGATGGGTGGGGTCCTTCACAATCCTCCTGGCCTTGGTCTGGCACCGCTTGTAGTAGATGGTCTGCAGGTCAGGAAGTTCCGTGTGAGTGATGCGCTCTGCTGAACGCACTACCCTTTGGAGTGCTTGTCTGTCCTGCTTGGTGCTATTCCCAAACCAGACTGTGATGTTCCCCGTGAGGATGCTCTCGATAGTGCAGGTATAGAAGTTCCGCAGTACCTTGGAGGGCAGTCTGAAGGACAGGTCCTGCGAGATGTGAACACCAAGGTACCTGAAACTATCTACTCTCTCCACCGTGGTTCCACTGATCCTCACAGGTTGGTAGTGCCGCTCCTGCTTCTTGCTGCAATCCACGATCAGCTCCTTTGTCTTACTGACGTTTAGGAGGAGATAATTTTCCTGGCGCCAGTTTTCCAGGTGTTTAATCCAGGTAGGCCCTCTCGTCGTTGTCCGAGATCAGACCCATGACAACGGTGTCGTCAGCAAACTTGACAATGATGGTGGAGCTGGAAGTGGCTGTGCAGTCGTAGGTGTACAGTGAGTAGAGCAGGGGGCTTAGGACACAACCCTGAGGAGCTCCAGTGCTGAGGGTGAGGGTGGATGAGGCGCAGTTGCCCACCCGTACTGATTGTGGTCTGTCTGTTAGGAAGTTGGAGATCCAGTCGCACAGGGATGTATGCAGTCCTAGATCCCCCAACTTAGTAGTGAGTAGGGAGGGGATGATAGTCTTAAATGCTGAACTGTAGTCGACAAATAGCATTTTAACATAATTTCCCCTCCCTTCGTCCAGGTGAGTCAGTGTAGTGTGGAGCAGATGTGCAATTGCATCGTCAGTGGAGCGGTTGTGGCGGTATGCAAACTGCAGTGGGTCCATGGAGGCTGGCAGTGAAGATGTGATGAAGTCTCCGACTAGCTTTTTAAAGCACTTCATCACGACTGATGTGAGGGCGACAGGTCGGTAGTCATTGAGGTCGGAGGGTCGAGGTTTCTTCGGGACGGGGACGATGGTGGATCGCTTGAAGCTGGACGGGACGATACCGAGCGTCAGGGAGAGATTGAAGATGTCGGTGAATACCGGGGCTAGCTGATCTGCGCAGGCTTTGAGGACCCTCCCGCAGATACCGTCTGCTCCCATCGCCTTCCTGGTATTCACCCTTTTAAACACTCTTCTCACGTCACTCTCCGTGACGATGAGAGGGCGCTGTTCTATGGTGCGCCCCGCGCATGTGCCATTGGCTGCGCCGATAGTGCCATTAGCACTAGCGCTGCTAGCATTAGTGCTGTTAGCACTAGCGCCGTTAGCATTAGCGCTGCTAGCATTAGCGCCGTTAGCATTAGCGCTGCTAGATGTAGCCTCGAAGCGAGCGAAGAATGTATTCAGCTCGTTCGCCAGAGACTCATCCGCACTCATCAGTCCGGAGGGTGGGCTCCTGTAGTCCGTGATCGTCCGTAGTCCCTGCCACAGGGATCTAGAGCCACTCCGCTGTCACTAAATATTAACTAGTTTCAACTTTGCTAATAGTTCTACTGATTTTCATAATTTTCTTCTTCTTTCCATTTGTTGAACATTAAACAGCTCTGTTTCATCTTCTCTCTCTCTCTCTCTCTCTCTCTCTCTCTCTCTCTCTCTCTCTCTCTCTCTCTCTCTCTCGAAGCTCCGCCTTGTGGTTTTAATATGCTCATCCACAATTCAATATAGAGCTCTACAGTCTATATCTGCACAGAGCTGATGAGTTTATAAAAGTCCACACTGCAAAATGTGCATAGTACTGACGTTTACATTACAATGCTCTGTCCAGTCATGCCAAAGCCAGTTTTCTTTCAATTCAATGTATGTACATGAATTACTTGAAGACATGAATAGAAATCTATAGAGGCATTACTCATTATGTCATGACCCTGTTATCTATTAGAAACCCACAATTTATCTGAATTAATTATTCATAAATAAATTGTCAGTTTCATGTCCATTCAGATTTCAGTGGAGATCAGCAGGGGTCTATTGCTGTGTATTATTATTCATAACACTGTGCCTGCAAACTGTGAGAACAGACACACACAGGTTATTTTCCAGTCCTTGAGTGCTTTTGTGGCACTGCTTGACAGTTGGTGGAGTGTTCCCTAAAAGAGCCACTGAGCATGATGGATTCGGTAGTAGGAGTTTAGTGAGCAGAGAGGACGAAGACTTACGAGTGCAGGCCATGAACACCCCCCTCCACCTGAGCAGACATGGTCCTCTTCTCAAACTTCAGCTCTCCAGAGTACATCATAGAGCTACACTCAACATAGAAAATGACATTACACACAAGCATTCACTCACACACAGCTTCCTCTCTTCCATTTTCTGCTGACCTTCCAAAGAACCCTTGAAGCTATAAAAGATAAGAAAGACCATAAATAGAAATGTGTTTGTAGACAAAATATATCCTAGCATTTGAAAAACTGATGTTTTTCAGTGTACATGAAAAGGGAAGTAGATTCATCTTAACCCACATCTTGTTTTTTCAAGTTTCAAGTTTGGTTTATTTGTCACATACATAGTCATACACAGTACAACACGCAGTGAAATGTGTGGTAGATGAGTAGATGAGTACTGCTGTTGAGCCTTCTTACAATGACAATGGTTTTATTTAAGCCCTATTCAGTAATTACACAACACTGAAACACTGTTCAAAATTGTAGTTTCAAATAATATATAATGACTACTACATATGTAAAATATATAATAAGTTTTGGAAATCTGGGCTGGCAATGAGACCACAGAGGACTGTAAATGCACTTTTTTCACTGTGTGTCAGCCAAGTGAAATGTGTATGAGTAAGGGCCGATCACAGCTGGACACACACACGCACACGCACGCACACACACACACACACAGACACACACACACACACACACACACACACACACACACACACACACACAGACAGACACACACCAGGATGAGAGGAACAGGTCACTTAGCTGGTGATGATGTCAGCACCAGTGAAGTCTATGCTGAGGTCAAAACCCTTAGCTTCTTCCTGAACCTAATATTTCAGATGGAACATTAATGAAGACAATTGACATTTGTGAGACGTAAACCAACCACGTCACATTAAACACATCCTCATCTGTGATTCTAAACCAAACATTGCAGATACTGAGTTATAAAGAATCTGTAGTAATGCTACACAGATGACAACAAAGCATATAATTCAATAAGACCCTCCCTCTCTCTCTCTCTCTCTCTCTCTCTCTCTCTCTCTCTCTCTCTCAGAGAGGGAGACATCTGTTGATGAGCTAGTGCCAGGCTGGCTGAGGGCCTGATGAAGAGTCCTTGCTCCTCTACCTCTCAGTGTGTATATTACAGTAGCGAACAGAGGGGTTCTCCATCTTCATTCATTAGTCTCCTGCGCTCTGTCTTTTGGCCCCAGCCCCCATGCCCCTTGACGAAGCCTATTTCCTAGAGGCCTTCTTTTCACACCCATGACATGATGACATCATTGCTGTGCTCCAGTCTTTGTGAGACACTGCTGCCCCATACAATTCATATACAGTCAGCATCTGCCTATTTCATTTCATATCAATTTATACTGTTTATTACTGCAGGTTAGAAGTCCTAATCAATTTAACCTCTTTTCTTAATCATCTCTAGCAGGGCAAGAATCCGCAGTGCCTGCAGATCACTTTTTTCCCCAAATAAATAATATTTTGAACAAAATATTACATTTATTTTTCCAAGAGTGTCAAAGAGTTGAAATTACAACATTTTTAATGAGGGCTAAACTTATTTCTCGCTTAAAAATTTCTCACTTAAAAATATCTTGATACAAATTCTGATATTAGTGCAACTACTGACTTGGCCCTCTATGCTTTGAGAGTGTTTTTTCTAATATTTTAGTTCTGAATTTTGAATCACTGAGATGCAATGGAGACCAGTGATACACCCTGACCAACGTTCTGTCTGCCCTTACCATGCTGACCCATCTGTTCCAATACTATGGCTACTGCTACATACTGACATGCCCTCCATCTCCTTCTTTCAAAACTGAATGACAAAAGGAGCCTAAAACGTGTGTGTGTGTGTGTGTGTACACTGACTATTTGCCTTTGTTTGTTTTATCATGTATGCATGTGTGCATCTTTTCATTGCAAAATCTGATGTGTGTGTAGTCTTAAATAACATCTCATATGGAAGGTAAACACATACTTTCAGAGTTAGACTAATTTGACTGAAACACTAATCAATATCTTAACATTGTTTAACTGCAAAAGTGTATAAATGGTTTTGATAACCACTGAAAAGATATGGAATGATGAAATGTATGTAGGGCCATTCTAATGTACTACTGACCAATCATTCTCTGCCTCAGGAAGTGTCCTTAATCTCTTATCCAACTCTCTGAGAAAAGGAGAGCGATAGAGAGAAACAGACAAAGAAATATGTAAATGTGCAAAGTAAATGTGTGTATCTTGCTTATGGTCAAAGAAAGAAATCTAATAATTCTGTACTAGACAAATGTGTGACAGATTTACTTAGAGAAGTAAAATAGTTTGAGGAGTTCAGAGTTTTAATAGTGTTGCAGAAGAACAACAAAAACATTGCCTGAATTTCAGAATCCCAGAAAACAGGCACAGAAAATTTGAGAGCACACTGCTAAATTCAACTAAACAATCCAAAAGAGCAGGGGGAGCAGTGCCAGTACCAGACAGCGATGGCGCAGGTCGGGACACTCTCTATGATGCTGTTGCAGACCAGATCAGGATGACGGACATGCTGTCCTTCTTCAGTCTCCTCAGGAAGCAGAGCTTTCTTCACTAAGGAAAAAGTGCTCAGGGACCATGAGAGATTGTTTGTGATTTTAAGAGAGTGTATGTTCTCACTCTTCACTGTATGTATTAGGGTGTGAGGCATTTGCATCCTTCTGTAGTCCACAGTCATCTCTTTTGTCTTTTTGACAACCAGAGAAAGGCATGTCTGGAGAGACTGTGACAAAGGCTTTGACTTCTTTAATTATTTCTGTATTGTTTTTCATGGTATAAATAAAATGTAAAAAGGCAAATCTAAAGCAAACATATGAATCTAATTAATCTAATTAAGGCTAAAGTGAAAACAAAGCAAGCCCACAATAGTTTATTCTATTCTATTCTATTCTGTGTGATGACAATGGAATTGTCAACAAAACCAAAACTGTGATGTCATAATATCACTGACCATTGTCATAATAGCTATTCTTATAATCTGCTTGACAAAGGTAAAATTGGTCAGTCTGTTGACAGAAATGGGAGGTTGCAGCAGCAAAATGCAGTTCTGCTGCTCTCACAGAAGATCTTCGAAGAAGAAGAAAACGAAGATTTTGTTGGACAGGAACACACAAAAAGCAATGAGTAGATTGCAACAAGAACTACCTGACAGAGTAGATACGAAGGAAATTAGAAAACGACACTGTGTTAAAATTGGAAAATTTGAGGAGGAATGTAGTGGGAAGGAGTTGGAGGAGAAGCAGAAGGAGACAAAAAATGAACAGAGTGAAAGATGGCACCTGAAGAGTGAAAGAGAGGATGTAGAGAGTGAAAGACAACACCTGAAGGGTGAAAGAGAGAATCTTGAGAGTGAAAGACAACACCTGAAGAGTGAAAGAGAGGATCTAGAGCGTGAAAGACAACACCTGAAGAGTGAAAGAGAGGCTCTAGAGAGAGAAAGACAACACCTGAAGGGTGAAAGAGAGAATCTTGAGAGTGAAAGACAACACCTGAAGAGTGAAAGAGAGGATCTAGAGCGTGAAAGACAACACCTGAAGAGTGAAAGAGAGGCTCTGGAGAGAGAAAGACAACACCTGAAGGGTGAAAGAGAGAATCTTGAGAGTGAAAGACAACACCTGAAGAGTGAAAGAGAGGCTCTAGAGAGTGAAAACCAAAACCCAAAGTGTGAAAGAAAGAACCTGAAGACGTTATGGGACAAAGTAGTGGGGAAGAAAACTAAGCAGCAGCGCATGGGGAGAGCCATGGCTGGGGAAGCTTTGTACTGCTCAAAGGGACCACACACTTCCCAAGGAGGACCAGCTAAAGAAATCGGTAGTATGCAGAAAGGTTTCCCGAGCACATAAAAAGGCTATGATTACCAACTGGCCAAAGAGACAGACGCTGTGCTTGACTACATCAGAACTATGTTTATAACCAGTCAATATGAACTTCTACCAATCCATCCAAAACCTGATAAAGGAGACCTGAATGACGATACTACTGGAACTACAAAATTACTGGGACTACTACTATTTAGCATTCTGAAAAAATAAAAATGAAAAAGTCCTCATGTTCTTTAAAAAAAATAAATCAATAAAATGTAAAAAGCTCAAAAAGCTTTTTTAAACATTGGCAACTGTGTATTTGATTTACCTCGGAATGGGTGCAGCTGGTTCATGGCGCATGTGTTCGAGCTTTAGCCTCTGTATTTGGCATTTCAGTGCATCGAGCAGTTGAAACTATAGCAAGCAAAGGCAAAAGGAGCTGTGCGGTCGATGTTTGTGCAAGTGGTCTTCCACATAGTCCCATGCTGTGTTGGGTTTAGGGTGTGTTTGCAGGGAGAGCCCAGCGCTTACAGGCTAAGAGGATTACAGTGGAGCATTGCAGGGACTGTCAGAATACAGAGCGCGCGCGCGCGTGTGTGTGTGTGTGTGTTTTCTCTACACATTTGGAAGAGAGAAAACAGAGCTGTGATGTAGTTGATAAAATTGCAGGCCTGGCACAGGCTCTGCTCAGAATGGTGAGAGAGCACTGGAGGAGTTTGGGAGTTTATTAATAGCGTTTAGCTCACTACAGAAGGAGTAGATCAGGGCTTTGCTGGGAAGGATGATGATAGGGTTTGATCACACCATTTAGCACAACATTGTCATGTCCATGCTGTGCATGGTTCTAAAGAAAAGGATCTTTGTTATTCAATCCAATACATTTCAAATTCAATTTTTCTGTTTCTCATGAATGAATGTGGACTATAGGATGGGGGGTGTCAACTGTTTGTGTGTGTGCGCGTGTGATTTAGACGGTTGAGAGAGTTGAGAGATAATGTCATGACAACGAACCAATTAAAATAAAAATTATTCACACTGTGTTGACAAGAGACACACACACAAACACACACACACAAAGAGAGAGAGAGAGAGAGAGAGAGAAAGAAACAAAAAGAATCACAATCAGGGCTCACCAGATCTCTCAGAGTCTCTCTGACAGGCCCTAATCCACTCCGCCAATTGAAAAACAGAAACTAGCAGAGAGAATAGCAGTGTGGCAGTATATGAATGTGCCCCCAACAAATATATAATTCACACACACACACACACACACACACACACACACACACACACACACACACATCTTTCACACTTACACATCCATACTCACATGTACACATGTATACACCATTGAACTACACACATCTATATTCACATGCACAAACAAACACCCCACACAAATGTTTGGTCTTTGTGCAAATTCACTTGGAGGTAGGCCAACATTCTAGATATAAAATATGTGACAATAAACATAGCCTCAGTACTTTTCATTTCATGCATTTACATCTTGATCCACACAAACACTTTCACACTCCTTTGCCTCACACTTACAAACACAAGAAACACTCGGGTGGCCTTCGGTAGCAAGAGGGATGTCAGTGCACAAAACACTGACTTGAAATGTTTTTAACCCCCATTTCAATGAAGACCATCATACCTTGCAAGGTATACCATTCTTCCACTCTCCCGGACAATCTCAGGCTGTTCCTGGAACCAGCAAAGCCAGTGGTTTTGGCCTCTGTCTGAAGCACAAAGGGGGTATGCAGGAGGCGTAGCGGAGCGTGTCAGGAGGGTGGGCAGAGCCCTCTCCCAGCAGTGGCAGAGGAGAAAGGGCACATGGAGCACAGTGGCTACGGTTGACACCTGCAGGAGGCGACATGTGGGCAGGGCCAGTATGAGCCCACTGGGACCCACCTGCCACCACAGAAAACCCACCTGCTGTGTGTGTGTGTGTGTGTGTGTGTGTGTGTGCGTGTAGATTTGTTGACATTGTTCATGAGTCAGTCAATCATGTTTTTGGTGGATATCATGTTTTCAGCTCACAAATATTATAAATAATAATACAGGTAATAAAACAGGGAAGAAAGTAGATGTTAGCCAGTGCAGCATTTACTTAATTCATTATTCGTTCTTTTATGTTAGTGTGTAACTCTCATATTGTAGTCTCCTGAAAGACAGACAGAGGCAAATATAGGCAAAGATAGCATTCAACTGTTATTCAGGGATATCCCACCATTGGGAGTGGACGATTAGGGGTGCTGGAGTAGGAAGGTATTTGTAGTACATTCCTGTTGTAGGCCTTCCTATAGTGTTTAACTGATTTCCATAACTGAAATACATTATAATGTTTAAAAGTTTAGAAACGTGAGCATAATACTCCAGAAGATGTAGCGTCCTGGTGTGTGAATGAGTAGTAATCTTTCTGAAACAATACGTTTGATTTAATTCTCGTTTTCATTTCCTTGGGGATTGTATTATTTTTGAAACATTTGATTCAAAATTAAGAAATAGTGCAAAAATGTGAAAAAGCACTACAGGATGCATCTTGAATAAACGAAAACCTCGACCAGATGTTGTAAACTTAGAACAGTAATTATGTTCTAAGAATGTTGATAAAAAATAACAGGAATTTACAATATATACATTTGCCTGCATAGTATCCCAAGTGTTCCATCGACTGCACTCTTCTGGATGAGGATCTCGGATGTTGTTCCTGGGATCTGCTGGAGCCACTCTCCCAGTTTGATGGTCATCGTCCCTAAAACCCTGGTGCTCTGATTGCTACCAGAGCCAGTGTTTCCTCTTCTTTTAGCGTCTCATGTTCCTTGTTGCTGATGTTGCTATCTCTTGGGATTGCTACATCCGTCACTATGGCTCTTTTCTGCTGTTTATCCATCACTATTATGTCTGGTGGTTTAGCTATTACCATCTTTTAAACAATTTTCTGGTATACGATGTCTTATCAAACATAACCCATCCACACTCTAAGAGCATCCACACCATCATCAATCAAATTCTTGGTCTGACCAGCTGTCACTACTACACAGACATACACAGAGACAGAGCGAGAGAGAAGAAGGATGAAAGTGAACAGAGCAACAAATGAAAAGAACCAAACACCATCAATTCTTACCTACCTCAACCCTCTCAGTTTACAGAACAAGCAAATGTGAGAACTGTGACTCACCATTCCCCCCCACCACCTGGAGCTCAGGATACTTCTGTTTAATGTAGTTAATCATGCTGATCTGAAACACCGAGTTTCCCTGAGATGAGTCCTAAAACAATAGACACAGCCTTCAGACCAAATTCACTATGTCCAATCACAGTCCTGTGTTACACAGCCTCATAGCAAAAATAGTTTGTCATTTGATTCAGGCACCATACTCAGGATGGAGCCTAATCCCACTCCCTTTAGGACCTTAAGACCTACCAGCACCACCACGTCCACTCCTGCCTGCACGAGCAGGTCCAGCCGGTACTTGTCATCCTCACGGGTAACGATGGCAGCGCCACACAGCAGCTGTTTGCGGGAGTCTTTAGAGGCCAGAGGATAGTCTCTGTTCTTCTTCAGATCAGTGCGAGCAATTATAGCCACCAGCTCATCACTGTCGTTCACAATGGGCAGTTTACCTGCAATCAACAAGCGTCCCCACAACCGACCCGTTACTCAGAGAAGAAGTGGAGAAGTGAAAATAACCTTTCAAAGTCCTTTAGAAGCAGTTTCACTTCTCAAGCTGAAAAGATGAAGAATCAGACCTTTTTTTGCTGCACTGCAGGATGTCATTGGCCTCTTTGAGTGTAACACCTGCTGGTGCAACCACTAAATCTTCCCTCTTTGTCATTGCCTGGCAAATATCACAAATAAATCACAAAAAGATGTGAGTTTAAAGAATGTGATTTTATACACACACACACACACACACACACACACACACACACACACACACACACGCACACACACACACACACTTATATATATACACATTTTTTATTTTTATATATATATATATATATATATATATATATATATATATATATATATATATATTACCCTCTTTCACACACTGACACAGAAATATCACAATTTCATGATAGTTCTATTCCACCTATATTTTTAAGCATTGTATGTCATATGTGATTCATTTGTGTTTTTAAAAACCTTTTGTATATTGTATGTACAATCAAAGATGAATCAGAAACCTCCTCCAACAGCCGGTCATAGTCCTTCTCTGAGAGGAAGTCAATGTCTCGTGACGTCAAGATTCCCACAAGCTTGCTGCCCATCTTGCCGGTTTCGGTGACAGGGATTCCAGAGAAGCCGTGTCGCACCTTGGCCTCAAACACATCTCCGACCGTGTGCTATGGACTCATCACCACCGGATCCGCGATGAAGCCCTGCTCGAATTTCTGCCATGACACCATATATTGCTCTGCTGATGAGAGGCCTCAGGGGAGCTTGTGTGTAAATCTGCATGTTCAACGTGTTGTTCATTATATTCCTATTAAGACAATTCACTGAAAGTTTGACACCTTAACTTTCCGGACTTCATTTGCTTGGAACTCTGGGGTGCAATTGTGATGGATGATCCCAATACCGCCCATGAGCTGTAATACAAAATCACAGAAAGCTAAATGGAAAAGCAACAGGACTTCATGGTTTTGAGTGTGTGGGGGATACTCACAGCCATAGCGATGGCCATGGAGGATTCAGTCACAGTATCCATGGGAGAGGAAATAAGCGGCGTCTTCAGGGTTATCTTCCGGGTCAGAGCAGAGGTCAGATCCTGAATGACAGACGCAAATGGTAACAGAAAGGAACCAATCTTCTACAGAACAATTATCTTTGTTTATGTTCATGCTTGTATTTTCATACAGACTATGCATTGCACAAAGATAAGAACAGTTTGGGGTGTTACTTTGGACAGCTTTCACATATGCACACATCTCTGTCCCATTATTAATTTGACTTCAAGTGACTTGAATGTGCTCATTCAAAGCACAAATATTGCTGTTTTTATAAGCAGGGCATCAGTTTAACCTCCCTGTGGTAAGACAGACAAAAACATCCTACGTTCTCTCCCACATTCCAGCACACACACACAAAATGTAACACCAAATTTAAATACCACAATATATACTATCCCATATCCATTACACATGGGAATTTTGGTTCGCTCCTCCCTCACACTGTCATACACACACACACACCCACCCCCCTCAGCCTCTCTGCCTGTGACAACACACCCTATGCACCTGGGATGCCAACACCACCTATTTTGCACATCTTATTTGTACTCCTTCATCCCTCTCTTACACTATGCCACACTCCACCCTCTGTTGTAGTCGTGTTCGCACTACATGGCAACTGACTCAGCTCCTCCATCTCACTGAAGGTAGAGGAGACCGCCAGCTCCCTAATTAATTAGGAAGATCCCGCCCCCTTCACTAAATCATTACTAGATGTGCTGTATTTACTGAAACACACACACTGGTAAGCCCTTATGGGGCATGTCAGGAAACCTGCTGAGCTGTTTTGGTGCATTTTGCAAAAGAACTCACCACTTCATCTGAGGTAAAGTCAATGAAGCCAGGCAGGATCAGAAAATCACTGAATCAAAGACCACAGAACAAACAAACAAAGAAAAACAAGCCAAATAAAAAAATATATACCAATTAGTTCACTGAGACATACATGCTACACTCTCACATTCTCATATCAGTTAGTGCATCATATACCAAATGACCGTGGGGAGTTCCACACACCCATGCTGACAGAACGAGGAGACATGACTGATGATTGCTCCCATAGCCACCTGCGACTAGCAGAAGCTTGGACACTTTGTGTGCATACATGTGAGGTCAATTTCAACTTCAAACTTCATGTCCCAGTAGCATGAATTGAACATACCTGCTTGATTTGCAGAGTTGAGCGCATATTCTGGAGTATGGAATAAGTTAATCTACCTAAGAGTATGTTGTCCAATGATGTCGTGTTAATGTTCTTAAGCATGCGTCATGTCACAGCCTATCCATTAAAGTGGCATTAATGTCCCACCACTGCTTGAGAGGACACGGGAGACAGAGAGGCAGCCAAAGGAAGCCTAACTGTAAACAAAATAGAGCAGCGTATGCGAACATCCGTGTGTGAGAGAGAGAGCATCCCAGCAGTACGACAATCATAAGGCCACAGTTGAGAGTGTCCTCTAGTGTGGGATCTAGTGCAGATAAAGCCTCCATTACAGAGATTAAAGATGGCGGCCTAGTGGGCAGAAATAGACAGAGACCTCTTCTCAGCTAGATAGTGCCTAGGGATACATCTTCACATCTTTGATAACATCATCAAAGAAAGCTCTTTGCACTGCCCTACTTGAAAAGCAGAACAAGAGAGGTCATGATCTCCAATTCTGTCTATAGAAATCTATAGAGGCATTACTCATTATGTCATGACCCTGTTATCTATTAGAAACCCACAATTTATCTGAATTAATTATTCATAAATCAATTGTCAGCTTCATGTTCATTCAGATTTCAGTGGAGATCAGCAGGGGTCTATTACTGTGTATTATTATTCATAACACTGTGCCTGCAAACTGTGTGAACAGACACACACAGGTTATTTTCCAGTCCCTGAGTGCTTTTGTGGCACTGCTTGACAGTTGGTGGAGTGTTCCCTAAAAGAGCCTCTGAGCATGATGGATTCGGTAGTAGGAGTTTAGTGAGCTGAGAGGAAGAAGACTTACGAGTGCAGGCCATGAACACCCCCCTCCAACTGAGCAGACATGGTCCTCTTCTCAAACTTCAGATCTCCAGGGTACATCATAGAGCTACACTCAACATAGAAAACGACATTACACACAAGCATTCACTCACACACAGCTTCCTCTCTTCCATTTTCTGCTGAAATTCCAAAGAACCCTTGATGCTATAAAAGATAAGAAAGACCATAAATAGAAATGTGTTTGTAGACAAAATATATCCTAGCATTTGTTCTGATGTTTTTCAGTGTACATGAAAAGGGAAATAGAATCATCTTAACTCACATCTTGTTTTTTCGGTAGATGAGTACTGCTGTTTAGCCTTCTTACACTGACAATGGTTTTATTTAAGCCCTATTCAGTAATTACACAACACTGAAAACATCACAGTAAAACAACAGTATGACCAGCACTTAAGAGTAAACACCTGAGTGCTTTTCACTTGGCTTAGAAGATTTTAAAGCATGCATTAATGCTACATAAGACCATATTGGGGTATTTGAGAAAATCAACAGTGAAGCTAAAGGTCCAGAGATTATAAAGGTTACCATGAAAGTGATGCACATAATATGGGTTTTCCAAGAAACTAGTAAACCCAGCTGACATTTGCTAGACAGCAAACATTGGAGGTGTCTAGTGGACAGGAAATATCTACAATAAACCTTTTATATTTGCTTATCAGGGAGTGTGTATTCTCACAACAGTTCTGAGGAAAATTGCAAATAAATGAAAATCCAGGAAGTTGCCAACAAATTTGATTCTTTTCACTAAACAATGGTTTCTCAATTGCATGCATCTGCGTGCACAAGGAAAACAACTCCTAAATAGAAATAGCATTATCACATTAAATGATTGAAGGTATATGATCACAGGAAACAAAAGAAAGTCTGATTACCTTTAAACTAGGTTTGAATCCTTCAAGCAGACAACCTCAGAGCAATGGAAAACTGAGCCAAAAGCAAAAACTTTGGCCAAGTGGGAAAAGGCCATCCATAATTACAATTTTTTTCATTACACTAGCATAATGTTCTTAGTGGTTGCAGCCTATTCTGGTAACACCCTCATAGTTTTAGCAGGACAAACATTATAGAAGTATGGATAGACTTGCTTGGTGAATGTTTGTCTGAAAGTGTGCACGTATCTGTTGTTGAGAGGATCAAAGAAGGAGATCAGACCACTCCCAGTCCAGGAGCACTCTGATCTGCTGGAGGGTCTGCTTCATGGCAAGAGGCATCAGCCTCTCGTCTGACACTCCTATCCCATATTTACCCTTGTACTAACCCACTTGCCACAAGCCATGCTTTGTGAGGTCCTCACAGACTCACAGAAAAAAAAGTGATACAGCCTATTAAAGAACGTCACATTTAAGTTACACGCTTTTTTTCTGTACTCGCACTTCCTCCAAATGTCTCATAGAATCAAATCATTTTCAACTTGCCATGAAGTGGATACAAATCAACAGAACGGCATAAAGAGAAACCACAACAACAAATGAATAAACAAAACAAGACTTTCCATGTTCAACTTGACATCTTTATTATTTGGTAGTTGTTTAGTTGTTTTTATTTTTTGCTTTCTGCGGAATATGTAAGCACCTGTTTTCACTAAAATATAAACCACTAAACAGAACTAAAGTGCTAAAAGACATATGTGGAAAAGGAAAACATTACACAATCAAAAACAACCATATTTTGTGCATCTTAATAATTAATTAAATTTCAGTTCTAATTCAATGATTACATCCAACACATTCCATGATTACATCCAACCAAGACATAGAGGTTTTGCCTGTTAGAACACAGGGGAATCTTTTTAGCAATATATATTGCTGACTGAACTGACTGGCATCTATTTAGTGCAAATATCATGGTCATTCCATAGAAAACTACAATAAACACAAGCTGCAGTACAAGATCTCATCATGCATCTTACTGAGATGTAATCTGATCTCCATGTACTGTTCAGAGGAACTCAAAGTCTTTGTCCAGCTCTTTGAAATTAAAATATTAAGTCACAAATAATGATTCCTATGAACATTAAACATATGTAACAAATGTGTCTTTTATTTGAATATATAGTGTTCTAGAGTTAAGGCACTCTCAGTAGAAGTATTCTCTCATAATGAATGAGACTACTGTTTGCGAAGGCAGGAAAGCCTCTCTCAGTGAGCTTGAAGGTGAATATGTGGACATGTGTATGACATAGAAGCCCATGCTCTGTGTCAGGCCTGTATTGCTATGACCCTCTGTGGAGGCTCTACTTCACAATGAAGGGGATTAGCGCTTTTGCCCAGTACCCACTGGAGAAGGTCCTCTCCAAGAGCAGCTCCCTTCTCTGGGCTCCACACCCACACATACACACACACACACACACACACACACGCACAGGGCCCACATCACACATGCACATATACACCAGTGACCCAGCAGAGTCCCTGATTGAAAGCCCACAAAGCCCAGAAGAAGCTTATAGGAGCAAAAGCTTCTAAGTAAGCAGGAAGAAGCTGCTGAATAGGACAAACACCACCTCTGCTCAGCATATCTGATTGGGGGAAATTTGTGTGAGTTCCTCAGAAGCAACATTTAAAAAAAATAACAGGCACATTGAAAGGAGAAACAGTAATTTCCATAAACTGTAAGAAACAGGTAAACTGGGGTTGGCAAGAGAAGAGGTTAAGAAAGGTCTGCTTGTGTGTGCACATGTGTGCATGCATACCAGCTTGTTCAATATTATTTTTCATTTTTATCACATACTGAAAGTTGCCTAGGTGCTCTGCTACATCAGTCACCATTCCAGAGGCCTTGATCCTGAAAGAACATGCAGGAATGGATGTTGGCAGATTCCATGTGCTGAATGTACACATAGAATTAACAGATACAGAATATATCCTCCTACAAGAGAGGTTTATTGGTAGCTACAAATACATAAAACAGTTTAGTCAAAGTGCTTCCAAAAAAGATCTTATAGCAACTTTAATGATAAAGCATACCAGACTTCACAAGTATTTTTGTTGCATAATTATCTCTGACTCACCCACTAGAGGGCACAACATCCCTATTTAGTCATTTAGTGGTAGTGAATGGCCTGGGCCAATTAAAATTAGACTAACCTTAGCCTTCTATGTTTTATTAAGTTATCCTCTCTTCATTATGTTACACCTACATGATTCAATTATTTCTCCAATTCCCACAATGCCTTAGACTCAACCGTCACACTAATCCTTTAAGGTAGAAGTTCTCCTATTGATTAGTTGTCAGCCTTAGTCAGCTTTATGATTGTATAAGAGACATTAAATTTAAATTATTCAATTGTTTAGTTATTGCAATTAATTTGTTTAAAAAATGTTACAATGGTGTAATAGTCAGCAAATATATCTATGTGTAAGGATATAGACATGCAAATTGTGATACAAGGTTACTTATTTATGCATTTTTGATGATGATTATACTACTGCAGCGCTTTGTGATGCTAATTAGACTACTGAAGTGCTGTGTGATGCCAGCTAGACTACTGCAGAACTGTGTGATGCTGATTAGGCTAATACAGTGCTGTGCGATGTTGATTGGACTGCTGCAGTGTTGTTCTTTATGGGCTTCCTGTCTGTGGGTTAAAGAAGCTGCAGAACATTCAGAAAATGGCTGCTGGAGTTCTTACACACACCAGCTTAAGGGAACATATAACTACTACACTCAAACATTTACACTGGGTTCCTGTTCATGGCTGTGTGCAGTACAAAATCCTTCTCTTGGTTTTTGCCCTCATGGTCTGACCTGTCCATCCCTTTCTGGTGTTCCTCATATGTCTTTTCCTTCACTCTGTCTCCATCCCTCTGACACTCATCTGCTGTCTGTCGCTCACGTCACACTCTGCACTATTGGCGTTTCTAGAGCTGCAGACCCAAGGCTTCTTCCTCCAGCTGCTCATTTACAATAATTTCATAACTCATCTCTTTGTCTGAGATCATTTCAACCTTTAATTGGTTACTATAGTATGCACTTGCATCAATATTATGTCTATTTTTTTTTTTACCAGTTTTATTCCCTCCTGTTATCTTATTTATATATTTGAAGCTTCTTTATATTTTATTTGACCTTTTTTATATTGTATGATCTTGTAAAGTGCCATTGGGTAACAAGAAATGCACGTAATTTCTTAATTAGAATAAAATTCTTCTTCTTCTTCTTCTTCTTCTTCTTCTTCTTCTTCTTCTTCTTCTTCTTCTTATTATTATTATTATTATTATCAAACAGTGTATTGATCATCCTTTCAAAGGTTGCTGGTGTTACTTTTGGGCTATTATTATCAAATTTAGAATGGTGCGTTTTGCCTGGAATTAGTTTCTTTTGTATTGAGCAACCTAATGGAAAAAGTTGTTCTTGAGCAGATAATCTACTATTTTTCACTTAATGAATCGTTGATTTCAAGCATGCCTATAAAGCAGATCATTCTACGTGCACAGCACTGACAAAAATGATCGACAAGATATTTTTACAAGAAAATGATGGTCGGAATCGTATTACTTGACTTTACTGTGGCATTTGTTATTAACAAAACAAAGTATATATGGGTTTAGTCTATGGTAAAACAGCAGTTTCTCCTCCCCTAGATGCTTTCATTGTGGTGTTTCCCAGGGGAGCTGTCAGGAAAGAGCTGTCTAAGTTCTGGTTAGCTGAGAATGAATCTGCAAGCCTCACACTGCCCTGTCAGTAAGGAGAGCGAGCATGCCTCTCTCATGGCTCAGAGCTCAGGAGAGGCTGGCCTGTGGTCTAATGGGCGTCTTTAGGAATATCTGTGATAGTAAACACAATATAAATTATGCGAGAGCTCAACATAGTCACACTGCCAGGCAGGTTAGTTAAACCAAAACCCAAAACAGGTGCAGCGTGCAGATCTGTATTGTCTTGGTCACTACAGTATGGAACAAGTTACCAACTATGATCATGGGAGTACACAGTTTTGTTGGTGGAGCCCAGGAAGAGCAGCTGCTACCTCAGCTAATGGGGATCCAAATAAAGACACGAAAAACAAAGACATTTCAGTAGTTATAGGAAGTAAAGCTGTTCTGTAGAATTCAGAATTACAACTCAGATTGCATATGTTTGCAGGACAAAGTTATATTGTTTTGCTGACAAATATGAAAGGATGATATCAAAGTTGTTGTTTTGGAGCAGAACAGCATCTAGTCTGGTAGGCTACTACTTCAACTACTCACTTCTTCAAGAGGTATCCACAGTACTTCAGGTACAAACCGTTCTATTCTATCCTCTACAGATTTCTGTGAGTTTATGTTTGCATAATATGAATTTCTGTTTACATTCATCAACTTTTTTATGAAATATACTGTATAGTGAATTTGTTGAAGTCTACACCATAATGAAGTTTATGAAAAAACAATGTTTATGGAAAAAAAGCATTTAAATGCTCCTCAATCAAAGAGTATTAATTTTGTAAAATGGTGGGTAGTTAAAATAGTATTATTTTCTGCTTTCTACTAATTTTACTTCACTTGTTGTGAAGGAAAAAAAAACTACTAAGCAACCACATGTAACTTATGATGTGTTCTAATCTGAAATTGTTTAGTGGATGAAACACTGCAGGTGCTGTTGTTGTTAGTGCTAACTGCTTTATAGTACAGAAATAATAAATGCTGAATCTCCTGATTGTCTTATTATCGCAAATTTTCTGCCTTACTCTATTTGAGGGAAAACAATGGCGCTGTCAAAGCTCAACCAAGCTACTAAGAGTTTCACCAAAGCACAGGATTACAGAAATGACCTGATGCTGCTGATGCAGCCCTATGCTAACTGGGAGCAGTATCTATTGCCGGCACCCGTCTCCATCGATTTACTGGCTCAGCTGGTACGCATTTCTGCTGCAGATGACTTCTCCATCAATAAAAATCCACCAAAAGACGGGTTCAAATTCATCAGATACCCCAATTCTTTTAGGGCCTGCCTCTTTCAAGTATGTAATGGTTGCTGGCAAGCCTTTAATGTTGCTCACAAGAACATGGACCAAATTCGTATGTACACCGGACAGGTTCCAGAGTACATCAAAAACTCAGTTGGGCTCATAATACAGGAGGATGATGGTCTTGTCCAAGCCTTCTTACCAGCTGAGCTTCAGAACATTGCGCACATATCATCAGAATGCTTAAACCTGGCCATCATGACTGAGAAACAATTCTCAGATATCATCAAGCTGATGCAAGAACTGGTGGAGGCTTTGGTGAATGCAAGACAGAGTCATGATGAGGAGATGGAAGAAATCAAGAAAAACATTGAGATAGCAAAGATTAAACGGGCTGAAGCTAAGGAGGCAAGCGACAGGGCCGAGGCTGCTTTCAATCTGGCTAATGAAAGATTAGCTGAGGACAGAAGGGCCTACCAGCAAGCAATGAAAGATTTGCCAAGTGGATGGGGCCTTTTTGGCCTGAAGCTAATATCAAGTATGTCAGAGCAAGCAATATCAATAGCCTGTGCGTTTGCAACAGAATTTCTTCCAGGACAAATTATCCAAACCTATCTCCAAGCGGACACTATTACACCAAAAGCCATAACACATGTGATCAAAAACTGAAAAGGCACTCCTGAAAGCCACAGAAACATGGCCACTGGAATGAAGAGTAACGTGGATGAAATGTTGGCAACAAGTAACATATTTTCTAAATCTATAACATTTCTACTAGTGGTTGAGAAAATGGAAGAACTTTGCAAAGGTAAGGAAATAAATTGGCCTGAGGTGTATGATCAGGAGAAGCAAACGGTAAAGTCTGATTACTTGGTGGGACTATTTCAGCAAGTCAGCAGAGATATACAGCAAGAAGCTGAATGCCCGATTAAATCCGAGGCACTAGGCATCTGTGACAAGGGTATCTCCACTTTAACAGAGCTAGGTAAATATGCTCCAGAGGGGAAATGTGATGATGCCAAAACAGAGGAGCTTATTAAAGCCATTGACGACCTGAATGTAAGGGCCATGGCCTTTTATTCCAAAAGCAAGTCTTTTACAAATCAGCCATCTTTCTTGACAGCACCCCCCAAGTCAAGTCAACAGCAAATCTATGACTCAGCAAATACAGATGTGGTCCAGATGCACTTAAGACAATCTCATCTACGTCTACAAATGGCTGAAACCCAGCTAAAAATTGCAAATGAACGGAACGAGAAGACTATGGACAACTTGGATCAGAAGAAAAAAGCTCTTGCTGAAATTGTGAGTGAGCTGAAACATTATAATCTCAAGGAGATCGACTTCAACAAGAGAATTGTGGTGCTAGCGAAAGGCCTGGAAATCATGGGGCAGGTGAAAGAACAGTGGGAGAAACTGGTGCACTTCTTTCAGATCATTTCAAACATTGTTAAGACCACTCTTAGTGAAAATCTTAAACATTTTAAACAGACTGTTGAAATAGCTGTAGAGAACAACTACACCTACAGCATGTTTGTCAAAGACAAAATCTACACTAATGCTCTGAATGCTTCTGCCTACGCCTATTTGGTTAACATGATGTCTACCACTTACACTGAGGTGTCTGTCCAGTGCCTGATGAACAATGTCAGTACTCTGGGAAGACTGATGAC
This sequence comes from Electrophorus electricus, assembly GCF_041902795.1. NCBI lineage: Eukaryota > Metazoa > Chordata > Actinopteri > Gymnotiformes > Gymnotidae > Electrophorus > Electrophorus electricus. The sequence continues at coordinate 205,180 of NW_027658771.1, read as the reverse complement.
CATGGATCCAAACTCACCTCAGTTCCTTGCAGAGATTGACAAGTTAGGGAAGGAATGCGAATCTGCCCAAAATGGTATCAACAGCCTTGCAGCAAGAAACAGGAAGGAGTTTTACAACAGATGTGAGGAAAGAATAACTCAAATCAAGACAATCCTTACCCCAGCACTGGCCCCACTGAGTGAAAAGGACAATCTCAATCTGAAGAAGGCAATAGATGCAATGAATGAACCAATTCAGAAGGTGGAGGAAGACAAACCAGCAACTGAGATGAAGGCTATAACTGAGGATGATGCTGACCAATATGCATAACTTCATAATAGTGCATTTAATAGTGCATTTTCCTATACTTTTCTTTTCTTTTTTCTGTCATTTTAATGTAGTATGTATACAGTATTACATTTGACAAAAACATGATTAGAAGGTTTGACCTAATTCCTGTCTGTTAATTTATTCTGAATAATCAATTTTGTTCTTTTGATTAAATTACTGCAGCATCATACTGTCTCGTATTGTTTTTCTTTGTGATTCAAAGAACTTTAAAATCCAAGAGGTAATATGTATGGCAAACAAACAAACAAAAAACCATTTCAGATTGCAGAGTAGCTATTACTAATTATTAGCTATTGCTCATCTCTTTTTCAGTAGAAAAAAGAAATTGGAGTTTAGATTTACTAAAGTGTAATGAGTGAACTAAAGCCATTAGATTTGAGTAAACTCACAATTCTTCACACATTAATTGTGTTGCACATTGAGTGTGAGTGCAGTGTGGTGAACAGAGGAATACAGGCTCAGTAAAGGAAGTAGCAGTTCTTAGCAGCTAGGGTGGTACTGATGGGCCCAACATCTTAGTAAAAACAAAGTCTGACACTTTACACAAAAAAGAAATCACAGACACTATGATTTCATTATTTCAAAACATTAGATATAATGAATCATTTTAGTGAATTATTATGATTATGAATTATGACTGCTCAAGTAAGGACATCCATGTATGCAAACAAAGCCATTATAATAAACACTCTCTCTCTCTCTCTCTCTCTCTCTCTCTCTCTATATATATATATATATATATATATATATATATATATATATATATATATATATATATATATATATATATATATACAGTGCATCCAGAAAGTATTCACAGTGCTTCACTTTTTCCACATTTTGTTATGTTTCAGCCTTATTCCAAATTGGATTAAATTATTTTTTTCCCCCTCAAAATTCTACACACAATACCCCATAATGACAAAGTAAAAAAAGTTTGTTTGGAATTGTAACAAATTTATTAAAAATAAAAAAAACAAAAAAATCACATGCACATAAGTATTCACATCCTTTACCCTGACACTCAAAATTGAGCTCATGTGCATCTTGTTTCCACTGATCATCCTTCAGTTGTTTCAACAACTTGATTGGAGTCCACCTGTGGTAAATCCAGTTGATTGGACATGCTTTGTAAAGGCACACACCTGTCTATATAAGGTCCCATAGTTGACAGTACATGTCAGAGCACAAACCAAGCCATGAAGTCCAAGGAATTCTTTGTAGACTACTGAGACAGGATTGTATCGAGGCACAGATCGGGGGAAGGGTACAGAAAAATTTCTGCAGCATTGAAGGTCCCAATGAGCACAGTGGCTTCCATCATCCGTAAATGGAAGAAGTTTGGAACCGCCAGGACTCTTCCTAGAGCTGGCCGCCCAGCCAATCTGAGTGATCGGGGTAGAAGGGCTTTAGTCAGGGAGGTGACCAAGAACCCAAGGGTCACTCTGACAGAGCTTTAGCATTGCTCTGTGGAGAGAGGAGAACCTTCCAGAAGGACAACCATTCCTGCAGCACTCCACCAATCAGGCCTGTATGGTAGAGTGGCCAGACGGAAGCCACTCCTCAGTAAAAGGCATAAGACAGCCTGCTTGGAGTTTGCCAAAAGGCACCTGAAGGACTCTCAGACCATGAGAAACAAAATTCTCTGGTCTGATGAAACAAAGATTCAACTCTTTGGCCTGAATGCCAAGCATCATGTCTGGAGGAAACCAGGCACCGCTCAGCACCTGGCCAATACCATCCCTACAGTGAAGCATGCTGGTGGCAGCATCATGCTGTGGGGTTGTTTTTTGGCAGCAGGAACTGGGAGACTAGTCAGGGAAAGATGAATGCAGCAACATACAGAGACATCCTTGAAGAAAACCTGCTCCAGAGTGCTCTGGACCAGGGTGAAGGTTCATCCAACAGGACAATGGCCCTAACCACACAACTAAGATAATAAAGGACTGGCTTCAGGACAACTCTGTGAATGTTCTTGAGTGGCCTAGCCAGAGCCCAGACTTGAACCCAACTGAACATCTCTGGAGAGATCTGAAAATGGCTGTACCCCGGCGCGCCCCATCCAACCTGATGGAGCTTGAGAGGTTCTACAAAGAAGAATGGGAGAAACTGCCCAAAAATATGTGTGCCAAGCTTGTAGCATCATACTCAAAAAGATTTGAGGCTGTAATTGCTGCCCAAGGTGCTTCAACCAAGTATTGAGCAAAGGCTATGAATACTTATGTACATGTGATTTTTGTTTTTTTTATTTTTAATAAAGTTGCAAAAACTCCAAACAAAGATTTTTTCACTTTGTCATAATGGGGTATTGTGTGTAGGAGTTTGAGGGGAATTTTTTTTTTTAATCCAATTTGGAATAAGGCTGTAACATAACATAAAATGTGGAAAAAGTGAAGCGCTGTGTGTGTGTATATATATAAATATTTGTCATTTCACTTTTCTTGGGGATTAATTAGTCCAGAGGCCTATAAGAGCTTGTCAAGGAAAAAACGTGTGTATGGGTGCATGCATGTATATGTATATTAGGAACCAAGCATTAAACCATTAAGCTGCAATAAAACTGAGACACAATTGTCTTGGAGAAAAGAAAAACCATGTTCAGTTAGCACAGGCTGTATCAAAAGCCATAGAACCAGAGGACATTAAAATCATAATTCTCACCTTGCATAATCTCTCATGATTCAACTGTATATGTAAACAGATATGCATTGGTGTGTTGTAAGGTGTTCTGCCATTATCTGATGATATGTTTGCAGAAAGTGTGTTACATCTCTAGAGAGACAATTGCCTCCTGGCCTCTTTTTGGTGGAGAATGGAAAAAGATACACATATACACAGACCCGCGCACGCATGCACACACACACACGCACGCAGCATTAGTTTAGCTGCAGATGCAGTTACTGCATCAACACTTCTAACGTGACTGCCATGTGGCCTCTGCAAGTCCAACCCTCATCAACATGTGCTTCATGTATCTGGATCTCTTTTTATCTCATTCTTATTTTTTATGTCATTCTTTCTCTTTCTCTCTTATCCCTATAGACTCTATTTGCTTTCTGCTAGCAAACAAGAGGTTAAAAAGACTATTTCCCTTTGTTTGTTTTATCATTTTTATTTTCATTGCAAAATCTGATGTGTGTGTAGTCTTAAATAGCGTCTCATATGGAAGGTAAACACATACTTTCAGAGTTAGACTGATTTGACTGAAACACTAATCAATATCTTAACATTGTTTAACTGTAAAAGTGTATAAATGGTTTTGATAACCACTGAAAAGATATGGAATGATGAAATGTATGTAGGGCCATTCTAATGTACTACTGACCAATCATTCTCTGCCTCAGGAAGTGTCCTTAATCTCTTATCCAACTCTCTGAGAAAAGGAGAGCGATAGAGAGAAACAGACAAAGAAATATGTAAATGTGCAAAGTAAATGTGTGTATCTTGCTTATGGTCAAAGAAAGAAATCTAATAATTCTGTACTAGACAAATGTGTGACAGATTTACTTCGAGAAGTAAAATAGTTTGAGGAGTTCAGAGTTTTAATAGTGTTGCAGAAGAACAACAAAAACATTGCCTGAATTTCAGAATCCTAGAAAACAGGCACAGAAAATTTGAGAGCAGACTGCTAAATTCAACTAAACAATCCAAAAGAGCAGGGGGAGCAGTGCCAGTACCAGACAGCGATGGCGCAGGTCGGGACACTCTCTATGATGCTGTTGCAGACCAGATCAGGATGACGGACATGCTGTCCTTCTTCAGTCTCCTCAGGAAGCAGAGCTTTCTTCACTAAGGAAAAAGTGCTCAGGGACCATGAGAGATTGTTTGTGATTTTAAGAGAGTGTATGTTCTGACTCTTCACTGTATGTATTGGGGTGTGAGGCATTTGCATCCTTCTGTAGTCCATAGTCATCTCTGTTGTCTTTTTGACAACCAGAGAAAGGCATGTCTGGAGAGACTGTGACAAAGGCTTTGACTTCTTTAATTATTTCTGTATTGTTTTTCATGGTATAAATAAAATGTAAAAAGGAAAATCTAAAGCAAACATATGAATCTAATTAATCTAATTAAGGCTAAAGTGAAAAGAAAGCAAGCCCACAATAGTTTATTCTATTCTGTGTGATGACAATGGAATTGTCAACAAAACCAAAACTGTGATGTCATAATATCACTGACCATTGTCATAATAGCTATTCTTATAATCTGCTTGACAAAGGTAAAATTGGTCAGTCTGTTGACAGAAATGGGAGGTTGCAGCAGCAAAATGCAGTTCTGCTGCTCTCACAGAAGATCTTCGAAGAAGAAGAAAACGAAGATTTTGTTGGACAGGAACACACAAAAAGCAATGAGTAGATTGCAACAAGAACTACCTGACAGAGTAGATACGAAGGAAATTAGAAAACGACACTGTGTTAAAATTGGAAAATTTGAGGAGGAATGTAGTGGGAAGGAGTTGGAGGAGAAGCAGAAGGAGACAAAAAATGAACAGAGTGAAAGATGGCACCTGAAGAGTGAAAGAGAGGATCTAGAGAGTGAAAGACAACACCTGAAGGGTGAAAGAGAGAATCTTGAGAGTGAAAGACAACACCTGAAGAGTGAAAGAGAGGATCTAGAGCGTGAAAGACAACACCTGAAGAGTGAAAGAGAGGCTCTAGAGAGAGAAAGACAACACCTGAAGGGTGAAAGAGAGAATCTTGAGAGTGAAAGACAACACCTGAAGAGTGAAAGAGAGGATCTAGAGCGTGAAAGACAACACCTGAAGAGTGAAAGAGAGGCTCTGGAGAGAGAAAGACAACACCTGAAGGGTGAAAGAGAGAATCTTGAGAGTGAAAGACAACACCTGAAGAGTGAAAGAGAGGCTCTAGAGAGTGAAAACCAAAACCCAAAGTGTGAAAGAAAGAACCTGAAGACGTTATGGGACAAAGTAGTGGGGAAGAAAACTAAGCAGCAGCGCATGGGGAGAGCCATGGCTGGGGAAGCTTTGTACTGCTCAAAGGGACCACACACTTCCCAAGGAGGACCAGCTAAAGAAATCGGTAGTATGCAGAAAGGTTTCCCGAGCACATAAAAAGGGAATGATTACCAACTGGCCAAAGAGACAGACGCTGTGCTTGACTACATCAGAACTATGTTTATAACCAGCAGCTGAGGTGTATGATCAGGAGAAGCAAACGGTAAAGTCTGATTACTTGGTGGGACTATTTCAGCAAGGCAGCAGAGATATACAGCAAGAAGCTGAATGCCCGATTAAATCCGAGGCACTAGGCATTTGTGACAAGGGTATCTCCACTTTAACAGAGCTAGGTAAATATGCTCCAGAGGGGAAATGTGATGATGCCAAAACAGAGGAGCTTATTAAAGCCATTGACGAACTGAATGTAAGGGCCATGGCCTTTTATTCCAAAAGCAAGTCTTTTACAAATCAGCCATCTTTCTTGACAGCACCCCCCGAGTCAAGTCAACAGCAAATCTATGACTCAGCAAATACAGATGTGGTCCAGATGCACTTAAAACAATCTCATCTACGTCTACAAATGGCTGAAACCCAGCTAAAAATTGCAAATGAACGGAACGAGAAGACTATGGACAACTTGGATCAGAAGAAAAAAGCTCTTGCTGAAATTGTGAGTGAGCTGAAACATTATAATCTCAAGGAGATCGACTTCAACAAGAGAATTGTGGTGCTAGCGAGAGGCCTGGAAATCATGGGGCAGGTGAAAGAACAGTGGGAGAAACTGGTGCACTTCTTTCAGATCATTTCAAACATTGTTAAGACCACTCTTAGTGAAAATCTTAAACATTTTAAGCAGACTGTTGAAATAGCTGTAGAGAACAACTACACCTACAGCATGTTTGTCAAAGACAAAATCTACACTAATGCTCTGAATGCTTCTGCCTACGCCTATTTGGTTAACATGATGTCTACCACTTACACTGAGGTGTCTGTCCAGTACCTGATGAACAATGTCAGTACTCTGGGAAGACTGATGACCATGGATCCAAACTCACCTCAGTTCCTTGCAGAGATTGACAAGTTAGGGAAGGAATGCGAATCTGCCCAAAATGGTATCAACAGCCTTGCAGCAAGAAACAGGAAGGAGTTTTACAACAGATGCGAGGAAAGAATAACTGAAATCAAGACAATCCTTACCCCAGCACTGGCCCCACTGAGTGAAAAGGACAATCTCAATCTGAAGAAGGCAATAGATGCAATGAAGGAACCAATTCAGAAGGTGGAGGAAGACAAACCAGCAACTGAGATGAAGGCTATAACTGAGGATGATGCTGACCAATATGCATAACTTCATAATAGTGCATTTAATAGTGCATTTTCCTATACTTTTCTTTTTTCTGTCATTTTAATGTAGTATGTATACAGTATTACATTTGACAAAAACATGATTAGAAGGTTTGACCTAATTCCTGTCTGTTAATTTATTCTGAATAATCAATTTTGTTCTTTTGATTAAATTACTGCAGCATCATACTGTCTCGTATTGTTTTTCTTTGTGATTCAAAGAACTTTAAAATCCAAGAGGTAATATGTATGCCAAACAAACAAACAAAAAAACATTTCAGATTGCAGAGTAGCTATTACTAATTATTAGCTATTGCTCATCTCTTTTTCAGTAGAAAAAAGAAATTGGAGTTTAGATTTACTAAAGTGTAATGAGTGAACTAAAGCCATTAGATTTGAGTAAACTCACAATTCTTCACACATTAATTGTGTTGCACATTGAGTGTGAGTGCAGTGTGGTGAACAGAGGAATACAGGCTCAGTAAAGGAAGTAGCAGTTCTTAGCAGCTAGGGTGGTACTGATGGGCCCAACATCTTAGTAAAAAGAAAGTCTGACACTTTACACAAAAAAGAAATCACAGACACTATGATTTCATTATTTCAAAACATTAGCTATAATGAATCATTTTAGTGAATTATTATGATTATTATGGCCCTAACCACACAACTAAGAGAATAAAGGACTGGCTTCAGGACAACTCTGTGAATGTTCTTGAGTGGCCTAGCCAGAGCCCAGACTTGAACCCAACTGAACATCTCTGGAGAGATCTGAAAATGGCTGTACCCCGGCGCGCCCCATCCAACCTGATGGAGCTTGAGAGGTTCTACAAAGAAGAATGGGAGAAACTGCCCAAAAATATGTGTGCCAAGCTTGTAGCATCATACTCAAAAAGATTTGAGGCTGTAATTGCTGCCCAAGGTGCTTCAACCAAGTATTGAGCAAAGGCTATGAATACTTATGTACATGTGATTTTTGGTTTTTTTATTTTTAATAAAGTTGCAAAAACTCCAAACAAAGATTTTTTCACTTTGTCATAATGGGGTATTGTGTGTAGGAGTTTGAGGGGAATTTTTTTTTTTTAATCCAATTTGGAATAAGGCTGTAACATAACATAAAATGTGGAAAAAGTGAAGCGCTGTGTGTGTGTATATATATAAATATTTGTCATTTCACTTTTCTTGGGGATTAATTAGTCCAGAGGCCTATAAGAGCTTGTCAAGGAAAAAACGTGTGTATGGGTGCATGCATGTATATGTATATGTATATTAGGAACCAAGCATTAAACCATTAAGCTGCAATAAAACTGAGACACAATTGTCTTGGAGAAAAGAAAAACCATGTTCAGTTAGCACAGGCTGTATCAAAAGCCATAGAACCAGAGGACATTAAAATCATAATTCTCACCTTGCATAATCTCTCATGATTCAACTGTATATGTAAACAGATATGCATTGGTGTGTTGTAAGGTGTTCTGCCATTATCTGATGATATGTTTGCAGAAAGTGTGTTACATCTCTAGAGAGACAATTGCCTCCTGGCCTCTTTTTGGTGGAGAATGGAAAAAGATACACATATACACAGACCCGCGCACGCATGCACACACACACACGCACGCAGCATTAGTTTAGCTGCAGATGCAGTTACTGCATCAACACTTCTAACGTGACTGCCATGTGGCCTCTGCAAGTCCAACCCTCATCAACATGTGCTTCATGTATCTGGATCTCTTTTTATCTCATTCTTATTTTTTATGTCATTCTTTCTCTTTCTCTCTTATCCCTATAGGCTCTATTTGCTTTCTGCTAGCAAACAAGAGGTTAAAAAGACTATTTCCCTTTGTTTGTTTTATCATTTTTATTTTCATTGCAAAATCTGATGTGTGTGTAGTCTTAAATAGCGTCTCATATGGAAGGTAAACACATACTTTCAGAGTTAGACTGATTTGACTGAAACACTAATCAATATCTTAACATTGTTTAACTGCAAAAGTGTATAAATGGTTTTGATAACCACTGAAAAGATATGGAATGATGAAATGTATGTAGGGCCATTCTAATGTACTACTGACCAATCATTCTCTGCCTCAGGAAGTGTCCTTAATCTCTTATCCAACTCTCTGAGAAAAGGAGAGCGATAGAGAGAAACAGACAAAGAAATATGTAAATGTGCAAAGTAAATGTGTGTATCTTGCTTATGGTCAAAGAAAGAAATCTAATAATTCTGTACTAGACAAATGTGTGACAGATTTACTTCGAGAAGTAAAATAGTTTGAGGAGTTCAGAGTTTTAATAGTGTTGCAGAAGAACAACAAAAACATTGCCTGAATTTCAGAATCCCAGAAAACAGGCACAGAAAATTTGAGAGCAGACTGCTAAATTCAACTAAACAATCCAAAAGAGCAGGGGGAGCAGTGCCAGTACCAGACAGCGATGGCGCAGGTCGGGACACTCTCTATGATGCTGTTGCAGACCAGATCAGGATGACGGACATGCTGTCCTTCTTCAGTCTCCTCAGGAAGCAGAGCTTTCTTCACTAAGGAAAAAGTGCTCAGGGACCATGAGAGATTGTTTGTGATTTTAAGAGAGTGTATGTTCTCACTCTTCACTGTATGTATTGGGGTGTGAGGCATTTGCATCCTTCTGTAGTCCACAATCATCTCTTTTGTCTTTTTGACAACCAGAGAAAGGCATGTCTGGAGAGACTGTGACAAAGGCTTTGACTTCTTTAATTATTTCTGTATTGTTTTTCATGGTATAAATAAAATGTAAAAAGGCAAATCTAAAGCAAACATATGAATCTAATTAATCTAATTAAGGCTAAAGTGAAAACAAAGCAAGCCCACAATAGTTTATTCTATTCTATTCTATTCTGTGTGATGACAATGGAATTGTCAACAAAACCAAAACTGTGATGTCATAATATCACTGACCATTGTCATAATAGCTATTCTTATAATCTGCTTGACAAAGGTAAAATTGGTCAGTCTGTTGACAGAAATGGGAGGTTGCAGCAGCAAAATGCAGTTCTGCTGCTCTCACAGAAGATCTTCGAAGAAGAAGAAAACGAAGATTTTGTTGGACAGGAACACACAAAAAGCAATGAGTAGATTGCAACAAGAACTACCTGACAGAGTAGATACGAAGGAAATTAGAAAACGACACTGTGTTAAAATTGGAAAATTTGAGGAGGAATGTAGTGGGAAGGAGTTGGAGGAGAAGCAGAAGGAGACAAAAAATGAACAGAGTGAAAGATGGCACCTGAAGAGTGAAAGAGAGGATCTAGAGAGTGAAAGACAACACCTGAAGGGTGAAAGAGAGAATCTTGAGAGTGAAAGACAACACCTGAAGAGTGAAAGAGAGGATCTAGAGCGTGAAAGACAACACCTGAAGAGTGAAAGAGAGGCTCTAGAGAGAGAAAGACAACACCTGAAGGGTGAAAGAGAGAATCTTGAGAGTGAAAGACAACACCTGAAGAGTGAAAGAGAGGATCTAGAGCGTGAAAGACAACACCTGAAGAGTGAAAGAGAGGCTCTGGAGAGAGAAAGACAACACCTGAAGGGTGAAAGAGAGAATCTTGAGAGTGAAAGACAACACCTGAAGAGTGAAAGAGAGGCTCTAGAGAGTGAAAACCAAAACCCAAAGTGTGAAAGAAAGAACCTGAAGACGTTATGGGACAAAGTAGTGGGGAAGAAAACTAAGCAGCAGCGCATGGGGAGAGCCATGGCTGGGGAAGCTTTGTACTGCTCAAAGGGACCACACACTTCCCAAGGAGGACCAGCTAAAGAAATCGGTAGTATGCAGAAAGGTTTCCCGAGCACATAAAAAGGCTATGATTACCAACTGGCCAAAGAGACAGACGCTGTGCTTGACTACATCAGAACTATGTTTATAACCAGTCAATATGAACTTCTACCAATCCATCCAAAACCTGATAAAGGAGACCTGAATGACGATACTACTGGAACTACAAAATTACTGGGACTACTACTATTTAGCATTCTGAAAAAATAAAAATGAAAAAGTCCTCATGTTCTTTAAAAAAAATAAATCAATAAAATGTAAAAAGCTCAAAAAGCTTTTTTAAACATTGGCAACTGTGTATTTGATTTACCTCGGAATGGGTGCAGCTGGTTCATGGCGCATGTGTTCGAGCTTTAGCCTCTGTATTTGGCATTTCAGTGCATCGAGCAGTTGAAACTATAGCAAGCAAAGGCAAAAGGAGCTGTGCGGTCGATGTTTGTGCAAGTGGTCTTCCACATAGTCCCATGCTGTGCTGGGTTTAGGGTGTGTTTGCAGGGAGAGCCCAGCGCTTACAGGCTAAGAGGATTACAGTGGAGCATTGCAGGGACTGTCAGAATACAGAGCGCGCGCGCGCGTGTGTGTGTGTGTGTGTGTGTGTGTGTTTTCTCTACACATTTGGAAGAGAGAAAACAGAGCTGTGATGTAGTTGATAAAATTGCAGGCCTGGCACAGGCTCTGCTCAGAATGGTGAGAGAGCACTGGAGGAGTTTGGGAGTTTATTAATAGCGTTTAGCTCACTACAGAAGGAGTAGATCAGGGCTTTGCTGGGAAGGATGATGATAGGGTTTGATCACACCATTTAGCACAACATTGTCATGTCCATGCTGTGCATGGTTCTAAAGAAAAGGATCTATGTTATTCAATCCAATAAATTTCAAATTCAAATTTTCTGTTTCTCATGAATGAATGTGGACTATAGGATGGGGGGTGTCAACTGTTTGTGTGTGTGCGCGTGTGATTTAGACGGTTGAGAGAGTTGAGAGATAATTTCATGACAACGAACCAATTAAAATCAAAATTATTCACACTGTGTTGACAAGAGACACACACACAAACACACACACACAAAGAGAGAGAGAGAGAAACAAAAAGAATCACAATCAGGGCTCACCAGATCTCTCAGAGTCTCTCTGACAGGCCCTAATCCACTCCGCCAATTGAAAAACAAAAAGTAGCAGAGAGAATAGCAGTGTGGCAGTATATGAATGTGCCCCCAACAAATATATAATTCACACACACACACACACACACACACACACACACATCTTTCACACTTACACATCCATACTCACATGTACACATGTATACACCATTGAACTACACACATCTTTATTCACATGCACAAACAAACACCCCACACAAATGTTTGGTCTTTGTGCAAATTCACTTGGAGGTAGGCCAACATTCTAGATATAAAATATGTGACAATAAACATAGCCTCAGTACGTTTCATTTCATGCATTTACATCTTGATCCACACAAACACTTTCACACTCCTTTGCCTCACACTCACAAACACAAGAAACACTCGGGTGGCCTTCGGTAGCAGGAGGGATGTCAGTGCACAAAACACTGGCTTGAAATGTTTTTAACCCCCATTTCAATGAAGACCATCATACCTTGCAAGGTATAGCATTCTTTCACTCTCCTGGACAACCTCAGGCTGTTCCTGGAACCAGCAAAGCCAGTGGTTTTGGCCTCTGTCTGAAGCACAAAGGGGGTATGCAGGAGGCGTAGCGGAGCATGTCAGGAGGGTGGGCAGAGCCCTCTCCCAGCAGTGGCAGAGGAGAAAGGGCACATGGAGCACAGTGGCTACGGTTGACACCTGCAGGAGGCGACATGTGGGCAGGGCCAGTATGAGCCCACTTGGACCCATCTGCCACCACAGAAAACTCACCTGCTGTGTGTGTGTGTGTGTGTGTAGATTTGTTGACATTGTTCATGAGTCAGTGAATCATGTTTTTGGTGGATATCATGTTTTCAGCTCACAAATATTATAAATAATAATACAGGTAATAAAACAGGGAAGAAAGTAGATGTTAGCCGGTGCAGCATTTACTTAATTCATTATTCATCTTTTATGTTAGTGTGTAACTCTCATATTGTAGTCTCCTGAAAGACAGACAGAGGCAAATATAGGCAAAGATAGCATTCAACTGTTATTCAGGGATATCCCACCATTGGGAGTGGACGATTAGGGGTGCTGGAGTAGGAAGGTATTTGTAGTACATTCCTGTTGTAGGCCTTCCTATAGTGTTTAACTGATTTCCATAACTGAAATACATTATAATGTTTAAAAGTTTAGAAACGTGAGCATAATACTCCAGAAGATGTAGCGTCCTGGTGTGTGAATGAGTAGTAATCTTTCTGAAACAATAAGTTTGATTTAATTCTCGTTTTCATTTCCTTGTGGATTGTATTATTTTATTTGAAACATTTGACTCAAAATAAAGAAATAGTGCAAAAATGTGAAAAGGCACTACAGGATGCATCTTGAATAAACGAAAACCTCGACCAGATGTTGTAAACTTAGAACAGTAATTATGTTCTAAGAATGTTGATAAAAAAGAACAGGAATTTACAATATATACATTTGCCTGCATAGTATCCCAAGTGTTCCATCGACTGCACTCTTCTGGATGAGGATCTCGGATGTTGTTCCTGGGATCTGCTGGAGCCACTCTCCCAGTTTGATGGTCATCGTCCCTAAACCCCTGGTGCCCTGATTGCTACCAGAGCCAGTGTTTCCTCTTCTTTTAGCGTCTCATGTTCCTTGTTGCTGATGTTGCTATCTCTTGCGATTGCTACATCCATCACTATGACTCTTTTCTGCTGTTTATCCATCACTATTATGTCTGGTGGTTTAGCTATTACCATCTTTTAAACAATTTTCTGGTATACGATGTCTTATCAAAGATAACCCATCCACACTCTAAGAGCATCCACACCATCATCAATCAAATTCTTCGTCTGAGCAGCTGTCACTACTACACAGACATACACAGAGACAGAGCGAGAGAGAAGGATGAAAGTGAACACAGCAACAAATGAAAAGAACCAAACACCATCAATTCTTACCTACCTCAACCCTCTCAGTTTACAGAACAAGCAAATGTGAGAACTGTGACTCACCATTCCCCCCCACCACCTGGAGCTCAGGATACTTCTGTTTAATGTAGTTAATCATGCTGATCTGAAACACCGAGTTTCCCTGAGATGAGTCCTAAAACAATAGACACAGCCTTCAGACCAAATTCACTATGTCCAATCACAGTCCTGTGTTACACAGCCTCATAGCAAAAATAGTTTGTCATTTGATTCAGGCACCATACTCAGGATGGAGACTAATCCCACTCCCTTTAGGACCTTAAGACCTACCAGCACCACCACGTCCACTCCTGCCTGCACGAGCAGGTCCAGCCGGTACTTGTCATCCTCACGGGTAACGATGGCAGCGCCACACAGCAGCTGTTTGCGGGAGTCTTTAGAGGCCAGAGGGTAGTCTCTGTTCTTCTTCAGATCAGTGCGAGCAATTATAGCCACCAGCTCATCACTGTCGTTCACAATGGGCAGTTTACCTGCAATCAACAAGCGTCCCCACGACCGACCCGTTACTCAGAGAAGAAGTGGAGAAGTGAAAATAACCTTTCAAAGTCCTTTAGAAGCAGTTTCACTTCTCAAGCTGAAAAGATGAAGAATCAGACCTTTTTTTGCTGCACTGCAGGATGTCATTGGCCTCTTTGAGTGTAACACCTGCTGGTGCAACCACTAAATCTTCCCTCTTTGTCATTGTTCAAGTTCAAGTTCAAGTTCGGTTTATTCCTCACATACATAGTCATACACAGTATAACTCGCAGTGAAATGGTGGAGAGTGCTGTGTCCAAACTGAGGAAAGGAAACAGGGGTGCATAGAGAAAAATATATATATGCAAGATAAATATATATACTCTATGTATGTACAAAATATATTAACAATGTATGTACAATATATGTATATTATGATTATATACACAATGTACAATGTATATGGTTGGGTATATATGTACACAATCTACAGAATGTACAGTGCAGGTGTAATATGTAATATGGACAGTTTGCAAATACTGCTTCTTTAGGCTATTTAAGTCATTGTGATCCATGATCCACAAAACGAACAAAAACAGTCTCTTACTTGATTACTTGAAGACATGAATAGAAATCTATAGAGGCATTACTCATTATGTCATGACCCTGTTATCTATTAGAAACCCACAATTTATCTGAATTAATTATTCATAAATAAATTGTCAGCTTCATGTCCATTCAGATTTCAGTGGAGATCAGCAGGGGTCTATTACTGTGTATTATTATTCATAACACTGTGCCTGCAAACTGTGAGAACAGACACACACAGGTTATTTTCCAGTCCCTGAATGCTTTTGTGGCACTGCTTGACAGTTGATGGAGTGTTCCCTAAAAGAGCCACTGAGCATGATGGATTCGGTAGTAGGAGTTTAGTGAGCAGAGAGGACGAAGACTTACGAGTGCAGGCCATGAACACCCCCCTCCACCTGAGCAGACATGGTCCTCTTCTCAAACTTCAGCTCTCCAGAGTAGATCATAGAGCTACACTCAACATAGAAAACGGCATTACACACAAGCATTCACTCACACACACCTTCCTCTCTTCCATTTTCTGCTGACCTTCCAAAGAACCCTTGATGCTATAAAAGATAAGAAAGACCATAAATAGAAATGTGTTTGTAGACAAAATATATCCTAGCATTTGAAAAACTGATGTTTTTCATTGTACATGAAAAGGGAAGTAGATTCATCTGAACCCACATCTTGTTTTTTCAGTAGATGAGTACTGCTGCTGAGCCTTCTTACAATGACAATGGTTTTATTTAAGCCCTATTCAGTAATTACACAACACTGAAAACATCACAGTAAAACAGCAGTATGACCAGCACTTAAGAGTAAATACCTGAGTGCTTTTCACTTGGCTTAGAAGATTTTAAAGCATGCATTAATGCTACATAAGACCATATTGGGGTATTTGAGAAAATCAACAGCAAAGCTAAAGGTCCAGAGATTATAAAGGTTACCTTGAAGGTGATACACATAATATGGGTTTTCCCAGAAACTAGTAAACCCAGCTGACATTTGCTAGACAGCAAACATTGGAGGTGTCTAGTGGACAGGAAATATCTACAATAAACCTTTTATATTTCTTTATCAGGGAGTGTGTATTCTCACAACAGTTTTGAGGAAAATTGCAAATAAATGAAAATCCAGGAAGTTGCAAACAAATTTGATTCTTTTCACTAAACAATGGTTTCTCAATTGCATGCATCTGCGTGCACAAGGAAAACAACTCCTAAATAGAAATAACATTATCACATTAAATGATTTAAGGTATATGATCACAGGAAACAAAAGAAAGTCTGATTGCCTTTAAACTAGGTTTGAATCCTTTAAGCAGACAACCTCAGAGCAATGGAAAACTGAGCCGAAAGCAAAAACTTTGGCCAAGTGTGAAAAGGCCATCCATAATTACCATAATAAATGTTATCTCACGGTGCACCCTTGTTGAAATGATGATCAAGTAGAAATGTGTTCATTTTCAATAGACTAGGTTCCTTTTTTCCATTACACTAGCATAATGTCCTTAGTGGTTGCAGCCTATTCTGGTAACACCCTCATAGCAGGACAAACATTATAGAAGTATGGATAGGCTTGCTTGGTGAATGTTTGTCTGAAGGTGTGCACATATCTGTTGTTGAGAGGATCAAAGAAGGAGATCAGACCACTGTCCCAGTCCAGGAGCACTCTGATCTGCTGGAGGGTCTGCTTCATGGCAAGAGGCATCAGCCTCTCGTCTGACACTCCTATCCCATATTTACCCTTGTACTAACCCACTTGCCACAAGCCATGCTTTATGAGGTCCTCACAGACTCACAGAAGAAAAAGTGATACAGCCTATTAAAGAATGTCATGCTTCAGTTACATGCTTTTTTCTGTACTCACACTTCCTCCAAATGTCTCACAGAATCAAATCATTTTCAACCTGCCATGAAGTGGATACAAATCAACAGAACGGCATAAAGAGAAACCACAACAACAGATGAATAAACAAAACAAGACTTTCCATGTTCAACTTGACATCTTTATTAGTTGGTAGTTGTTTAGTTGTTTTTATTTTTTGCTTTCTGCGGAATATGTAAGGACCTGTTTCCACTGAAATATAAACCACTAAACAGAACTAAAGTGCTGAAAGGCATATGTGGAAAAGGAAAACATTACACAATCAAAAACAACCATATTTTGTGCATCTTACTAATTAATTAAATTTCAGTTCTAATTCAATGATTACATCCAACCTAGACATACAGGTTTTGCCTGTTAGAACATAGGGGAATCGTTTTAGCAATATATATTGCTGACTGAACTGACTGGCATCTATTTAGTGCAAATCTCATGGTCATTCCATGGAAAACTACAATGAACACAAGCTGCAGTACAAGATCTCATCATGCATCTTACTGAGATGTAATCTGATCTCCATGTACTGTTCAGAGGAATTCAAAGTCTTTGTCCAGCTCTTTGAAATTAAAATATTAAGTCACAAATAATGATTCCTATGAACATTAAACATATGTAACAAATGTGTCTTTAATAACAGGAACATTGAAAGGAGAAACAGTAACTTCCATAAACTGTAAGAAACAGGTGAACTGGGCTTGGCAAGAGTAGAGGTTAAGAAAGGTCTGCTTGTGTGTGCACATGTGTGCATGCATACCAGCTTGTTCAATATTATTTTTCATTTTTATCACATACTGAAAGTTGCCTAGGTGCTCTGCTACATCAGTCACCATTCCAGAGGCCTTGATCCTGAAAGAACATGCAGGAATGGATGTTGGCAGATTCCATGTGCTGAATGTACACATAGAATTAACAGATACAGAATATATCCTCCTACAAGAGAGGTTTATTGGTAGCTACAAATACATAAAACAGTTTAGTCAAAGTGTTTCCAAAAAAGATCTTATAGCAGCTTTAATGATAAAGCATACCAGACTTCACAAGTATTTTTGTTGCATAATTATCTCTGACTCACCCACTAGAGGGCACAACATCCCTATTTAGTCATTTAGTGGTAGTGAATGGCCTGGGCCAATTAAAATTAGACTAACCTTAGCCTTCTATGTTTTATTAAATTATCCTCTCTTCATTATGTTACACCTACATGATTCAATTATTTCTCCAATTCCCACAATGCCTTAGACTCAACCGTCACACTAATCCTTTAAGGTAGAAGTTCTCCTATTGATTGGTTGTCAGCCTTAGTCAGCTTTATGATTGTATAAGAGACATTAAATTTAAATTATTCAATTGTTTAGTTATTGCAATTAATTTGTTTAAAAAATGTTACAATGGCGTAATAGTCAGCAAATATATCTATGTGTAAGGATATAGGCATGCAAATTTTGATACAAGGTTTCTTATTTATGCATTTTTGATGATGATTATACTACTGCAGCACTGTGTGATGCTAATTAGACTACTGAAGTGCTCTGTGATGCTAATTAGACTACTGAAGTGCTGTGTGATGCCAGCTAGACTACTGCAGTTCTGTATGATACCAGTTAGACTACTGCAGCACTGTGTGATGCTGATTAGGCTAATACAGTGCTGTGCGATGTTGATTAGACTGCTGCAGTGTTGTTCTTTATGGGCTTCCTGTCTGTAGGTTAAAGAAGCTGCAGAACATTCAGAAAATGGCTGCTGGAGTTCTTACACACACCAGCTTAAGGGAACATATAACTACTACACTCAAACATTTACACTGGGTTCCTGTTCGTGGCTGTGTGCAGTACAAAATCCTTCTCTTGGTTTTTGCCCTCATGGTCTGACCTGTCCATCCCTTTCTGGTGTTCCTCATATGTCTTTTCCTTCACTCTGTCTCCATCCCTCTGACACTCATCTGCTCTCTGTCCCTCACATCACACTCTGCACTATTGGCGTTTCTGGAGCTGCAGACCCAAGGCTTCTTCCTCCAGCTGCTCATTTACAAGAATTTCATAACTCATCTCTTTGTCTGAGATCATTTCAACCTTTAATTGGTTACTATAGTATGCACTTGCATCAATGTTATGTCTATTTTTTAACCAGTTTTACTCCATCCTGTTATCTTATTTATATATTTGAATCTTCTTTATATTTTATTTGACCTTTTTTATATTGTATGAACTTGTAAAGTGTCATTGGGTAACAAGAAATGCCCGTAATTTCTTAATTAGAATAAAATTCTTCTTCTTCTTCTTCTTCTTCTTCTTCTTCTTATTATTATTATTATTATTATTATTATTATTATCAAACATTGTATTGATCATCCTTTCAAAGGTTGCTGGTGTTACTTTTATTATCTATTTTTTATCAAATTTAGAATGGTGCGTTTTGCCTGGAATTAGTTTCTTTTGTATTGAGCAACCTAATGGAAAAAGTTGTTCTTGAGCATATAATCTACTATTTTTCACTTAATGAATCGTTGATTTCAAGCATGCCTATAAAGCAGATCATTCTACGTGCACAGCACTGACAAAAATGATCGACAAGATATTTTTACAAGAAAATGATGGTCGGAATCGTATTACTTGACTTTACTGTGGCATTTGTTATTAACAAAACAAAGTATATATGGGTTTAGTCTATGGTAAAACAGCAGTTTCTCCTCCCCTAGATGCTTTCATTGTGGTGTTTCCCAGGGGAGCTGTCAGGAAAGAGCTGTCTAAGCTCTGGTTAGCTGAGAATGAATCTGCAAGCCTCACACTGCCCTGTCAGTAAGGAGAGCGAGCATGCCTCTCTCATGCCTCAGAGCTCAGGAGAGGCTGGCCTGTGGTCTAATGGGCGTCTTTAGGAATATCTGTGATAGTAAACACAATATAAATTATGCGAGAGCTCAACATAGTCACACTGCCAGGCAGGTTAGTTAAACCAAAACCCAAAACAGGTGCAGCGTGCAGATCTGTATTGTCTTGGTCACCACAGTATGGAACAAGTTACCAACTATGATCATGGGAGTACACAGTTTTGTTGGTGGAGCCCAGGAAGAGCAGCTGCTACCTCAGCTAATGGGGATCCAAATAAAGACACGAAAAACAAAGACATTTCAGTAGTTATAGGAAGTAAAGCTGTTCTGTAGAATTCAGAATTACAACTCAGATTGCATATGTTTGCAGGACAAAGTTATATTGTTTTGCTGACAAATATGAAAGGATGATATCAAAGTTGTTGTTTTGGAGCAGAACAGCATCTAGTCTGGTAGGCTACTACTTCAACTACTCACTTCTTCAAGAGGTATCCACAGTACTTCAGGTACAAACCGTTCTATTCTATCCTCTACAGATTTCTGTGAGTTTATGTTTGCATAATATGAATTTCTGTTTACATTCATCAACTTTTTTTATGAAATATACTGTATAGTGAATTTGCTGAAGTCTACACCATAATGAAGTTTATGAAAAACAATGTTTATGAAAAAAAAGCATTTAAATGCTCATCAATCAAAGAGTATTAATTTTGTAAAATTGTTGGGTAGTTAAAATAGTTTTATTTTCTGCTTTCTACTAATTTTACTTCACTTGTTGTGAAGGAAAAAAAAACTACTAAGCAACCACATGTAACTTATGATGTGTTCTAATCTGAAATTGTTTAGTGGATGAAACACTGCAGGTGCTGTTGTTGTTAGTGCTAACTGCTTTATAGTACAGAAATAATAAATGCTGAATCTCCTGATTGCCTTATTATCGCAAATTTTCTGCCTTACTCTATTTTAGGGAAAACAATGGCGCTGTTAAAGCTCAACCAAGCTACTAAGAGTTTCACCAAAGCACAGGATTACAGAAATGACATGATGCTGCTGATGCAGCCCTATGCTAACTGGGAGCAGTATCTATTGCCGGCACCCGTCTCCATCGATTTACTGGCTCAGCTGGTACGCATTTCTGCTGCAGATGACTTCTCCATCAATAAAAATCCACCAAAAGATGGGTTCAAATTCATCAGATACCCCAATTCTTTTAGGGCCTGCCTCTTTCAAGTATGTAATGGTTGCTGGCAAGCCTTTAATGTTGCTCACAAGAACATGGACCAAATTCGTATGTACACCGGACAGGTTCCAGAGTACATCAAAAACTCAGTTGGGCTCATAATACAGGAGGATGATGGTCTTGTCCAAGCCTTCTTACCAGCTGAGCTTCAGAACATTGCGCACATATCATCAGACTGCTTAAACCTGGCCATCATGACTGAGAAACAATTCTCAGATATCATCAAGCTGATGCAAGAACTGGTGGAGGCTTTGGTGAATGCAAGACAGAGTCATGATGAGGAGATGGAAGAAATCAAGAAAAACATTGAGATAGCAAAGATTAAACGGGCTGAAGCTAAGGAGGCAAGCGACAGGGCCGAGGCTGCTTTCAATCTGGCTAATGAAAGATTAGCTGAGGACAGAAGGGCCTACCAGCAAGCAATGAAAGATTTGCCAAGTGGATGGGGCCTTTTTGGCCTGAAGCTAATATCAAGTATGTCAGAGCAAGCAATATCAATAGCCTGTGCGTTTGCAACAGAATTTCTTCCAGGACAAATTATCCAAACCTATCTCCAGCGGACACTATTACACCAAAAGCCATAACACATGTGATCAAAAACTGAAAAGGCACTCCTGAAAGCCACAGAAACATGGCCACTGGAATGAAGAGTAACGTGGATGAAATGTTGGCAACAAGTAACATATTTTCTAAATCTATAACATTTCTACTAGTGGTTGAGAAAATGGAAGAACTTTGCAAAGGTAAGGAAATAAATTGGCCTGAGGTGTATGATCAGGAGAAGCAAACGGTAAAGTCTGATTACTTGGTGGGACTATTTCAGCAAGTCAGCAGAGATATACAGCAAGAAGCTGAATGCCCGATTAAATCCGAGGCACTAGGCATCTGTGACAAGGGTATCTCCACTTTAACAGAGCTAGGTAAATATGCTCCAGAGGGGAAATGTGATGATGCCAAAACAGAGGAGCTTATTAAAGCCATTGACGAACTGAATGTAAGGGCCATGGCCTTTTATTCCAAAAGCAAGTCTTTTACAAATCAGCCATCTTTCTTGACAGCACCCCCCGAGTCAAGTCAACAGCAAATCTATGACTCAGCAAATACAGATGTGGTCCAGATGCACTTAAAACAATCTCATCTACGTCTACAAATGGCTGAAACCCAGCTAAAAATTGCAAATGAACGGAACGAGAAGACTATGGACAACTTGGATCAGAAGAAAAAAGCTCTTGCTGAAATTGTGAGTGAGCTGAAACATTATAATCTCAAGGAGATCGACTTCAACAAGAGAATTGTGGTGCTAGCGAAAGGCCTGGAAATCATGGGGCAGGTGAAAGAACAGTGGGAGAAACTGGTGCACTTCTTTCAGATCATTTCAAACATTGTTAAGACCACTCTTAGTGAAAATCTTAAACATTTTAAGCAGACTGTTGAAATAGCTGTAGAGAACAACTACACCTACAGCATGTTTGTCAAAGACAAAATCTACACTAATGCTCTGAATGCTTCTGCCTACGCCTATTTGGTTAACATGATGTCTACCACTTACACTGAGGTGTCTGTCCAGTACCTGATGAACAATGTCAGTACTCTGGGAAGACTGATGACCATGGATCCAAACTCACCTCAGTTCCTTGCAGAGATTGACAAGTTAGGGAAGGAATGCGAATCTGCCCAAAATGGTATCAACAGCCTTGCAGCAAGAAACAGGAAGGAGTTTTACAACAGATGCGAGGAAAGAATAACTGAAATCAAGACAATCCTTACCCCAGCACTGGCCCCACTGAGTGAAAAGGACAATCTCAATCTGAAGAAGGCAATAGATGCAATGAAGGAACCAATTCAGAAGGTGGAGGAAGACAAACCAGCAACTGAGATGAAGGCTATAACTGAGGATGATGCTGACCAATATGCATAACTTCATAATAGTGCATTTAATAGTGCATTTTCCTATACTTTTCTTTTTTCTGTCATTTTAATGTAGTATGTATACAGTATTACATTTGACAAAAACATGATTAGAAGGTTTGACCTAATTCCTGTCTGTTAATTTATTCTGAATAATCAATTTTGTTCTTTTGATTAAATTACTGCAGCATCATACTGTCTCGTATTGTTTTTCTTTGTGATTCAAAGAACTTTAAAATCCAAGAGGTAATATGTATGCCAAACAAACAAACAAAAAACCATTTCAGATTGCAGAGTAGCTATTACTAATTATTAGCTATTGCTCATCTCTTTTTCAGTAGAAAAAAGAAATTGGAGTTTAGATTTACTAAAGTGTAATGAGTGAACTAAAGCCATTAGATTTGAGTAAACTCACAATTCTTCACACATTAATTGTGTTGCACATTGAGTGTGAGTGCAGTGTGGTGAACAGAGGAATACAGGCTCAGTAAAGGAAGTAGCAGTTCTTAGCAGCTAGGGTGGTACTGATGGGCCCAACATCTTAGTAAAAACAAAGTCTGACACTTTACACAAAAAAGAAATCACAGACACTATGATTTCATTATTTCAAAACATTAGCTATAATGAATCATTTTAGTGAATTATTATGATTATTATGGCCCTAACCACACAACTAAGAGAATAAAGGACTGGCTTCAGGACAACTCTGTGAATGTTCTTGAGTGGCCTAGCCAGAGCCCAGACTTGAACCCAACTGAACATCTCTGGAGAGATCTGAAAATGGCTGTACCCCGGCGCGCCCCATCCAACCTGATGGAGCTTGAGAGGTTCTACAAAGAAGAATGGGAGAAACTGCCCAAAAATATGTGTGCCAAGCTTGTAGCATCATACTCAAAAAGATTTGAGGCTGTAATTGCTGCCCAAGGTGCTTCAACCAAGTATTGAGCAAAGGCTATGAATACTTATGTACATGTGATTTTTGGTTTTTTTATTTTTAATAAAGTTGCAAAAACTCCAAACAAAGATTTTTTCACTTTGTCATAATGGGGTATTGTGTGTAGGAGTTTGAGGGGAATTATTATTTTTTTTAATCCAATTTGGAATAAGGCTGTAACATAACATAAAATGTGGAAAAAGTGAAGCGCTGTGTGTGTGTATATATATAAATATTTGTCATTTCACTTTTCTTGGGGATTAATTAGTCCAGAGGCCTATAAGAGCTTGTCAAGGAAAAAACGTGTGTATGGGTGCATGCATGTATATGTATATGTATATTAGGAACCAAGCATTAAACCATTAAGCTGCAATAAAACTGAGACACAATTGTCTTGGAGAAAAGAAAAACCATGTTCAGTTAGCACAGGCTGTATCAAAAGCCATAGAACCAGAGGACATTAAAATCATAATTCTCACCTTGCATAATCTCTCATGATTCAACTGTATATGTAAACAGATATGCATTGGTGTGTTGTAAGGTGTTCTGCCATTATCTGATGATATCTTTGCAGAAAGTGTGTTACATCTCTAGAGAGACAATTGCCTCCTGGCCTCTTTTTGGTGGAGAATGGAAAAAGATACACATATACACAGACCCGCGCACGCATGCACACACACACACGCACGCAGCATTAGTTTAGCTGCAGATGCAGTTACTGCATCAACACTTCTAACGTGACTGCCATGTGGCCTCTGCAAGTCCAACCCTCATCAACATGTGCTTCATGTATCTGGATCTCTTTTTATCTCATTCTTATTTTTTATGTCATTCTTTCTCTTTCTCTCTTATCCCTATAGGCTCTATTTGCTTTCTGCTAGCAAACAAGAGGTTAAAAAGACTATTTCCCTTTGTTTGTTTTATCATTTTTATTTTCATTGCAAAATCTGATGTGTGTGTAGTCTTAAATAGCGTCTCATATGGAAGGTAAACACATACTTTCAGAGTTAGACTGATTTGACTGAAACACTAATCAATATCTTAACATTGTTTAACTGCAAAAGTGTATAAATGGTTTTGATAACCACTGAAAAGATATGGAATGATGAAATGTATGTAGGGCCATTCTAATGTACTACTGACCAATCATTCTCTGCCTCAGGAAGTGTCCTTAATCTCTTATCCAACTCTCTGAGAAAAGGAGAGCGATAGAGAGAAACAGACAAAGAAATATGTAAATGTGCAAAGTAAATGTGTGTATCTTGCTTATGGTCAAAGAAAGAAATCTAATAATTCTGTACTAGACAAATGTGTGACAGATTTACTTAGAGAAGTAAAATAGTTTGAGGAGTTCAGAGTTTTAATAGTGTTGCAGAAGAACAACAAAAACATTGCCTGAATTTCAGAATCCCAGAAAACAGGCACAGAAAATTTGAGAGCAGACTGCTAAATTCAACTAAACAATCCAAAAGAGCAGGGGGAGCAGTGCCAGTACCAGACAGCGATGGCGCAGGTCGGGACACTCTCTATGATGCTGTTGCAGACCAGATCAGGATGACGGACATGCTGTCCTTCTTCAGTCTCCTCAGGAAGCAGAGCTTTCTTCACTAAGGAAAAAGTGCTCAGGGACCATGAGAGATTGTTTGTGATTTTAAGAGAGTGTATGTTCTCACTCTTCACTGTATGTATTGGGGTGTGAGGCATTTGCATCCTTCTGTAGTCCACAATCATCTCTTTTGTCTTTTTGACAACCAGAGAAAGGCATGTCTGGAGAGACTGTGACAAAGGCTTTGACTTCTTTAATTATTTCTGTATTGTTTTTCATGGTATAAATAAAATGTAAAAAGGCAAATCTAAAGCAAACATATGAATCTAATTAATCTAATTAAGGCTAAAGTGAAAACAAAGCAAGCCCACAATAGTTTATTCTATTCTATTCTATTCTGTGTGATGACAATGGAATTGTCAACAAAACCAAAACTGTGATGTCATAATATCACTGACCATTGTCATAATAGCTATTCTTATAATCTGCTTGACAAAGGTAAAATTGGTCAGTCTGTTGACAGAAATGGGAGGTTGCAGCAGCAAAATGCAGTTCTGCTGCTCTCACAGAAGATCTTCGAAGAAGAAGAAAACGAAGATTTTGTTGGACAGGAACACACAAAAAGCAATGAGTAGATTGCAACAAGAACTACCTGACAGAGTAGATACGAAGGAAATTAGAAAACGACACTGTGTTAAAATTGGAAAATTTGAGGAGGAATGTAGTGGGAAGGAGTTGGAGGAGAAGCAGAAGGAGACAAAAAATGAACAGAGTGAAAGATGGCACCTGAAGAGTGAAAGAGAGGATCTAGAGAGTGAAAGACAACACCTGAAGGGTGAAAGAGAGAATCTTGAGAGTGAAAGACAACACCTGAAGAGTGAAAGAGAGGATCTAGAGCGTGAAAGACAACACCTGAAGAGTGAAAGAGAGGCTCTAGAGAGAGAAAGACAACACCTGAAGGGTGAAAGAGAGAATCTTGAGAGTGAAAGACAACACCTGAAGAGTGAAAGAGAGGATCTAGAGCGTGAAAGACAACACCTGAAGAGTGAAAGAGAGGCTCTGGAGAGAGAAAGACAACACCTGAAGGGTGAAAGAGAGAATCTTGAGAGTGAAAGACAACACCTGAAGAGTGAAAGAGAGGCTCTAGAGAGTGAAAACCAAAACCCAAAGTGTGAAAGAAAGAACCTGAAGACGTTATGGGACAAAGTAGTGGGGAAGAAAACTAAGCAGCAGCGCATGGGGAGAGCCATGGCTGGGGAAGCTTTGTACTGCTCAAAGGGACCACACACTTCCCAAGGAGGACCAGCTAAAGAAATCGGTAGTATGCAGAAAGGTTTCCCGAGCACATAAAAAGGCTATGATTACCAACTGGCCAAAGAGACAGACGCTGTGCTTGACTACATCAGAACTATGTTTATAACCAGTCAATATGAACTTCTACCAATCCATCCAAAACCTGATAAAGGAGACCTGAATGACGATACTACTGGAACTACAAAATTACTGGGACTACTACTATTTAGCATTCTGAAAAAATAAAAATGAAAAAGTCCTCATGTTCTTTAAAAAAAATAAATCAATAAAATGTAAAAAGCTCAAAAAGCTTTTTTAAACATTGGCAACTGTGTATTTGATTTACCTCGGAATGGGTGCAGCTGGTTCATGGCGCATGTGTTCGAGCTTTAGCCTCTGTATTTGGCATTTCAGTGCATCGAGCAGTTGAAACTATAGCAAGCAAAGGCAAAAGGAGCTGTGCGGTCGATGTTTGTGCAAGTGGTCTTCCACATAGTCCCATGCTGTGCTGGGTTTAGGGTGTGTTTGCAGGGAGAGCCCAGCGCTTACAGGCTAAGAGGATTACAGTGGAGCATTGCAGGGACTGTCAGAATACAGAGCGCGCGCGCGCGTGTGTGTGTGTGTGTGTGTGTGTGTTTTCTCTACACATTTGGAAGAGAGAAAACAGAGCTGTGATGTAGTTGATAAAATTGCAGGCCTGGCACAGGCTCTGCTCAGAATGGTGAGAGAGCACTGGAGGAGTTTGGGAGTTTATTAATAGCGTTTAGCTCACTACAGAAGGAGTAGATCAGGGCTTTGCTGGGAAGGATGATGATAGGGTTTGATCACACCATTTAGCACAACATTGTCATGTCCATGCTGTGCATGGTTCTAAAGAAAAGGATCTATGTTATTCAATCCAATAAATTTCAAATTCAAATTTTCTGTTTCTCATGAATGAATGTGGACTATAGGATGGGGGGTGTCAACTGTTTGTGTGTGTGCGCGTGTGATTTAGACGGTTGAGAGAGTTGAGAGATAATTTCATGACAACGAACCAATTAAAATCAAAATTATTCACACTGTGTTGACAAGAGACACACACACAAACACACACACACAAAGAGAGAGAGAGAGAAACAAAAAGAATCACAATCAGGGCTCACCAGATCTCTCAGAGTCTCTCTGACAGGCCCTAATCCACTCCGCCAATTGAAAAACAAAAAGTAGCAGAGAGAATAGCAGTGTGGCAGTATATGAATGTGCCCCCAACAAATATATAATTCACACACACACACACACACACACACATCTTTCACACTTACACATCCATACTCACATGTACACATGTATACACCATTGAACTACACACATCTATATTCACATGCACAAACAAACACCCCACACAAATGTTTGGTCTTTGTGCAAATTCACTTGGAGGTAGGCCAACATTCTAGATATAAAATATGTGACAATAAACATAGCCTCAGTACGTTTCATTTCATGCATTTACATCTTGATCCACACAAACACTTTCACACTCCTTTGCCTCACACTCACAAACACAAGAAACACTCGGGTGGCCTTCGGTAGCAGGAGGGATGTCAGTGCACAAAACACTGGCTTGAAATGTTTTTAACCCCCATTTCAATGAAGACCATCATACCTTGCAAGGTATAGCATTCTTTCACTCTCCTGGACAACCTCAGGCTGTTCCTGGAACCAGCAAAGCCAGTGGTTTTGGCCTCTGTCTGAAGCACAAAGGGGGTATGCAGGAGGCGTAGCGGAGCATGTCAGGAGGGTGGGCAGAGCCCTCTCCCAGCAGTGGCAGAGGAGAAAGGGCACATGGAGCACAGTGGCTACGGTTGACACCTGCAGGAGGCGACATGTGGGCAGGGCCAGTATGAGCCCACTTGGACCCATCTGCCACCACAGAAAACTCACCTGCTGTGTGTGTGTGTGTGTGTGTGTAGATTTGTTGACATTGTTCATGAGTCAGTGAATCATGTTTTTGGTGGATATCATGTTTTCAGCTCACAAATATTATAAATAATAATACAGGTAATAAAACAGGGAAGAAAGTAGATGTTAGCCGGTGCAGCATTTACTTAATTCATTATTCATCTTTTATGTTAGTGTGTAACTCTCATATTGTAGTCTCCTGAAAGACAGACAGAGGCAAATATAGGCAAAGATAGCATTCAACTGTTATTCAGGGATATCCCACCATTGGGAGTGGACGATTAGGGGTGCTGGAGTAGGAAGGTATTTGTAGTACATTCCTGTTGTAGGCCTTCCTATAGTGTTTAACTGATTTCCATAACTGAAATACATTATAATGTTTAAAAGTTTAGAAACGTGAGCATAATACTCCAGAAGATGTAGCGTCCTGGTGTGTGAATGAGTAGTAATCTTTCTGAAACAATAAGTTTGATTTAATTCTCGTTTTCATTTCCTTGTGGATTGTATTATTTTATTTGAAACATTTGACTCAAAATAAAGAAATAGTGCAAAAATGTGAAAAGGCACTACAGGATGCATCTTGAATAAACGAAAACCTCGACCAGATGTTGTAAACTTAGAACAGTAATTATGTTCTAAGAATGTTGATAAAAAAGAACAGGAATTTACAATATATACATTTGCCTGCATAGTATCCCAAGTGTTCCATCGACTGCACTCTTCTGGATGAGGATCTCGGATGTTGTTCCTGGGATCTGCTGGAGCCACTCTCCCAGTTTGATGGTCATCGTCCCTAAACCCCTGGTGCCCTGATTGCTACCAGAGCCAGTGTTTCCTCTTCTTTTAGCGTCTCATGTTCCTTGTTGCTGATGTTGCTATCTCTTGCGATTGCTACATCCATCACTATGACTCTTTTCTGCTGTTTATCCATCACTATTATGTCTGGTGGTTTGGCTATTACCATCTTTTAAACAATTTTCTGGTATACGATGTCTTATCAAAGATAACCCATCCACACTCTAAGAGCATCCACACCATCATCAATCAAATTCTTCGTCTGAGCAGCTGTCACTACTACACAGACATACACAGAGACAGAGCGAGAGAGAAGGATGAAAGTGAACACAGCAACAAATGAAAAGAACCAAACACCATCAATTCTTACCTACCTCAACCCTCTCAGTTTACAGAACAAGCAAATGTGAGAACTGTGACTCACCATTCCCCCCCACCACCTGGAGCTCAGGATACTTCTGTTTAATGTAGTTAATCATGCTGATCTGAAACACCGAGTTTCCCTGAGATGAGTCCTAAAACAATAGACACAGCCTTCAGACCAAATTCACTATGTCCAATCACAGTCCTGTGTTACACAGCCTCATAGCAAAAATAGTTTGTCATTTGATTCAGGCACCATACTCAGGATGGAGACTAATCCCACTCCCTTTAGGACATTAAGACCTACCAGCACCACCACGTCCACTCCTGCCTGCACGAGCAGGTCCAGCCGGTACTTGTCATCCTCACGGGTAACGATGGCAGCGCCACACAGCAGCTGTTTGCGGGAGTCTTTAGAGGCCAGAGGGTAGTCTCTGTTCTTCTTCAGATCAGTGCGAGCAATTATAGCCACCAGCTCATCACTGTCGTTCACAATGGGCAGTTTACCTGCAATCAACAAGCGTCCCCACGACCGACCCGTTACTCAGAGAAGAAGTGGAGAAGTGAAAATAACCTTTCAAAGTCCTTTAGAAGCAGTTTCACTTCTCAAGCTGAAAAGATGAAGAATCAGACCTTTTTTTGCTGCACTGCAGGATGTCATTGGCCTCTTTGAGTGTAACACCTGCTGGTGCAACCACTAAATCTTCCCTCTTTGTCATTGCCTGGCAAATATCACAAATAAATCACAAAAAGATGTGAGTTTAAAGAATGTGATTTTATACACACACACACACACACACACACACACACACACACACACACACATATATATAAACACATTTTTTATTTTATATATATATATATATATATATATATATATATATATATATATATATATTGCCCTCTTTCACACACTGACACAGAAATATCACAATTTCATGATAGTTCTATTCCACCTATATTTTTAAGCATTGTATGTCATATGTGATTCATTTGTGTTTTTAAAAACCTTTTGTATATTGTATGTACAATCAAAGATGAATCACAAACCTCTTCCAACAGCCGGTCATAGTCCTTCTCTGAGAGGAAGTCAATGTCTCGTGACGTCACGATTCCCACAAGCTTGCTGCCCATCTTGCCGGTTTCGGTGACAGGGATTCCAGAGAAGCCGTGTCGCACCTTGGCCTCAAACACATCTCCGACCGTGTGCTGTGGACTCATCACCACCGGATCCGTGATGAAGCCCTGCTCGAATTTCTGCCATGACACCATATATTGCTCTGCTGATGAGAGGCCTCAGGGAAGCTTGTGTGTAAATCTGCATGTTCAACGTGTTGTTCATTATATTCCTATTAAGACAATTCACTGAAAGTTTGACACCTTAACTTTCCGGACTTCATTTGCTTGGAACTCTGGGGTGCAATTGTGATGGATGATCCCAATACCGCCCATGAGCTGTAATACAAAATCACAGAAAGCTAAATGGAAAAGCAACAGGACTTCATGGTTTTGAGTGTGTGGGGGATACTCACAGCCATAGCGATGGCCATGGAGGATTCAGTCACAGTACCCATGGGGGAGGAAATAAGCGGCGTCTTCAGGGTTATCTTCCGGGTCAGAGCAGAGGTCAGATCCTGAATGACAGACGCAAATGGTAACAGAAAGGAACCAATGTTCTACAGAACAATTATCTTTGTTTATGTTCATGCTTGTATTTTCATACAGACTATGCATTGCACAAAGATAAGAACAGTTTGGGGTGTTACTTTGGACAGCTTTCACATATGCACACATCTCTATCCCATTATTAATTTGACTTCAAGTGACTTGGATGTGCTCATTCAAAGCACAAATATTGCTGTTTTTATAAGCAGGGCATCAGTTTAACCTCCCTGTGGTAAGACAGACAAAAACATCCTACGTTCTCTCCCACATTCTAGCACACACACACACAAAATGTAACACCAAATATAAATACCACAATATATACTATCCCATATCCATTACACATGGGAATTTTGGTTCGCGCCTCCCTCACACTGTCATACACACACACACACACACACACCCACACACCCCTCAGCCTCTCTGCCTGTGACAACACACCCTATGCACCTGGGATGCCAACACCACCAATTTTGCACATCTTATTTGCACTCCTTCATCCCTCTCTTACACTATGCCACACTCCACCCTCTGTTGTAGTCGTGTTCACACTACATGGCAACTGACTCAGCTCCTCCATCTCACTGAAGGTAGAGGAGACCGCCAGCTCACTAATTAATTAGGAAGATCCCGCCCCCTCCACTAAATCATTACTAGATGTGCTGTATTTACTGAAACACACACACTGGTAAGCCCTTATGGGGCATGTCAGGATACCTGCTGAGCTGTTTTGGTGCATTTTGCAAAAGTACTCACCACTTCATCTGAGGTAAAGTCAATGAAGCCAGGCAGGATCAGAAAATCACTGAATCAAAGACCACAGAACAAACAAACAAAGAAAAACTGATACTAAAAATACATTATACTAACAACCTAGCAAATACAAGTCACATCAGAAGTAGATGTACGCTAAAGAAAGGCTATTCTGTCTGTGCTCTCATGTAAACAGAGTTAAAACGTAAGCGTTTTACTGATCCGCGGATCGAAATATTTATCCAGTGGGTGTTGGCCGAGGATGCTAAAGCTATTTCTATTCGTTACGCTTTGCCCTTTCTCCATTTCGACGTGCTATCCTTTTATTCGGGAGAGCCGATGTCTCGCATTCGCAGCATGCAAACAACAACCGTCATTATCGTACTCAAGTAGTACACACGGATTTAGTGTGATATACTTCCAAGACTGAACAATGATGCTTTATTCTTAGTGAATGTGAATGAAAATCCCGCTTCTCGGGTTACTCACAAGACGATAGCGTCGCGTACTTCAGACAACAAAAAACGACGTCAAGGAACACAGCTGGTCTTCATCTGCGACCGTTACAGACTAGCCTCTGTGGCATCTCTCAAAGTCAAGCGAAAGTCTAGCCCTTAGCTAAATCACCCAGAATCACAGTTGGAGTTTACACATTTTAAAGACTCGACCTGCTCAGTTTGAGAAAACTCTCATCCTCTCAACGTGGTGGATGACGACGGGACATTTTAAGGGCGCTCACGTCTCTCAGCTCCGGCATGGAACTGAAATACTGATAGTGCGTTTCAGTTGGATTTGGATGTGAAGTGAGAGAGAACAGACGGGCGATGCGCCTTTGTTTTACTGTCCACGCTATTAGCTGGCCAGCCCAGTTCAGGTCTGACGTGTGAAATTTACGTTTGGATGAGACAAAAATGTTTTTGACTTGGGTTGAAATAATCATCTTGCTTATAAAAGGAGGACTGGTGATGTAGCAAATCCACACAATCGTTTTGAAGCCGTGGTCAGGCTGCCCAATACTCAACTTTATTATGTTATTCACAAAGGATCTGACACAGCCCCCAACTGAGCTTTAAACACCTGGAAGTTAATTTAGTCCATTCTGTAAATTGAAATGTACAGAGATATGGGTCTGTAAAACAAATGGAATGTGATGCTTTTGAGCATTGCTATGGCAAAATGTTTTCATATCTGTTCTACAACACAGATTATATCGGTCTTGATAATATAATTCTTAATCAGATTTATGGTCCTTTTTACTCTGATGACATGGGAATGTTAATATGATGGGCAAAGAAGGCAAGCAGTTATATTTGAGTAGTGCTGGACATTATAAATGAGTAAACATCACTATTTACACATTAGGACATTTTATTATACTATGACATGACTGTATTTCTCTGTAGAGACTGTAAATGTATAGGTCTATTTTATGTGATGATAATCCCCGAAAGGAATGTGTTCTTCTGAGACCAACAATATGGAATTGGGCTAAAATTGCACATCACTGAGAACCCAACCCAGTCTGTGCAACAGTTTAAAAGTACACAATCCAAAAGAAAAATAAAGTCCACTCCTAATGAACTTGTTTAGTGACACTAACGTTAACCTAGTGATGCAAACATGGTTAATTTTGCTGATCAGCACTCCTTTGAAACCGTAGGAGTCTCACCTCTCTGGTTCGTAGCCAGCCTGGATGCGCGTGGCGCTGTAGCGCTGAGCTGCAGTCTCATGCCCATGAGATGTGTTGTGGCCAAATGGCCCCTGGTGCTCAGGGTCGCGAGGCGACAGCTGCAATCTGGCTGGCTCTGTGTCGCCCACAATGAGGCGGTAGTCGATCTGGTAGCTGTCGTGCTTGCCATTGGCAAAGTGCTCATAGACATGGCCCTCCATGTAAGCGATGTCCAGTACTCCAATCCTCCTCTACAACCCTGCGTGAGCTGACGCCCCGGGCCTCCGCCCACCTCCCCTCTCCACCTGCACCACAGAGCGGCTCCTGGGACACTGCGTGCGCATTCACCAGTGGTTGTGCTGGAGCCACGCACACAATCCAAGTTTGTTCCTCAGATCGAGATGGAGAGCTTTCTCTTAGCTGAGGAGCAGAGTAAGAGATTCATCCAACATGCATCATACAAGCAGCAGCTGAATCAGGTAGAATGAAATACGGCTCTGATAGAGGCTTCGTCCCAAACAAAATAAAGCTACTGGGTGTCTTGGTAAGACTCTGTAAGTGGTGATCCCTAAAAAGGCCTGTCTGCTGCCATTGGACTACTGTTTTCTCTAAAGTGCTGTCTGGAATGTTGTCAGAGACAACATTCAGAGGGATTGGGAAGGAAAGCCTCTTAGTCACTACCTGTACTGCCCTCATTGCCATTGAAATATAACAAGGTTACAGTCAAGCTCTGAAGCTTCACTCAACACTCTGCCCAACCGCCTTTAATGCTCATAAAGTAGGAGTTTGCAGAATTTGTTTGTTGTTATGCTACACACTAAATGCATGGCACACAAATGTTTGATGCAGCAAAATGTCAGTGCTTTTTTAACAAAGGAGAAATGAGCACATAAGCACCTTCCCTATATTATGTGAAGATGGATAATAAAATGATAACAGGTGTATCTATTTGTTGTTCTTATTTTAATATTCACATCAGGCTTGTGATTTTGCAAGGAAATTGTAACATAAATGTTCCTAGTGTTCTAGGGTTACTCTCCTGGGCTCATATTCTAATACAGGTGTGATAAGAACTTATATTTCTAAAAGAAACAATCTTTAAGAAACAACTGCATTTGCATAAAGGATTTATCTTTTATCTTAATGCTTTAATGTTTTAGTGTGCTAATGTCTGATTTTAAGTACACTTAGTTAAAAAGGCTACCACAAGTACTGTTCAAGTTCAAGTTCAAGTTTGGTTTATTCGTCACATACATAGTCATACACAGCATAACTCGCAGTGAAATGGTGGAGAGTGCTCTGTCCAAACTGAGGAAAAGAAAACAGGGGTGCATAGAGAAATATAGACATTCTCTATATGTGAAATATATATATGCAAAGATAAATCTATATATTCTATGTATGTACAAAATATATTAACAATGTATGTACAATATATGTATATTATGATTATATACACAATGTACAATGTATATGGTTGTGTATATATGTACACAATCTACAGAATGTACAGATCCATTTCGTATAATAACATATCTACAGTTGTTGTGTAACAAGGTCATTGAATATAAATATATATATACAGATATACAGTTATGTTACATTGTGGTGGTGGTCCCCACAGTTTATCAGTTTCCCTGATTCAGGGCCCGAATGGCCTGTGGGAAGAAGCTGCTCTTCAGCCTCTCTGTCTTGGTCTTCAGGGAGCGAAAGCGCCTCCCTGACCTCAACAGAGAGAAGAGTCTATTGTTGGGATGGGTGGGGTCCTTCACAATCCTCCTGGCCTTGGTCTGGCACCGCTTGTAGTAGATGGTCTGCAGGTCAGGAAGTTCCGTGTGAGTGATGCGCTCTGCTGAACGCACTACCCTTTGGAGTGCTTGTCTGTCCTGCTTGGTGCTATTCCCAAACCAGACTGTGATGTTCCCCGTGAGGATGCTCTCGATAGTGCAGGTATAGAAGTTCCGCAGTACCTTGGAGGGCAGTCTGAAGGACAGGTCCTGCGAGATGTGAACACCAAGGTACCTGAAACTATCTACTCTCTCCACCGTGGTTCCACTGATCCTCACAGGTTGGTAGTGCCGCTCCTGCTTCTTGCTGCAATCCACGATCAGCTCCTTTGTCTTACTGACGTTTAGGAGGAGATAATTTTCCTGGCGCCAGTTTTCCAGGTGTTTAATCCAGGTAGGCCCTCTCGTCGTTGTCCGAGATCAGACCCATGACAACGGTGTCGTCAGCAAACTTGACAATGATGGTGGAGCTGGAAGTGGCTGTGCAGTCGTAGGTGTACAGTGAGTAGAGCAGGGGGCTTAGGACACAACCCTGAGGAGCTCCAGTGCTGAGGGTGAGGGTGGATGAGGCGCAGTTGCCCACCCGTACTGATTGTGGTCTGTCTGTTAGGAAGTTGGAGATCCAGTCGCACAGGGATGTATGCAGTCCTAGATCCCCCAACTTAGTAGTGAGTAGGGAGGGGATGATAGTGTTAAATGCTGAACTGTAGTCGACAAATAGCATTTTAACATAATTTCCCCTCCCTTCGTCCAGGTGAGTCAGTGTAGTGTGGAGCAGATGTGCAATTGCATCGTCAGTGGAGCGGTTGTGGCGGTATGCAAACTGCATTGGGTCCATGGAGGCTGGCAGTGAAGATGTGATGAAGTCTCCGACTAGCTTTTTAAAGCACTTCATCACGACTGATGTGAGGGCGACAGGTCGGTAGTCATTGAGGTCGGAGGGTCGAGGTTTCTTCGGGACGGGGAGGATGGTGGATCGCTTGAAGCTGGACGGGACGATACCGAGCGTCAGGGAGAGATTGAAGATGTCGGTGAATACCGGGGCTAGCTGATCTGCGCAGGCTTTGAGGACCCTCCCGCAGATACCGTCTGCTCCCATCGCCTTCCTGGTATTCACCCTTTTAAACACTCTTCTCACGTCACTCTCCGTGACGATGAGAGGGCGCTGTTCTATGGTGGGCCCCGCGCATGTGCCATTGGCTGCGCCGATAGTGCCATTAGCACTAGCGCTGCTAGCATTAGTGCTGTTAGCACTAGCGCCGTTAGCATTAGCGCTGCTAGCATTAGCGCCGTTAGCATTAGCGCTGCTAGATGTAGCCTCGAAGCGAGCGAAGAATGTATTCAGCTCGTTCGCCAGAGACTCATCCGCACTCATCAGTCCGGAGGGTGGGCTCCTGTAGTCCGTGATCGTCCGTAGTCCCTGCCACAGGGATCTAGAGCCACTCCGCTGTCACTAAATATTAACTAGTTTCAACTTTGCTAATAGTTCTACTGATTTTCATAATTTTCTTCTTCTTTCCATTTGTTGAACATTAAACAGCTCTGTTTCATCTTCTCTCTCTCTCTCTCTCTCTCTCTCTCTCTCTCTCTCTCTCTCTCTCTCTCTCTCTCTCTCTCTCTCTCTCGAAGCTCCGCCTTGTGGTTTTAATATGCTCATCCACAATTCAATATAGAGCTCTACAGTCTATATCTGCAGAGCTGATGAGTTTATAAAAGTCCACACTGCAAAATGTGCATAGTACTGACGTTTACATTACAATGCTCTGTCCAGTCATGCCAAAGCCAGTTTTCTTTCAATTCAATGTATGTAAATGAATTACTTGAAGACATGAATAGAAATCTATAGAGGCATTACTCATTATGTCATGACCCTGTTATCTATTAGAAACCCACAATTTATCTGAATTAATTATTCATAAATAAATTGTCAGTTCATGTCCATTCAGATTTCAGTGGAGATCAGCAGGGGTCTATTGCTGTGTATTATTATTCATAACACTGTCCCTGCAAACTGTGAGAACAGACACACACAGGTTATTTTCCAGTCCTTGAGTGCTTTTGTGGCACTGCTTGACAGTTGGTGGAGTGTTCCCTAAAAGAGCCACTGAGCATGATGGATTCGGTAGTAGGAGTTTAGTGAGCAGAGAGGACGAAGACTTACGAGTGCAGGCCATGAACACCCCCCTCCACCTGAGCAGACATGGTCCTCTTCTCAAACTTCAGCTCTCCAGAGTACATCATAGAGCTACACTCAACATAGAAAATGACATTACACACAAGCATTCACTCACACACACCTTCCTCTCTTCCATTTTCTGCTGACCTTCCAAAGAACCCTTGATGCTATAAAAGATAAGAAAGACCATAAATAGAAATGTGTTTGTAGACAAAATATATCCTAGCATTTGAAAAACTGATGTTTTTCAGTGTACATGAAAAGGGAAGTAGATTCATCTGAACCCACATCTTGTTTTTTCAGTAGATGAGTACTGCTGTTGAGCCTTCTTACAATGACAATGGTTTTATTTAAGCCCTATTCAGTAATTACACAACACTGAAAACATCACAGTAAAACAGCAGTATGACCAGCACTTAAGAGTAAATACCTGAGTGCTTTTCACTTGGCTTAGAAGATTTTAAAGCATGCATTAATGCTACATAAGACCATATTGGGGTATTTGAGAAAATCAACAGCAAAGCTAAAGGTCCAGAGATTATAAAGGTTACCATGAAAGTGATGCACATAATATGGGTTTTCCAAGAAACTAGTAAACCCAGCTGACATTTGCTAGACAGCAAACATTGGAGGTGTCTAGTGGACAGGAAATATCTACAATAAACCTTTTATATTTGTTTATCAGGGAGTGTGTATTCTCACAACAGTTCTGAGGAAAATTGCAAATAAATGAAAATCCAGGAAGTTGCCAACAAATTTGATTCTTTTCACTAAACAATGGTTTCTCAATTGCATGCATCTGCGTGCACAAGGAAAACAACTCCTAAATAGAAATAACATTATCACATTAAATGATTTAAGGTATATGATCACAGGAAACAAAAGAAAGTCTGATTGCCTTTAAACTAGGTTTGAATCCTTTAAGCAGACAACCTCAGAGCAATGGAAAACTGAGCCGAAAGCAAAAACTTTGGCCAAGTGTGAAAAGGCCATCCATAATTACCATAATAAATGTTATCTCACGGTGCACCCTTGTTGAAATGATGATCAAGTAGAAATGTGTTCATTTTCAATAGACTAGGTTCCTTTTTTCCATTACACTAGCATAATGTCCTTAGTGGTTGCAGCCTATTCTGGTAACACCCTCATAGCAGGACAAACATTATAGAAGTATGGATAGGCTTGCTTGGTGAATGTTTGTCTGAAGGTGTGCACATATCTGTTGTTGAGAGGATCAAAGAAGGAGATCAGACCACTGTCCCAGTCCAGGAGCACTCTGATCTGCTGGAGGGTCTGCTTCATGGCAAGAGGCATCAGCCTCTCGTCTGACACTCCTATCCCATATTTACCCTTGTACTAACCCACTTGCCACAAGCCATGCTTTATGAGGTCCTCACAGACTCACAGAAGAAAAAGTGATACAGCCTATTAAAGAATGTCATGCTTCAGTTACATGCTTTTTTCTGTACTCACACTTCCTCCAAATGTCTCACAGAATCAAATCATTTTCAACCTGCCATGAAGTGGATACAAATCAACAGAACGGCATAAAGAGAAACCACAACAACAGATGAATAAACAAAACAAGACTTTCCATGTTCAACTTGACATCTTTATTAGTTGGTAGTTGTTTAGTTGTTTTTATTTTTTGCTTTCTGCGGAATATGTAAGGACCTGTTTCCACTGAAATATAAATCACTAAACAGAACTAAAGTGCTGAAAGGCATATGTGGAAAAGGAAAACATTACACAATCAAAAACAACCATATTTTGTGCATCTTACTAATTAATTAAATTTCAGTTCTAATTCAATGATTACATCCAACCTAGACATACAGGTTTTGCCTGTTAGAACATAGGGGAATCTTTTTAGCAATATATATTGCTGACTGAACTGACTGGCATCTATTTAGTGCAAATCTCATGGTCATTCCATGGAAAACTACAATGAACACAAGCTGCAGTACAAGATCTCATCATGCATCTTACTGAGATGTAATCTGATCTCCATGTACTGTTCAGAGGAATTCAAAGTCTTTGTCCAGCTCTTTGAAATTAAAATATTAAGTCACAAATAATGATTCCTATGAACATTAAACATATGTAACAAATGTGTCTTTAATAACAGGAACATTGAAAGGAGAAACAGTAACTTCCATAAACTGTAAGAAACAGGTGAACTGGGCTTGGCAAGAGTAGAGGTTAAGAAAGGTCTGCTTGTGTGTGCACATGTGTGCATGCATACCAGCTTGTTCAATATTATTTTTCATTTTTATCACATACTGAAAGTTGCCTAGGTGCTCTGCTACATCAGTCACCATTCCAGAGGCCTTGATCCTGAAAGAACATGCAGGAATGGATGTTGGCAGATTCCATGTGCTGAATGTACACATAGAATTAACAGATACAGAATATATCCTCCTACAAGAGAGGTTTATTGGTAGCTACAAATACATAAAACAGTTTAGTCAAAGTGTTTCCAAAAAAGATCTTATAGCAGCTTTAATGATAAAGCATACCAGACTTCACAAGTATTTTTGTTGCATAATTATCTCTGACTCACCCACTAGAGGGCACAACATCCCTATTTAGTCATTTAGTGGTAGTGAATGGCCTGGGCCAATTAAAATTAGACTAACCTTAGCCTTCTATGTTTTATTAAATTATCCTCTCTTCATTATGTTACACCTACATGATTCAATTATTTCTCCAATTCCCACAATGCCTTAGACTCAACCGTCACACTAATCCTTTAAGGTAGAAGTTCTCCTATTGATTGGTTGTCAGCCTTAGTCAGCTTTATGATTGTATAAGAGACATTAAATTTAAATTATTCAATTGTTTAGTTATTGCAATTAATTTGTTTAAAAAATGTTACAATGGCGTAATAGTCAGCAAATATATCTATGTGTAAGGATATAGGCATGCAAATTTTGATACAAGGTTTCTTATTTATGCATTTTTGATGATGATTATACTACTGCAGCACTGTGTGATGCTAATTAGACTACTGAAGTGCTCTGTGATGCTAATTAGACTACTGAAGTGCTGTGTGATGCCAGCTAGACTACTGCAGTACTTTATGATACCAGTTAGACTACTGCAGCACTGTGTGATGCTGATTAGGCTAATACAGTGCTGTGCGATGTTGATTAGACTGCTGCAGTGTTGTTCTTTATGGGCTTCCTGTCTGTAGGTTAAAGAAGCTGCAGAACATTCAGAAAATGGCTGCTGGAGTTCTTACACACACCAGCTTAAAGGAACATATAACTACTACACTCAAACATTTACAATGGGTTCCTGTTCGTGGCTGTGTGCAGTACAAAATCCTTCTCTTGGTTTTTGCCCTCATGGTCTGACCTGTCCATCCCTTTCTGGTGTTCCTCATATGTCTTTTCCTTCACTCTGTCTCCATCCCTCTGACACTCATCTGCTCTCTGTCCCTCACATCACACTCTGCACTATTGGCGTTTCTGGAGCTGCAGACCCAAGGCTTCTTCCTCCAGCTGCTCATTTCCAAGAATTTCCTAACTCATCTCTTTGTCTGAGATTATTTCAACCTTTAATTGGTTACTATAGTATGCACTTGCATCAATATTATGTCTATTTTTTTTAACCAGTTTTACTCCCTCCTGTTATCTTATTTATATATTTGAATCTTCTTTATATTTTATTTGACCTTTTTTATATTGTATGAACTTGTAAAGTGCCATTGGGTAACAAGAAATGCCCGTAATTTCTTAATTAGAATAAAATTCTTCTTCTTCTTCTTCTTCTTCTTCTTCTTCTTCTTCTTCTTCTTCTTCTTCTTCTTCTTATTATTATTATTATTATTATTATTATTATTTTTATCAAACATTGTATTGATCATCCTTTCAAAGGTTGCTGGTGTTACTTTTGGGCTATTATTATCAAATTTAGAATGGTGCGTTTTGCCTGGAATTAGTTTCTTTTGTATTGAGCAACCTAATGGAAAAAGTTATTCTTGAGCAGATAATCTACTATTTTTCACTTAATGAATCATTGATTTCAAGCATGCCTATAAAGCAGATCATTCTACGTGCACAGCACTGACAAAAATGATCGACAAGATATTTTTACAAGAAAATAATGGTCGGAATCGTATTACTTGACTTTACTGTGGCATTTGTTATTAACAAAACAAAGTATATATGGGTTTAGTCTATGGTAAAACAGCAGTTTCTCCTCCCCTAGATGCTTTCATTGTGGTGTTTCCCAGGGGAGCTGTCAGGAAAGAGCTGTCTAAGCTCTGGTTAGCTGAGAATGAATCTGCAAGCCTCACACTGCCCTGTCAGTAAGGAGAGCGAGCATGCCTCTCTCATGGCTCAGAACTCAGGAGAGGCTGGCCTGCGGTCTAATGGGCGTCTTTAGGAATATCTGTGATAGTAAACACAATATAAATTATGCGAGAGCTCAACATAGTCACACTGCCAGGCAGGTTAGTTAAACCAAAACCCAAAACAGATGCAGCGTGCAGATCTGTATTGTCTTGGTCACCACAGTATGGAACAAGTTACCAACTATGATCATGGGAGTACACAGTTTTGTTGGTGGAGCCCAGGAAGAGCAGCTGCTACCTCAGCTAATGGGGATCCAAATAAAGACACGAAAAACAAAGAAATTTCAGTAGTTATAGGAAGTAAAGCTGTTCTGTAGAATTCAGAATTACAACTCAGACTGCATATTTTTGCAGGACACAGTTATATTGCTTTGCTGACAAATATGAAAGGATGATATAAAAGTTGTTGTTTTGGAGCAGAACAGCATCTAGTCTGGTAGGCTACTACTTCAACTACTCACTTCTTCAAGAGGTATCCACAGTACTTCAGGTACAAACCGTTCTATTCTATCCTCTACAGATTTCTGTGAGTTTATGTTTGCATAATATGAATTTCTGTTTACATTCATCAACTTTTTTATGAAATATACTGTATAGTGAATTTGTTGAAGTCTACACCATAATGAAGTTTATGAAAAAACAATGTTTATGAAAAAAAGCATTTAAATGCTCCTCAATCAAAGAGTATTAATTTTGTAAAATGGTGGGTAGTTAAAATAGTATTATTTTCTGCTTTCTACTAATTTTACTTCACTTGTTGTGAAGGAAAAAAAAAACTACTAAGCAACCACATGTAACTTATGATGTGTTCTAATCTGAAATTGTTTAGTGGATGAAACACTGCAGGTGCTGTTGTTGTTAGTGCTAACTGCTTTATAGTACAGAAATAATAAATGCTGAATCTCCTGATTGTCTTATTATGGCTTTATGTTATACAAATTTTCTGCCTTACTCTATTTTAGGGAAAACAATGGCGCTGTCAAAGCTCAACCAAGCTACTAAGAGTTTCACCAAAGCACAGGATTACAGAAATGACATCATGCTGCTGATGCAGCCCTATGCTAACTGGGAGCAGTATCTATTGCCGGCACCCGTCTCCATCGATTTACTGGCTCAGCTGGTACGCATTTCTGCTGCAGATGACTTCTCCATCAATAAAAATCCACCAAAAGACGGGTTCAAATTCATCAGATACCCCAATTCTTTTAGGGCCTGCCTCTTTCAAGTATGTAATGGTTGCTGGCAAGCCTTTAATGTTGCTCACAAGAACATGGACCAAATTCGTATGTACACCGGACAGGTTCCAGAGTACATCAAAAACTCAGTTGGGCTCATAATACAGGAGGATGATGGTCTTGTCCAAGCCTTCTTACCAGCTGAGCTTCAGAACATTGCGCACATATCATCAGAATGCTTAAACCTGGCCATCATGACTGAGAAACAATTCTCAGATATCATCAAGCTGATGCAAGAACTGGTGGAGGCTTTGGTGAATGCAAGACAGAGTCATGATGAGGAGATGGAAGAAATCAAGAAAAACATTGAGATAGCAAAGATTAAACGGGCTGAAGCTAAGGAGGCAAGCGACAGGGCCGAGGCTGCTTTCAATCTGGCTAATGAAAGATTAGCTGAGGACAGAAGGGCCTACCAGCAAGCAATGAAAGATTTGCCAAGTGGATGGGGCCTTTTTGGCCTGAAGCTAATATCAAGTATGTCAGAGCAAGCAATATCAATAGCCTGTGCGTTTGCAACAGAATTTCTTCCAGGACAAATTATCCAAACCTATCTCCAAGCGGACACTATTACACCAAAAGCCATAACACATGTGATCAAAAACTGAAAAGGCACTCCTGAAAGCCACAGAAACATGGCCACTGGAATGAAGAGTAACGTGGATGAAATGTTGGCAACAAGTAACATATTTTCTAAATCTATAACATTTCTACTAGTGGTTGAGAAAATGGAAGAACTTTGCAAAGGTAAGGAAATAAATTGGCCTGAGGTGTATGATCAGGAGAAGCAAACGGTAAAGTCTGATTACTTGGTGGGACTATTTCAGCAAGTCAGCAGAGATATACAGCAAGAAGCTGAATGCCCGATTAAATCCGAGGCACTAGGCATCTGTGACAAGGGTATCTCCACTTTAACAGAGCTAGGTAAATATGCTCCAGAGGGGAAATGTGATGATGCCAAAACAGAGGAGCTTATTAAAGCCATTGACGAACTGAATTTAAGGGCCATGGCCTTTTATTCCAAAAGCAAGTCTTTTACAAATCAGCCATCTTTCTTGACAGCACCCCCCAAGTCAAGTCAACAGCAAATCTATGACTCAGCAAATACAGATGTGGTCCAGATGCACTTAAGACAATCTCATCTACGTCTACAAATGGCTGAAACCCAGCTAAAAATTGCAAATGAACGGAACGAGAAGACTATGGACAACTTGGATCAGAAGAAAAAAGCTCTTGCTGAAATTGTGAGTGAGCTGAAACATTATAATCTCAAGGAGATCGACTTCAACAAGAGAATTGTGGTGCTAGCGAAAGGCCTGGAAATCATGGGGCAGGTGAAAGAACAGTGGGAGAAACTGGTGCACTTCTTTCAGATCATTTCAAACATTGTTAAGACCACTCTTAGTGAAAATCTTAAACATTTTAAGCAGACTGTTGAAATAGCTGTAGAGAACAACTACACCTACAGCATGTTTGTCAAAGACAAAATCTACACTAATGCTCTGAATACTTCTGCCTACGCCTATTTGGTTAACATGATGTCTACCACTTACACTGAGGTGTCTGTCCAGTACCTGAT
The DNA here is from genome assembly GCF_041902795.1 of Electrophorus electricus. Lineage (NCBI taxonomy): Eukaryota > Metazoa > Chordata > Actinopteri > Gymnotiformes > Gymnotidae > Electrophorus > Electrophorus electricus. Next base: position 160,658 of record NW_027658771.1, on the reverse strand, counting down.
GAACAATGTCAGTACTCTGGGAAGACTGATGACCATGGATCCAAACTCACCTCAGTTCCTTGCAGAGATTGAGAAGTTAGGGAAGGAATGCGAATCTGCCCAAAATGGTATCAACAGCCTTGCAGCAAGAAACAGGAAGGAGTTTTACAACAGATGCGAGGAAAGAATAACTCAAATCAAGACAATCCTTACCCCAGCACTGGCCCCACTGAGTGAAAAGGACAATCTCAATCTGAAGAAGGCAATAGATGCAATGAAGGAACCAATTCAGAAGGTGGAGGAAGACAAACCAGCAACTGAGATGAAGGCTATAACTGAGGATGATGCTGACCAATATGCATAACTTCATAATAGTGCATTTAATAGTGCATTTTCCTATACTTTTCTTTTCTTTTTTCTGTCATTTTAATGTAGTATGTATACAGTATTACATTTGACAAAAACATGATTAGAAGGTTTGACCTAATTCCTGTCTGTTAATTTATTCTGAATAATCAATTTTGTTCTTTTGATTAAATTACTGCAGCATCATACTGTCTCGTATTGTTTTTCTTTGTGATTCAAAGAACTTTAAAATCCAAGAGGTAATATGTATGCCAAACAAACAAACAAAAAAACATTTCAGATTGCAGAGTAGCTATTACTAATTATTAGCTATTGCTCATCTCTTTTTCAGTAGAAAAAAGAAATTGGAGTTTAGATTTACTAAAGTGTAATGAGTGAACTAAAGCCATTAGATTTTAGTAAACTCACAATTCTTCACACATTAATTGTGTTGCACATTGAGTGTGAGTGCAGTGTGGTGAACAGAGGAATACAGGCTCAGTAAAGGAAGTAGCAGTTCTTAGCAGCTAGGGTGGTACTGATGGGCCCAACATCTTAGTAAAAACAAAGTCTGACACTTTACACAAAAAAGAAATCACAGACACTATGATTTCATTATTTCAAAACATTAGCTATAATGAATCATTTTAGTGAATTATTATGATTATGAATTATGACTGCTCAAGTAAGGACATCCATGTATGCAAACAAAGCCATTATAATAAACACTCTCTCTCTCTCTCTCTCTCTATATATATATATATATATATATATATATATATATATATATATATATATATATATATATATATATATATATATATATATATATATACAGTGCATCCAGAAAGTATTCACAGTGCTTCACTTTTTCCACATTTTGTTATGTTTCAGCCTTATTCCAAATTGGATTAAATTATTTTTTTCCCCCTCAAAATTCTACACACAATACCCCATAATGACAAAGTAAAAAAAGTTTGTTTGGAATTGTAACAAATTTATTAAAAATAAAAAAAACAAAAAAATCACATGCACATAAGTATTCACAGCCTTTACCATGACACTCAAAATTGAGCTCATTTGCATCTTGTTTCCACTGATCATCCTTCAGTTGTTTCAACAACTTGATTGGAGTCCACCTGTGGTAAATCCAGTTGATTGGACATGCTTTGTAAAGGCACACACCTGTCTATATAAGGTCCCATAGTTGACAGTACATGTCAGAGCACAAACCAAGCCATGAAGTCCAAGGAATTCTTTGTAGACTACTGAGACAGGATTGTATCGAGGCACAGATCGAGGGAAGGGTACAGAAAAATTTCTGCAGCATTGAAGGTCCCAATGAGCACAGTGGCTTCCATCATCCGTAAATGGAAGAAGTTTGGAACCACCAGGACTCTTCCTAGAGCTGGCCGCCCAGCCAATCTGAGTGATCGGGGTAGAAGGGCCTTAGTCAGGGAGGTGACCAAGAACCCAAGGGTCACTCTGACAGAGCTTTAGCATTGCTCTGTGGAGAGAGGAGAACCTTCCAGAAGGACAACCATTCCTGCAGCACTCCACCAATCAGGCCTGTATGGTAGAGTGGCCAGACGGAAGCCACTCCTCAGTAAAAGGCATAAGACAGCCTGCTTGGAGTTTGCCAAAAGGCACCTGAAGGACTCTCAGACCATGAGAAACAAAATTCTCTGGTCTGATGAAACAAAGATTCAACTCTTTGGCCTGAATGCCAAGCATCATGTCTGGAGGAAACCAGGCACCGCTCAGCACCTGGCCAAAACCATCCCTACAGTGAAGCATGCTGGTGGCAGCATCATGCTGTGGGGTTGTTTTTTGGCAGCAGGAACTGGGAGACTAGTCAGGGAAAGATGAATGCAGCAACATACAGAGACATCCTTGAAGAAAACCTGCTCCAGAGTGCTCTGGACCAGGGTGAAGGTTCATCCAACAGGACAATGGCCCTAACCACACAACTAAGAGAATAAAGGACTGGCTTCAGGACAACTCTGTGAATGTTCTTGAGTGGCCTAGCCAGAGCCCAGACTTGAACCCAACTGAACATCTCTGGAGAGATCTGAAAATGGCTGTACCCCGGCGCGCCCCATCCAACCTGATGGAGCTTGAGAGGTTCTACAAAGAAGAATGGGAGAAACTGCCCAAAAATATGTGTGCCAAGCTTGTAGCATCATACTCAAAAAGATTTGAGGCTGTAATTGCTGCCCAAGGTGCTTCAACCAAGTATTGAGCAAAGGCTATGAATACTTATGTACATGTGATTTTTGGTTTTTTTATTTTTAATAAAGTTGCAAAAACTCCAAACAAAGATTTTTTCACTTTGTCATAATGGGGTATTGTGTGTAGGAGTTTGAGGGGAATTTTTTTTTTTTTAATCCAATTTGGAATAAGGCTGTAACATAACATAAAATGTGGAAAAAGTGAAGCGCTGTGTGTGTGTATATATATAAATATTTGTCATTTCACTTTTCTTGGGGATTAATTAGTCCAGAGGCCTATAAGAGCTTGTCAAGGAAAATACGTGTGTATGGGTGCATGCATGTATATGTATATGTATATTAGGAACCAAGCATTAAACCATTAAGCTGCAATAAAACTGAGACACAATTGTCTTGGAGAAAAGAAAAACCATGTTCAGTTAGCACAGGCTGTATCAAAAGCCATAGAACCAGAGGACATTAAAATCATAATTCTCACCTTGCATAATCTCTCATGATTCAACTGTATATGTAAACAGATATGCATTGGTGTGTTGTAAGGTGTTCTGCCATTATCTGATGATATCTTTGCAGAAAGTGTGTTACATCTCTAGAGAGACAATTGCCTCCTGGCCTCTTTTTGGTGGAGAATGGAAAAAGATACACATATACACAGACCCGCGCACGCATGCACACACACACACGCACGCAGCATTAGTTTAGCTGCAGATGCAGTTACTGCATCAACACTTCTAACGTGACTGCCATGTGGCCTCTGCAAGTCCAACCCTCATCAACATGTGCTTCATGTATCTGGATCTCTTTTTATCTCATTCTTATTTTTTATGTCATTCTTTCTCTTTCTCTCTTATCCCTATAGGCTCTATTTGCTTTCTGCTAGCAAACAAGAGGTTAAAAAGACTATTTCCCTTTGTTTGTTTTATCATTTTTATTTTCATTGCAAAATCTGATGTGTGTGTAGTCTTAAATAGCGTCTCATATGGAAGGTAAACACATACTTTCAGAGTTAGACTGATTTGACTGAAACACTAATCAATATCTTAACATTGTTTAACTGCAAAAGTGTATAAATGGTTTTGATAACCACTGAAAAGATATGGAATGATGAAATGTATGTAGGGCCATTCTAATGTACTACTGACCAATCATTCTCTGCCTCAGGAAGTGTCCTTAATCTCTTATCCAACTCTCTGAGAAAAGGAGAGCGATAGAGAGAAACAGACAAAGAAATATGTAAATGTGCAAAGTAAATGTGTGTATCTTGCTTATGGTCAAAGAAAGAAATCTAATAATTCTGTACTAGACAAATGTGTGACAGATTTACTTCGAGAAGTAAAATAGTTTGAGGAGTTCAGAGTTTTAATAGTGTTGCAGAAGAACAACAAAAACATTGCCTGAATTTCAGAATCCCAGAAAACAGGCACAGAAAATTTGAGAGCAGACTGCTAAATTCAACTAAACAATCCAAAAGAGCAGGGGGAGCAGTGCCAGTACCAGACAGCGATGGCGCAGGTCGGGACACTCTCTATGATGCTGTTGCAGACCAGATCAGGATGACGGACATGCTGTCCTTCTTCAGTCTCCTCAGGAAGCAGAGCTTTCTTCACTAAGGAAAAAGTGCTCAGGGACCATGAGAGATTGTTTGTGATTTTAAGAGAGTGTATGTTCTCACTCTTCACTGTATGTATTGGGGTGTGAGGCATTTGCATCCTTCTGTAGTCCACAATCATCTCTTTTGTCTTTTTGACAACCAGAGAAAGGCATGTCTGGAGAGACTGTGACAAAGGCTTTGACTTCTTTAATTATTTCTGTATTGTTTTTCATGGTATAAATAAAATGTAAAAAGGCAAATCTAAAGCAAACATATGAATCTAATTAATCTAATTAAGGCTAAAGTGAAAACAAAGCAAGCCCACAATAGTTTATTCTATTCTATTCTATTCTGTGTGATGACAATGGAATTGTCAACAAAACCAAAACTGTGATGTCATAATATCACTGACCATTGTCATAATAGCTATTCTTATAATCTGCTTGACAAAGGTAAAATTGGTCAGTCTGTTGACAGAAATGGGAGGTTGCAGCAGCAAAATGCAGTTCTGCTGCTCTCACAGAAGATCTTCGAAGAAGAAGAAAACGAAGATTTTGTTGGACAGGAACACACAAAAAGCAATGAGTAGATTGCAACAAGAACTACCTGACAGAGTAGATACGAAGGAAATTAGAAAACGACACTGTGTTAAAATTGGAAAATTTGAGGAGGAATGTAGTGGGAAGGAGTTGGAGGAGAAGCAGAAGGAGACAAAAAATGAACAGAGTGAAAGATGGCACCTGAAGAGTGAAAGAGAGGATCTAGAGAGTGAAAGACAACACCTGAAGGGTGAAAGAGAGAATCTTGAGAGTGAAAGACAACACCTGAAGAGTGAAAGAGAGGATCTAGAGCGTGAAAGACAACACCTGAAGAGTGAAAGAGAGGCTCTAGAGAGAGAAAGACAACACCTGAAGGGTGAAAGAGAGAATCTTGAGAGTGAAAGACAACACCTGAAGAGTGAAAGAGAGGATCTAGAGCGTGAAAGACAACACCTGAAGAGTGAAAGAGAGGCTCTGGAGAGAGAAAGACAACACCTGAAGGGTGAAAGAGAGAATCTTGAGAGTGAAAGACAACACCTGAAGAGTGAAAGAGAGGCTCTAGAGAGTGAAAACCAAAACCCAAAGTGTGAAAGAAAGAACCTGAAGACGTTATGGGACAAAGTAGTGGGGAAGAAAACTAAGCAGCAGCGCATGGGGAGAGCCATGGCTGGGGAAGCTTTGTACTGCTCAAAGGGACCACACACTTCCCAAGGAGGACCAGCTAAAGAAATCGGTAGTATGCAGAAAGGTTTCCCGAGCACATAAAAAGGCTATGATTACCAACTGGCCAAAGAGACAGACGCTGTGCTTGACTACATCAGAACTATGTTTATAACCAGTCAATATGAACTTCTACCAATCCATCCAAAACCTGATAAAGGAGACCTGAATGACGATACTACTGGAACTACAAAATTACTGGGACTACTACTATTTAGCATTCTGAAAAAATAAAAATGAAAAAGTCCTCATGTTCTTTAAAAAAAATAAATCAATAAAATGTAAAAAGCTCAAAAAGCTTTTTTAAACATTGGCAACTGTGTATTTGATTTACCTCGGAATGGGTGCAGCTGGTTCATGGCGCATGTGTTCGAGCTTTAGCCTCTGTATTTGGCATTTCAGTGCATCGAGCAGTTGAAACTATAGCAAGCAAAGGCAAAAGGAGCTGTGCGGTCGATGTTTGTGCAAGTGGTCTTCCACATAGTCCCATGCTGTGCTGGGTTTAGGGTGTGTTTGCAGGGAGAGCCCAGCGCTTACAGGCTAAGAGGATTACAGTGGAGCATTGCAGGGACTGTCAGAATACAGAGCGCGCGCGCGCGTGTGTGTGTGTGTGTGTGTGTGTGTTTTCTCTACACATTTGGAAGAGAGAAAACAGAGCTGTGATGTAGTTGATAAAATTGCAGGCCTGGCACAGGCTCTGCTCAGAATGGTGAGAGAGCACTGGAGGAGTTTGGGAGTTTATTAATAGCGTTTAGCTCACTACAGAAGGAGTAGATCAGGGCTTTGCTGGGAAGGATGATGATAGGGTTTGATCACACCATTTAGCACAACATTGTCATGTCCATTCTGTGCATGGTTCTAAAGAAAAGGATCTATGTTATTCAATCCAATAAATTTCAAATTCAAATTTTCTGTTTCTCATGAATGAATGTGGACTATAGGATGGGGGGTGTCAACTGTTTGTGTGTGTGCGCGTGTGATTTAGACGGTTGAGAGAGTTGAGAGATAATTTCATGACAACGAACCAATTAAAATCAAAATTATTCACACTGTGTTGACAAGAGACACACACACAAACACACACACACAAAGAGAGAGAGAGAGAAACAAAAAGAATCACAATCAGGGCTCACCAGATCTCTCAGAGTCTCTCTGACAGGCCCTAATCCACTCCGCCAATTGAAAAACAAAAAGTAGCAGAGAGAATAGCAGTGTGGCAGTATATGAATGTGCCCCCAACAAATATATAATTCACACACACACACACACACACACACACACACACATCTTTCACACTTACACATCCATACTCACATGTACACATGTATACACCATTGAAGTACACACATCTTTATTCACATGCACAAACAAACACCCCACACAAATGTTTGGTCTTTGTGCAAATTCACTTGGAGGTAGGCCAACATTCTAGATATAAAATATGTGACAATAAGCATAGCCTCAGTACGTTTCATTTCATGCATTTACATCTTGATCCACACAAACACTTTCACACTCCTTTGCCTCACACTCACAAACACAAGAAACACTCGGGTGGCCTTCGGTAGCAGGAGGGATGTCAGTGCACAAAACACTGGCTTGAAATGTTTTTAACCCCCATTTCAATGAAGACCATCATACCTTGCAAGGTATAGCATTCTTTCACTCTCCTGGACAACCTCAGGCTGTTCCTGGAACCAGCAAAGCCAGTGGTTTTGGCCTCTGTCTGAAGCACAAAGGGGGTATGCAGGAGGCGTAGCGGAGCATGTCAGGAGGGTGGGCAGAGCCCTCTCCCAGCAGTGGCAGAGGAGAAAGGGCACATGGAGCACAGTGGCTACGGTTGACACCTGCAGGAGGCGACATGTGGGCAGGGCCAGTATGAGCCCACTTGGACCCATCTGCCACCACAGAAAACTCACCTGCTGTGTGTGTGTGTGTGTGTGTGTAGATTTGTTGACATTGTTCATGAGTCAGTGAATCATGTTTTTGGTGGATATCATGTTTTCAGCTCACAAATATTATCAATAATAATACAGGTAATAAAACAGGGAAGAAAGTAGATGTTAGCCGGTGCAGCATTTACTTAATTCATTATTCATCTTTTATGTTAGTGTGTAACTCTCATATTGTAGTCTCCTGAAAGACAGACAGAGGCAAATATAGGCAAAGATAGCATTCAACTGTTATTCAGGGATATCCCACCATTGGGAGTGGACGATTAGGGGTGCTGGAGTAGGAAGGTATTTGTAGTACATTCCTGTTGTAGGCCTTCCTATAGTGTTTAACTGATTTCCATAACTGAAATACATTATAATGTTTAAAAGTTTAGAAACGTGAGCATAATACTCCAGAAGATGTAGCGTCCTGGTGTGTGAATGAGTAGTAATCTTTCTGAAACAATAAGTTTGATTTAATTCTCATTTTCATTTCCTTGTGGATTGTATTATTTTATTTGAAACATTTGACTCAAAATAAAGAAATAGTGCAAAAATGTGAAAAGGCACTACAGGATGCATCTTGAATAAACGAAAACCTCGACCAGATGTTGTAAACTTAGAACAGTAATTATGTTCTAAGAATGTTGATAAAAAAGAACAGGAATTTACAATATATACATTTGCCTGCATAGTATCCCAAGTGTTCCATCGACTGCACTCTTCTGGATGAGGATCTCGGATGTTGTTCCTGGGATCTGCTGGAGCCACTCTCCCAGTTTGATGGTCATCGTCCCTAAACCCCTGGTGCCCTGATTGCTACCAGAGCCAGTGTTTCCTCTTCTTTTAGCGTCTCATGTTCCTTGTTGCTGATGTTGCTATCTCTTGCGATTGCTACATCCATCACTATGACTCTTTTCTGCTGTTTATCCATCACTATTATGTCTGGTGGTTTGGCTATTACCATCTTTTAAACAATTTTCTGGTATACGATGTCTTATCAAAGATAACCCATCCACACTCTAAGAGCATCCACACCATCATCAATCAAATTCTTCGTCTGAGCAGCTGTCACTACTACACAGACATACACAGAGACAGAGCGAGAGAGAAGAAGGATGAAAGTGAACACAGCAACAAATGAAAAGAACCAAACACCATCAATTCTTACCTACCTCAACCCTCTCAGTTTACAGAACAAGCAAATGTGAGAACTGTGACTCACCATTCCCCCCCACCACCTGGAGCTCAGGATACTTCTGTTTAATGTAGTTAATCATGCTGATCTGAAACACCGAGTTTCCCTGAGATGAGTCCTAAAACAATAGACACAGCCTTCAGACCAAATTCACTATGTCCAATCACAGTCCTGTGTTACACAGCCTCATAGCAAAAATAGTTTGTCATTTGATTCAGGCACCATACTCAGTATGGAGACTAATCCCACTCCCTTTAGGACCTTAAGACCTACCAGCACCACCACGTCCACTCCTGCCTGCACGAGCAGGTCCAGCCGGTACTTGTCATCCTCACGGGTAACGATGGCAGCGCCACACAGCAGCTGTTTGCGGGAGTCTTTAGAGGCCAGAGGGTAGTCTCTGTTCTTCTTCAGATCAGTGCGAGCAATTATAGCCACCAGCTCATCACTGTCGTTCACAATGGGCAGTTTACCTGCAATCAACAAGCGTCCCCACGACCGACCCGTTACTCAGAGAAGAAGTGGAGAAGTGAAAATAACCTTTCAAAGTCCTTTAGAAGCAGTTTCACTTCTCAAGCTGAAAAGATGAAGAATCAGACCTTTTTTTGCTGCACTGCAGGATGTCATTGGCCTCTTTGAGTGTAACACCTGCTGGTGCAACCACTAAATCTTCCCTCTTTGTCATTGCCTGGCAAATATCACAAATAAATCACAAAAAGATGTGCGTTTAAAGAATGTGATTTTATACACACACACACACACACACACACACACACACACACACACATATATATACACATTTTTTATTTTTATATATATATATATATATATATATATATATATATATATATATATATATATATATATATATATATTGCCCTCTTTCACACACTGACACAGAAATATCACAATTTCATGATAGTTCTATTCCACCTATATTTTTAAGCATTGTATGTCATATGTGATTCATTTGTGTTTTTAAAAACCTTTTGTATATTGTATGTACAATCAAAGATGAATCACAAACCTCTTCCAACAGCCGGTCATAGTCCTTCTCTGAGAGGAAGTCAATGTCTCGTGACGTCACGATTCCCACAAGCTTGCTGCCCATCTTGCCGGTTTCGGTGACAGGGATTCCAGAGAAGCCGTGTCGCACCTTGGCCTCAAACACATCTCCGACCGTGTGCTGTGGACTCATCACCACCGGATCCGTGATGAAGCCCTGCTCGAATTTCTGCCATGACACCATATATTGCTCTGCTGATGAGAGGCCTCAGGGAAGCTTGTGTGTAAATCTGCATGTTCAACGTGTTGTTCATTATATTCCTATTAAGACAATTCACTGAAAGTTTGACACCTTAACTTTCCGGACTTCATTTGCTTGGAACTCTGGGGTGCAATTGTGATGGATGATCCCAATACCGCCCATGAGCTGTAATACAAAATCACAGAAAGCTAAATGGAAAAGCAACAGGACTTCATGGTTTTGAGTGTGTGGGGGATACTCACAGCCATAGCGATGGCCATGGAGGATTCAGTCACAGTACCCATGGGGGAGGAAATAAGCGGCGTCTTCAGGGTTATCTTCCGGGTCAGAGCAGAGGTCAGATCCTGAATGACAGACGCAAATGGTAACAGAAAGGAACCAATGTTCTACAGAACAATTATCTTTGTTTATGTTCATGCTTGTATTTTCATACAGACTATGCATTGCACAAAGATAAGAACAGTTTGGGGTGTTACTTTGGACAGCTTTCACATATGCACACATCTCTATCCCATTATTAATTTGACTTCAAGTGACTTGGATGTGCTCATTCAAAGCACAAATATTGCTGTTTTTATAAGCAGGGCATCAGTTTAACCTCCCTGTGGTAAGACAGACAAAAACATCCTACGTTCTCTCCCACATTCTAGCACACACACACACACACAAAATGTAACACCAAATATAAATACCACAATATATACTATCCCATATCCATTACACATGGGAATTTTGGTTCGCGCCTCCCTCACACTGTCATACACACACACACACACACACACCCACACACCCCTCAGCCTCTCTGCCTGTGACAACACACCCTATGCACCTGGGATGCCAACACCACCAATTTTGCACATCTTATTTGCACTCCTTCATCCCTCTCTTACACTATGCCACACTCCACCCTCTGTTGTAGTCGTGTTCACACTACATGGCAACTGACTCAGCTCCTCCATCTCACTGAAGGTAGAGGAGACCGCCAGCTCACTAATTAATTAGGAAGATCCCGCCCCCTCCACTAAATCATTACTAGATGTGCTGTATTTACTGAAACACACACACTGGTAAGCCCTTATGGGGCATGTCAGGATACCTGCTGAGCTGTTTTGGTGCATTTTGCAAAAGTACTCACCACTTCATCTGAGGTAAAGTCAATGAAGCCAGGCAGGATCAGAAAATCACTGAATCAAAGACCACAGAACAAACAAACAAAGAAAAACTGATACTAAAAATACATTATACTAACAACCTAGCAAATACAAGTCACATCAGAAGTAGATGTACGCTAAAGAAAGGCTATTCTGTCTGTGCTCTCATGTAAACAGAGTTAAAACGTAAGCGTTTTACTGATCCGCGGATCGAAATATTTATCCAGTGGGTGTTGGCCGAGGATGCTAAAGCTATTTCTATTCGTTACGCTTTGCCCTTTCTCCATTTCGACGTGCTATCCTTTTATTCGGGAGAGCCGATGTCTCGCATTCGCAGCATGCAAACAACAACCGTCATTATCGTACTCAAGTAGTACACACGGATTTAGTGTGATATACTTCCAAGACTGAACAATGATGCTTTATTCTTAGTGAATGTGAATGAAAATCCCGCTTCTCGGGTTACTCACAAGACGATAGCGTCGCGTACTTCAGACAACAAAAAACGACGTCAAGGAACACAGCTGGTCTTCATCTGCGACCGTTACAGACTAGCCTCTGTGGCATCTCTCAAAGTCAAGCGAAAGTCTAGCCCTTAGCTAAATCACCCAGAATCACAGTTGGAGTTTACACATTTTAAAGACTCGACCTGCTCAGTTTGAGAAAACTCTCATCCTCTCAACGTGGTGGATGACGACGGGACATTTTAAGGGCGCTCACGTCTCTCAGCTCCGGCATGGAACTGAAATACTGATAGTGCGTTTCAGTTGGATTTGGATGTGAAGTGAGAGAGAACAGACGGGCGATGCGCCTTTGTTTTACTGTCCACGCTATTAGCTGGCCAGCCCAGTTCAGGTCTGACGTGTGAAATTTACGTTTGGATGAGACAAAAATGTTTTTGACTTGGGTTGAAATAATCATCTTGCTTATAAAAGGAGGACTGGTGATGTAGCAAATCCACACAATCGTTTTGAAGCCGTGGTCAGGCTGCCCAATACTCAACTTTATTATGTTATTCACAAAGGATCTGACACAGCCCCCAACTGAGCTTTAAACACCTGGAAGTTAATTTAGTCCATTCTGTAAATTGAAATGTACAGAGATATGGGTCTGTAAAACAAATGGAATGTGATGCTTTTGAGCATTGCTATGGCAAAATGTTTTCATATCTGTTCTACAACACAGATTATATCGGTCTTGATAATATAATTCTTAATCAGATTTATGGTCCTTTTTACTCTGATGACATGGGAATGTTAATATGATGGGCAAAGAAGGCAAGCAGTTATATTTGAGTAGTGCTGGACATTATAAATGAGTAAACATCACTATTTACACATTAGGACATTTTATTATACTATGACATGACTGTATTTCTCTGTAGAGACTGTAAATGTATAGGTCTATTTTATGTGATGATAATCCCCGAAAGGAATGTGTTCTTCTGAGACCAACAATATGGAATTGGGCTAAAATTGCACATCACTGAGAACCCAACCCAGTCTGTGCAACAGTTTAAAAGTACACAATCCAAAAGAAAAATAAAGTCCACTCCTAATGAACTTGTTTAGTGACACTAACGTTAACCTAGTGATGCAAACATGGTTAATTTTGCTGATCAGCACTCCTTTGAAACCGTAGGAGTCTCACCTCTCTGGTTCGTAGCCAGCCTGGATGCGCGTGGCGCTGTAGCGCTGAGCTGCAGTCTCATGCCCATGAGATGTGTTGTGGCCAAATGGCCCCTGGTGCTCAGGGTCGCGAGGCGACAGCTGCAATCTGGCTGGCTCTGTGTCGCCCACAATGAGGCGGTAGTCGATCTGGTAGCTGTCGTGCTTGCCATTGGCAAAGTGCTCATAGACATGGCCCTCCATGTAAGCGATGTCCAGTACTCCAATCCTCCTCTACAACCCTGCGTGAGCTGACGCCCCGGGCCTCCGCCCACCTCCCCTCTCCACCTGCACCACAGAGCGGCTCCTGGGACACTGCGTGCGCATTCACCAGTGGTTGTGCTGGAGCCACGCACACAATCCAAGTTTGTTCCTCAGATCGAGATGGAGAGCTTTCTCTTAGCTGAGGAGCAGAGTAAGAGATTCATCCAACATGCATCATACAAGCAGCAGCTGAATCAGGTAGAATGAAATACGGCTCTGATAGAGGCTTCGTCCCAAACAAAATAAAGCTACTGGGTGTCTTGGTAAGACTCTGTAAGTGGTGATCCCTAAAAAGGCCTGTCTGCTGCCATTGGACTACTGTTTTCTCTAAAGTGCTGTCTGGAATGTTGTCAGAGACAACATTCAGAGGGATTGGGAAGGAAAGCCTCTTAGTCACTACCTGTACTGCCCTCATTGCCATTGAAATATAACAAGGTTACAGTCAAGCTCTGAAGCTTCACTCAACACTCTGCCCAACCGCCTTTAATGCTCATAAAGTAGGAGTTTGCAGAATTTGTTTGTTGTTATGCTACACACTAAATGCATGGCACACAAATGTTTGATGCAGCAAAATGTCAGTGCTTTTTTAACAAAGGAGAAATGAGCACATAAGCACCTTCCCTATATTATGTGAAGATGGATAATAAAATGATAACAGGTGTATCTATTTGTTGTTCTTATTTTAATATTCACATCAGGCTTGTGATTTTGCAAGGAAATTGTAACATAAATGTTCCTAGTGTTCTAGGGTTACTCTCCTGGGCTCATATTCTAATACAGGTGTGATAAGAACTTATATTTCTAAAAGAAACAATCTTTAAGAAACAACTGCATTTGCATAAAGGATTTATCTTTTATCTTAATGCTTTAATGTTTTAGTGTGCTAATGTCTGATTTTAAGTACACTTAGTTAAAAAGGCTACCACAAGTACTGTTCAAGTTCAAGTTCAAGTTTGGTTTATTCGTCACATACATAGTCATACACAGCATAACTCGCAGTGAAATGGTGGAGAGTGCTCTGTCCAAACTGAGGAAAAGAAAACAGGGGTGCATAGAGAAATATAGACATTCTCTATATGTGAAATATATATATGCAAAGATAAATCTATATATTCTATGTATGTACAAAATATATTAACAATGTATGTACAATATATGTATATTATGATTATATACACAATGTACAATGTATATGGTTGTGTATATATGTACACAATCTACAGAATGTACAGATCCATTTCGTATAATAACATATCTACAGTTGTTGTGTAACAAGGTCATTGAATATAAATATATATATACAGATATACAGTTATGTTACATTGTGGTGGTGGTCCCCACAGTTTATCAGTTTCCCTGATTCAGGGCCCGAATGGCCTGTGGGAAGAAGCTGCTCTTCAGCCTCTCTGTCTTGGTCTTCAGGGAGCGAAAGCGCCTCCCTGACCTCAACAGAGAGAAGAGTCTATTGTTGGGATGGGTGGGGTCCTTCACAATCCTCCTGGCCTTGGTCTGGCACCGCTTGTAGTAGATGGTCTGCAGGTCAGGAAGTTCCGTGTGAGTGATGCGCTCTGCTGAACGCACTACCCTTTGGAGTGCTTGTCTGTCCTGCTTGGTGCTATTCCCAAACCAGACTGTGATGTTCCCCGTGAGGATGCTCTCGATAGTGCAGGTATAGAAGTTCCGCAGTACCTTGGAGGGCAGTCTGAAGGACAGGTCCTGCGAGATGTGAACACCAAGGTACCTGAAACTATCTACTCTCTCCACCGTGGTTCCACTGATCCTCACAGGTTGGTAGTGCCGCTCCTGCTTCTTGCTGCAATCCACGATCAGCTCCTTTGTCTTACTGACGTTTAGGAGGAGATAATTTTCCTGGCGCCAGTTTTCCAGGTGTTTAATCCAGGTAGGCCCTCTCGTCGTTGTCCGAGATCAGACCCATGACAACGGTGTCGTCAGCAAACTTGACAATGATGGTGGAGCTGGAAGTGGCTGTGCAGTCGTAGGTGTACAGTGAGTAGAGCAGGGGGCTTAGGACACAACCCTGAGGAGCTCCAGTGCTGAGGGTGAGGGTGGATGAGGCGCAGTTGCCCACCCGTACTGATTGTGGTCTGTCTGTTAGGAAGTTGGAGATCCAGTCGCACAGGGATGTATGCAGTCCTAGATCCCCCAACTTAGTAGTGAGTAGGGAGGGGATGATAGTGTTAAATGCTGAACTGTAGTCGACAAATAGCATTTTAACATAATTTCCCCTCCCTTCGTCCAGGTGAGTCAGTGTAGTGTGGAGCAGATGTGCAATTGCATCGTCAGTGGAGCGGTTGTGGCGGTATGCAAACTGCATTGGGTCCATGGAGGCTGGCAGTGAAGATGTGATGAAGTCTCCGACTAGCTTTTTAAAGCACTTCATCACGACTGATGTGAGGGCGACAGGTCGGTAGTCATTGAGGTCGGAGGGTCGAGGTTTCTTCGGGACGGGGAGGATGGTGGATCGCTTGAAGCTGGACGGGACGATACCGAGCGTCAGGGAGAGATTGAAGATGTCGGTGAATACCGGGGCTAGCTGATCTGCGCAGGCTTTGAGGACCCTCCCGCAGATACCGTCTGCTCCCATCGCCTTCCTGGTATTCACCCTTTTAAACACTCTTCTCACGTCACTCTCCGTGACGATGAGAGGGCGCTGTTCTATGGTGGGCCCCGCGCATGTGCCATTGGCTGCGCCGATAGTGCCATTAGCACTAGCGCTGCTAGCATTAGTGCTGTTAGCACTAGCGCCGTTAGCATTAGCGCTGCTAGCATTAGCGCCGTTAGCATTAGCGCTGCTAGATGTAGCCTCGAAGCGAGCGAAGAATGTATTCAGCTCGTTCGCCAGAGACTCATCCGCACTCATCAGTCCGGAGGGTGGGCTCCTGTAGTCCGTGATCGTCCGTAGTCCCTGCCACAGGGATCTAGAGCCACTCCGCTGTCACTAAATATTAACTAGTTTCAACTTTGCTAATAGTTCTACTGATTTTCATAATTTTCTTCTTCTTTCCATTTGTTGAACATTAAACAGCTCTGTTTCATCTCTCTCTCTCTCTCTCTCTCTCTCTCTCTCTCTCTCTCTCTCTCTCTCTCTCTCTCTCTCTCTCTCGAAGCTCCGCCTTGTGGTTTTAATATGCTCATCCACAATTCAATATAGAGCTCTACAGTCTATATCTGCAGAGCTGATGAGTTTATAAAAGTCCACACTGCAAAATGTGCATAGTACTGACGTTTACATTACAATGCTCTGTCCAGTCATGCCAAAGCCAGTTTTCTTTCAATTCAATGTATGTAAATGAATTACTTGAAGACATGAATAGAAATCTATAGAGGCATTACTCATTATGTCATGACCCTGTTATCTATTAGAAACCCACAATTTATCTGAATTAATTATTCATAAATAAATTGTCAGTTCATGTCCATTCAGATTTCAGTGGAGATCAGCAGGGGTCTATTGCTGTGTATTATTATTCATAACACTGTCCCTGCAAACTGTGAGAACAGACACACACAGGTTATTTTCCAGTCCTTGAGTGCTTTTGTGGCACTGCTTGACAGTTGGTGGAGTGTTCCCTAAAAGAGCCACTGAGCATGATGGATTCGGTAGTAGGAGTTTAGTGAGCAGAGAGGACGAAGACTTACGAGTGCAGGCCATGAACACCCCCCTCCACCTGAGCAGACATGGTCCTCTTCTCAAACTTCAGCTCTCCAGAGTACATCATAGAGCTACACTCAACATAGAAAATGACATTACACACAAGCATTCACTCACACACACCTTCCTCTCTTCCATTTTCTGCTGACCTTCCAAAGAACCCTTGATGCTATAAAAGATAAGAAAGACCATAAATAGAAATGTGTTTGTAGACAAAATATATCCTAGCATTTGAAAAACTGATGTTTTTCAGTGTACATGAAAAGGGAAGTAGATTCATCTGAACCCACATCTTGTTTTTTCAGTAGATGAGTACTGCTGTTGAGCCTTCTTACAATGACAATGGTTTTATTTAAGCCCTATTCAGTAATTACACAACACTGAAAACATCACAGTAAAACAGCAGTATGACCAGCACTTAAGAGTAAATACCTGAGTGCTTTTCACTTGGCTTAGAAGATTTTAAAGCATGCATTAATGCTACATAAGACCATATTGGGGTATTTGAGAAAATCAACAGCAAAGCTAAAGGTCCAGAGATTATAAAGGTTACCTTGAAGGTGATACACATAATATGGGTTTTCCCAGAAACTAGTAAACCCAGCTGACATTTGCTAGACAGCAAACATTGGAGGTGTCTAGTGGACAGGAAATATCTACAATAAACCTTTTATATTTCTTTATCAGGGAGTGTGTATTCTCACAACAGTTTTGAGGAAAATTGCAAATAAATGAAAATCCAGGAAGTTGCAAACAAATTTGATTCTTTTCACTAAACAATGGTTTCTCAATTGCATGCATCTGCGTGCACAAGGAAAACAACTCCTAAATAGAAATAACATTATCACATTAAATGATTTAAGGTATATGATCACAGGAAACAAAAGAAAGTCTGATTGCCTTTAAACTAGGTTTGAATCCTTTAAGCAGACAACCTCAGAGCAATGGAAAACTGAGCCGAAAGCAAAAACTTTGGCCAAGTGTGAAAAGGCCATCCATAATTACCATAATAAATGTTATCTCACGGTGCACCCTTGTTGAAATGATGATCAAGTAGAAATGTGTTCATTTTCAATAGACTAGGTTCCTTTTTTCCATTACACTAGCATAATGTCCTTAGTGGTTGCAGCCTATTCTGGTAACACCCTCATAGCAGGACAAACATTATAGAAGTATGGATAGGCTTGCTTGGTGAATGTTTGTCTGAAGGTGTGCACATATCTGTTGTTGAGAGGATCAAAGAAGGAGATCAGACCACTGTCCCAGTCCAGGAGCACTCTGATCTGCTGGAGGGTCTGCTTCATGGCAAGAGGCATCAGCCTCTCGTCTGACACTCCTATCCCATATTTACCCTTGTACTAACCCACTTGCCACAAGCCATGCTTTATGAGGTCCTCACAGACTCACAGAAGAAAAAGTGATACAGCCTATTAAAGAATGTCATGCTTCAGTTACATGCTTTTTTCTGTACTCACACTTCCTCCAAATGTCTCACAGAATCAAATCATTTTCAACCTGCCATGAAGTGGATACAAATCAACAGAACGGCATAAAGAGAAACCACAACAACAGATGAATAAACAAAACAAGACTTTCCATGTTCAACTTGACATCTTTATTAGTTGGTAGTTGTTTAGTTGTTTTTATTTTTTGCTTTCTGCGGAATATGTAAGGACCTGTTTCCACTGAAATATAAATCACTAAACAGAACTAAAGTGCTGAAAGGCATATGTGGAAAAGGAAAACATTACACAATCAAAAACATCCATATTTTGTGCATCTTACTAATTAATTAAATTTCAGTTCTAATTCAATGATTACATCCAACCTAGACATACAGGTTTTGCCTGTTAGAACATAGGGGAATCTTTTTAGCAATATATATTGCTGACTGAACTGACTGGCATCTATTTAGTGCAAATCTCATGGTCATTCCATGGAAAACTACAATGAACACAAGCTGCAGTACAAGATCTCATCATGCATCTTACTGAGATGTAATCTGATCTCCATGTACTGTTCAGAGGAATTCAAAGTCTTTGTCCAGCTCTTTGAAATTAAAATATTAAGTCACAAATAATGATTCCTATGAACATTAAACATATGTAACAAATGTGTCTTTAATAACAGGAACATTGAAAGGAGAAACAGTAACTTCCATAAACTGTAAGAAACAGGTGAACTGGGCTTGGCAAGAGTAGAGGTTAAGAAAGGTCTGCTTGTGTGTGCACATGTGTGCATGCATACCAGCTTGTTCAATATTATTTTTCATTTTTATCACATACTGAAAGTTGCCTAGGTGCTCTGCTACATCAGTCACCATTCCAGAGGCCTTGATCCTGAAAGAACATGCAGGAATGGATGTTGGCAGATTCCATGTGCTGAATGTACACATAGAATTAACAGATACAGAATATATCCTCCTACAAGAGAGGTTTATTGGTAGCTACAAATACATAAAACAGTTTAGTCAAAGTGTTTCCAAAAAAGATCTTATAGCAACTTTAATGATAAAGCATACCAGACTTCACAAGTATTTTTGTTGCATAATTATCTCTGACTCACCCACTAGAGGGCACAACATCCCTATTTAGTCATTTAGTGGTAGTGAATGGCCTGGGCCAATTAAAATTAGACTAACCTTAGCCTTCTATGTTTTATTAAATTATCCTCTCTTCATTATGTTACACCTACATGATTCAATTATTTCTCCAATTCCCACAATGCCTTAGACTCAACCGTCACACTAATCCTTTAAGGTAGAAGTTCTCCTATTGATTGGTTGTCAGCCTTAGTCAGCTTTATGATTGTATAAGAGACATTAAATTTAAATTATTCAATTGTTTAGTTATTGCAATTAATTTGTTTAAAAAATGTTACAATGGCGTAATAGTCAGCAAATATATCTATGTGTAAGGATATAGGCATGCAAATTTTGATACAAGGTTTCTTATTTATGCATTTTTGATGATGATTATACTACTGCAGCACTGTGTGATGCTAATTAGACTACTGAAGTGCTCTGTGATGCTAATTAGACTACTGAAGTGCTGTGTGATGCCAGCTAGACTACTGCAGTACTTTATGATACCAGTTAGACTACTGCAGCACTGTGTGATGCTGATTAGGCTAATACAGTGCTGTGCGATGTTGATTAGACTGCTGCAGTGTTGTTCTTTATGGGCTTCCTGTCTGTAGGTTAAAGAAGCTGCAGAACATTCAGAAAATGGCTGCTGGAGTTCTTACACACACCAGCTTAAAGGAACATATAACTACTACACTCAAACATTTACAATGGGTTCCTGTTCGTGGCTGTGTGCAGTACAAAATCCTTCTCTTGGTTTTTGCCCTCATGGTCTGACCTGTCCATCCCTTTCTGGTGTTCCTCATATGTCTTTTCCTTCACTCTGTCTCCATCCCTCTGACACTCATCTGCTCTCTGTCCCTCACATCACACTCTGCACTATTGGCGTTTCTGGAGCTGCAGACCCAAGGCTTCTTCCTCCAGCTGCTCATTTCCAAGAATTTCCTAACTCATCTCTTTGTCTGAGATTATTTCAACCTTTAATTGGTTACTATAGTATGCACTTGCATCAATATTATGTCTATTTTTTTTAACCAGTTTTACTCCCTCCTGTTATCTTATTTATATATTTGAATCTTCTTTATATTTTATTTGACCTTTTTTATATTGTATGAACTTGTAAAGTGCCATTGGGTAACAAGAAATGCCCGTAATTTCTTAATTAGAATAAAATTCTTCTTCTTCTTCTTCTTCTTCTTCTTCTTCTTCTTCTTCTTCTTCTTATTATTATTATTATTTTTATCAAACATTGTATTGATCATCCTTTCAAAGGTTGCTGGTGTTACTTTTGGGCTATTATTATCAAATTTAGAATGGTGCGTTTTGCCTGGAATTAGTTTCTTTTGTATTGAGCAACCTAATGGAAAAAGTTATTCTTGAGCAGATAATCTACTATTTTTCACTTAATGAATCATTGATTTCAAGCATGCCTATAAAGCAGATCATTCTACGTGCACAGCACTGACAAAAATGATCGACAAGATATTTTTACAAGAAAATAATGGTCGGAATCGTATTACTTGACTTTACTGTGGCATTTGTTATTAACAAAACAAAGTATATATGGGTTTAGTCTATGGTAAAACAGCAGTTTCTCCTCCCCTAGATGCTTTCATTGTGGTGTTTCCCAGGGGAGCTGTCAGGAAAGAGCTGTCTAAGCTCTGGTTAGCTGAGAATGAATCTGCAAGCCTCACACTGCCCTGTCAGTAAGGAGAGCGAGCATGCCTCTCTCATGGCTCAGAACTCAGGAGAGGCTGGCCTGCGGTCTAATGGGCGTCTTTAGGAATATCTGTGATAGTAAACACAATATAAATTATGCGAGAGCTCAACATAGTCACACTGCCAGGCAGGTTAGTTAAACCAAAACCCAAAACAGATGCAGCGTGCAGATCTGTATTGTCTTGGTCACCACAGTATGGAACAAGTTACCAACTATGATCATGGGAGTACACAGTTTTGTTGGTGGAGCCCAGGAAGAGCAGCTGCTACCTCAGCTAATGGGGATCCAAATAAAGACACAAAAAACAAAGAAATTTCAGTAGTTATAGGAAGTAAAGCTGTTCTGTAGAATTCAGAATTACAACTCAGACTGCATATTTTTGCAGGACACAGTTATATTGCTTTGCTGACAAATATGAAAGGATGATATAAAAGTTGTTGTTTTGGAGCAGAACAGCATCTAGTCTGGTAGGCTACTACTTCAACTACTCACTTCTTCAAGAGGTATCCACAGTACTTCAGGTACAAACCGTTCTATTCTATCCTCTACAGATTTCTGTGAGTTTATGTTTGCATAATATGAATTTCTGTTTACATTCATCAACTTTTTTATGAAATATACTGTATAGTGAATTTGTTGAAGTCTACACCATAATGAAGTTTATGAAAAAACAATGTTTATGAAAAAAAGCATTTAAATGCTCCTCAATCAAAGAGTATTAATTTTGTAAAATGGTGGGTAGTTAAAATAGTATTATTTTCTGCTTTCTACTAATTTTACTTCACTTGTTGTGAAGGAAAAAAAAAACTACTAAGCAACCACATGTAACTTATGATGTGTTCTAATCTGAAATTGTTTAGTGGATGAAACACTGCAGGTGCTGTTGTTGTTAGTGCTAACTGCTTTATAGTACAGAAATAATAAATGCTGAATCTCCTGATTGTCTTATTATGGCTTTATGTTATACAAATTTTCTGCCTTACTCTATTTTAGGGAAAACAATGGCGCTGTCAAAGCTCAACCAAGCTACTAAGAGTTTCACCAAAGCACAGGATTACAGAAATGACATCATGCTGCTGATGCAGCCCTATGCTAACTGGGAGCAGTATCTATTGCCGGCACCCGTCTCCATCGATTTACTGGCTCAGCTGGTACGCATTTCTGCTGCAGATGACTTCTCCATCAATAAAAATCCACCAAAAGACGGGTTCAAATTCATCAGATACCCCAATTCTTTTAGGGCCTGCCTCTTTCAAGTATGTAATGGTTGCTGGCAAGCCTTTAATGTTGCTCACAAGAACATGGACCAAATTCGTATGTACACCGGACAGGTTCCAGAGTACATCAAAAACTCAGTTGGGCTCATAATACAGGAGGATGATGGTCTTGTCCAAGCCTTCTTACCAGCTGAGCTTCAGAACATTGCGCACATATCATCAGAATGCTTAAACCTGGCCATCATGACTGAGAAACAATTCTCAGATATCATCAAGCTGATGCAAGAACTGGTGGAGGCTTTGGTGAATGCAAGACAGAGTCATGATGAGGAGATGGAAGAAATCAAGAAAAACATTGAGATAGCAAAGATTAAACGGGCTGAAGCTAAGGAGGCAAGCGACAGGGCCGAGGCTGCTTTCAATCTGGCTAATGAAAGATTAGCTGAGGACAGAAGGGCCTACCAGCAAGCAATGAAAGATTTGCCAAGTGGATGGGGCCTTTTTGGCCTGAAGCTAATATCAAGTATGTCAGAGCAAGCAATATCAATAGCCTGTGCGTTTGCAACAGAATTTCTTCCAGGACAAATTATCCAAACCTATCTCCAGCGGACACTATTACACCAAAAGCCATAACACATGTGATCAAAAACTGAAAAGGCACTCCTGAAAGCCACAGAAACATGGCCACTGGAATGAAGAGTAACGTGGATGAAATGTTGGCAACAAGTAACATATTTTCTAAATCTATAACATTTCTACTAGTGGTTGAGAAAATGGAAGAACTTTGCAAAGGTAAGGAAATAAATTGGCCTGAGGTGTATGATCAGGAGAAGCAAACGGTAAAGTCTGATTACTTGGTGGGACTATTTCAGCAAGTCAGCAGAGATATACAGCAAGAAGCTGAATGCCCGATTAAATCCGAGGCACTAGGCATCTGTGACAAGGGTATCTCCACTTTAACAGAGCTAGGTAAATATGCTCCAGAGGGGAAATGTGATGATGCCAAAACAGAGGAGCTTATTAAAGCCATTGACGAACTGAATGTAAGGGCCATGGCCTTTTATTCCAAAAGCAAGTCTTTTACAAATCAGCCATCTTTCTTGACAGCACCCCCCAAGTCAAGTCAACAGCAAATCTATGACTCAGCAAATACAGATGTGGTCCAGATGCACTTAAGACAATCTCATCTACGTCTACAAATGGCTGAAACCCAGCTAAAAATTGCAAATGAACGGAACGAGAAGACTATGGACAACTTGGATCAGAAGAAAAAAGCTCTTGCTGAAATTGTGAGTGAGCTGAAACATTATAATCTCAAGGAGATCGACTTCAACAAGAGAATTGTGGTGCTAGCGAAAGGCCTGGAAATCATGGGGCAGGTGAAAGAACAGTGGGAGAAACTGGTGCACTTCTTTCAGATCATTTCAAACATTGTTAAGACCACTCTTAGTGAAAATCTTAAACATTTTAAGCAGACTGTTGAAATAGCTGTAGAGAACAACTACACCTACAGCATGTTTGTCAAAGACAAAATCTACACTAATGCTCTGAATACTTCTGCCTACGCCTATTTGGTTAACATGATGTCTACCACTTACACTGAGGTGTCTGTCCAGTACCTGATGAACAATGTCAGTACTCTGGGAAGACTGATGACCATGGATCCAAACTCACCTCAGTTCCTTGCAGAGATTGACAAGTTAGGGAAGGAATGCGAATCTGCCCAAAATGGTATCAACAGCCTTGCAGCAAGAAACAGGAAGGAGTTTTACAACAGATGCGAGGAAAGAATAACTCAAATCAAGACAATCCTTACCCCAGCACTGGCCCCACTGAGTGAAAAGGACAATCTCAATCTGAAGAAGGCAATAGATGCAATGAAGGAACCAATTCAGAAGGTGGAGGAAGACAAACCAGCAACTGAGATGAAGGCTATAACTGAGGATGATGCTGACCAATATGCATAACTTCATAATAGTGCATTTAATAGTGCATTTTCCTATACTTTTCTTTTCTTTTTTCTGTCATTTTAATGTAGTATGTATACAGTATTACATTTGACAAAAACATGATTAGAAGGTTTGACCTAATTCCTGTCTGTTAATTTATTCTGAATAATCAATTTTGTTCTTTTGATTAAATTACTGCAGCATCATACTGTCTCGTATTGTTTTTCTTTGTGATTCAAAGAACTTTAAAATCCAAGAGGTAATATGTATGCCAAACAAACAAACAAAAAAACATTTCAGATTGCAGAGTAGCTATTACTAATTATTAGCTATTGCTCATCTCTTTTTCAGTAGAAAAAAGAAATTGGAGTTTAGATTTACTAAAGTGTAATGAGTGAACTAAAGCCATTA
Organism: Electrophorus electricus; assembly: GCF_041902795.1. Taxonomy (NCBI): domain Eukaryota; kingdom Metazoa; phylum Chordata; class Actinopteri; order Gymnotiformes; family Gymnotidae; genus Electrophorus; species Electrophorus electricus. The sequence continues at coordinate 136,218 of NW_027658771.1, read as the reverse complement.
GATTTTAGTAAACTCACAATTCTTCACACATTAATTGTGTTGCACATTGAGTGTGAGTGCAGTGTGGTGAACAGAGGAATACAGGCTCAGTAAAGGAAGTAGCAGTTCTTAGCAGCTAGGGTGGTACTGATGGGCCCAACATCTTAGTAAAAACAAAGTCTGACACTTTACACAAAAAAGAAATCACAGACACTATGATTTCATTATTTCAAAACATTAGCTATAATGAATCATTTTAGTGAATTATTATGATTATGAATTATGACTGCTCAAGTAAGGACATCCATGTATGCAAACAAAGCCATTATAATAAACACTCTCTCTCTCTCTCTCTCTCTCTCTCTATATATATATATATATATATATATATATATATATATATATATATATATATATATATATATATATATATATATATATATATATATATATATACAGTGCATCCAGAAAGTATTCACAGTGCTTCACTTTTTCCACATTTTGTTATGTTTCAGCCTTATTCCAAATTGGATTAAATTATTTTTTTCCCCCTCAAAATTCTACACACAATACCCCATAATGACAAAGTAAAAAAAGTTTGTTTGGAATTGTAACAAATTTATTAAAAATAAAAAAAACAAAAAAATCACATGCACATAAGTATTCACAGCCTTTACCATGACACTCAAAATTGAGCTCATGTGCATCTTGTTTCCACTGATCATCCTTCAGTTGTTTCAACAACTTGATTGGAGTCCACCTGTGGTAAATCCAGTTGATTGGACATGCTTTGTAAAGGCACACACCTGTCTATATAAGGTCCCATAGTTGACAGTACATGTCAGAGCACAAACCAAGCCATGAAGTCCAAGGAATTCTTTGTAGACTACTGAGACAGGATTGTATCGAGGCACAGATCGAGGGAAGGGTACAGAAAAATTTCTGCAGCATTGAAGGTCCCAATGAGCACAGTGGCTTCCATCATCCGTAAATGGAAGAAGTTTGGAACCACCAGGACTCTTCCTAGAGCTGGCCGCCCAGCCAATCTGAGTGATCGGGGTAGAAGGGCCTTAGTCAGGGAGGTGACCAAGAACCCAAGGGTCACTCTGACAGAGCTTTAGCATTGCTCTGTGGAGAGAGGAGAACCTTCCAGAAGGACAACCATTCCTGCAGCACTCCACCAATCAGGCCTGTATGGTAGAGTGGCCAGACGGAAGCCACTCCTCAGTAAAAGGCATAAGACAGCCTGCTTGGAGTTTGCCAAAAGGCACCTGAAGGACTCTCAGACCATGAGAAACAAAATTCTCTGGTCTGATGAAACAAAGATTCAACTCTTTGGCCTGAATGCCAAGCATCATGTCTGGAGGAAACCAGGCACCGCTCAGCACCTGGCCAAAACCATCCCTACAGTGAAGCATGCTGGTGGCAGCATCATGCTGTGGGGTTGTTTTTTGGCAGCAGGAACTGGGAGACTAGTCAGGGAAAGATGAATGCAGCAACATACAGAGACATCCTTGAAGAAAACCTGCTCCAGAGTGCTCTGGACCAGGGTGAAGGTTCATCCAACAGGACAATGGCCCTAACCACACAACTAAGAGAATAAAGGACTGGCTTCAGGACAACTCTGTGAATGTTCTTGAGTGGCCTAGCCAGAGCCCAGACTTGAACCCAACTGAACATCTCTGGAGAGATCTGAAAATGGCTGTACCCCGGCGCACCCCATCCAACCTGATGGAGCTTGAGAGGTTCTACAAAGAAGAATGGGAGAAACTGCCCAAAAATATGTGTGCCAAGCTTGTAGCATCATACTCAAAAACATTTGAGGCTGTAATTGCTGCCCAAGGTGCTTCAACCAAGTATTGAGCAAAGGCTATGAATACTTATGTACATGTGATTTTTGTTTTTTTTATTTTTAATAAAGTTGCAAAAACTCCAAACAAAGATTTTTTCACTTTGTCATAATGGGGTATTGTGTGTAGGAGTTTGAGGGGAATTTTTTTTTTTTTAATCCAATTTGGAATAAGGCTGTAACATAACATAAAATGTGGAAAAAGTGAAGCGCTGTGTGTGTGTATATATATAAATATTTGTCATTTCACTTTTCTTGGGGATTAATTAGTCCAGAGGCCTATAAGAGCTTGTCAAGGAAAAAACGTGTGTATGGGTGCATGCATGTATATGTATATGTATATTAGGAACCAAGCATTAAACCATTAAGCTGCAATAAAACTGAGACACAATTGTCTTGGAGAAAAGAAAAACCATGTTCAGTTAGCACAGGCTGTATCAAAAGCCATAGAACCAGAGGACATTAAAATCATAATTCTCACCTTGCATAATCTCTCATGATTCAACTGTATATGTAAACAGATATGCATTGGTGTGTTGTAAGGTGTTCTGCCATTATCTGATGATATGTTTGCAGAAAGTGTGTTACATCTCTAGAGAGACAATTGCCTCCTGGCCTCTTTTTGGTGGAGAATGGAAAAAGATACACATATACACAGACCCGCGCACGCATGCACACACACACACGCACGCAGCATTAGTTTAGCTGCAGATGCAGTTACTGCATCAACACTTCTAACGTGACTGCCATGTGGCCTCTGCAAGTCCAACCCTCATCAACATGTGCTTCATGTATCTGGATCTCTTTTTATCTCATTCTTATTTTTTATGTCATTCTTTCTCTTTCTCTCTTATCCCTATAGGCTCTATTTGCTTTCTGCTAGCAAACAAGAGGTTAAAAAGACTATTTCCCTTTGTTTGTTTTATCATTTTTATTTTCATTGCAAAATCTGATGTGTGTGTAGTCTTAAATAGCGTCTCATATGGAAGGTAAACACATACTTTCAGAGTTAGACTAATTTGACTGAAACACTAATCAATATCTTAACATTGTTTAACTGCAAAAGTGTATAAATGGTTTTGATAACCACTGAAAAGATATGGAATGATGAAATGTATGTAGGGCCATTCTAATGTACTACTGACCAATCATTCTCTGCCTCAGGAAGTGTCCTTAATCTCTTATCCAACTCTCTGAGAAAAGGAGAGCGATAGAGAGAAACAGACAAAGAAATATGTAAATGTGCAAAGTAAATGTGTGTATCTTGCTTATGGTCAAAGAAAGAAATCTAATAATTCTGTACTAGACAAATGTGTGACAGATTTACTTAGAGAAGTAAAATAGTTTGAGGAGTTCAGAGTTTTAATAGTGTTGCAGAAGAACAACAAAAACATTGCCTGAATTTCAGAATCCCAGAAAACAGGCACAGAAAATTTGAGAGCAGACTGCTAAATTCAACTAAACAATCCAAAAGAGCAGGGGGAGCAGTGCCTGTACCAGACAGCGATGGCGCAGGTCGGGACACTCTCTATGATGCTGTTGCAGACCAGATCAGGATGACGGACATGCTGTCCTTCTTCAGTCTCCTCAGGAAGCAGAGCTTTCTTCACTAAGGAAAAAGTGCTCAGGGACCATGAGAGATTGTTTGTGATTTTAAGAGAGTGTATGTTCTCACTCTTCACTGTATGTATTGGGGTGTGAGGCATTTGCATCCTTCTGTAGTCCATAGTCATCTCTTTTGTCTTTTTGACAACCAGAGAAAGGCATGTCTGGAGAGACTGTGACAAAGGCTTTGACTTCTTTAATTGTTTCTGTATTGTTTTTCATGGTATAAATAAAATGTAAAAAGGCAAATCTAAAGCAAACATATGAATCTAATTAATCTAATTAAGGCTAAAGTGAAAAGAAAGCAAGCCCACAATAGTTTATTCTATTCTGTGTGATGACAATGGAATTGTCAACAAAACCAAAACTGTGATGTCATAATATCACTGACCATTGTCATAATAGCTATTCTTATAATCTGCTTGACAAAGGTAAAATTGGTCAGTCTGTTGACAGAAATGGGAGGTTGCAGCAGCAAAATGCAGTTCTGCTGCTCTCACAGAAGATCTTCGAAGAAGAAGAAAACGAAGATTTTGTTGGACAGGAACACACAAAAAGCAATGAGTAGATTGCAACAAGAACTACCTGACAGAGTAGATACGAAGGAAATTAGAAAACGACACTGTGTTAAAATTGGAAAATTTGAGGAGGAATGTAGTGGGAAGGAGTTGGAGGAGAAGCAGAAGGAGACAAAAAATGAACAGAGTGAAAGATGGCACCTGAAGAGTGAAAGAGAGGATCTAGAGAGTGAAAGACAACACCTGAAGGGTGAAAGAGAGAATCTTGAGAGTGAAAGACAACACCTGAAGAGTGAAAGAGAGGATCTAGAGCGTGAAAGACAACACCTGAAGAGTGAAAGAGAGGCTCTAGAGAGAGAAAGACAACACCTGAAGGGTGAAAGAGAGAATCTTGAGAGTGAAAGACAACACCTGAAGAGTGAAAGAGAGGATCTAGAGCGTGAAAGACAACACCTGAAGAGTGAAAGAGAGGCTCTGGAGAGAGAAAGACAACACCTGAAGGGTGAAAGAGAGAATCTTGAGAGTGAAAGACAACACCTGAAGAGTGAAAGAGAGGCTCTAGAGAGTGAAAACCAAAACCCAAAGTGTGAAAGAAAGAACCTGAAGACGTTATGGGACAAAGCAGTGGGGAAGAAAACTAAGCAGCAGCGCATGGGGAGAGCCATGGCTGGGGAAGCTTTGTACTGCTCAAAGGGACCACACACTTCCCAAGGAGGACCAGCTAAAGAAATCGGTAGTATGCAGAAAGGTTTCCCGAGCACATAAAAAGGCTATGATTACCAACTGGCCAAAGAGACAGACGCTGTGCTTGACTACATCAGAACTATGTTTATAACCAGTCAATATGAACTTCTACCAATCCATCCAAAACCTGATAAAGGAGACCTGAATGACGATACTACTGGAACTACAAAATTACTGGGACTACTACTATTTAACATTCTGAACAAATAAAAATGAAAAAGTCCTCATGTTCTTTAAAAAAAAATAAATCAATAAAATGTAAAAAGCTCAAAAAGCTTTTTTAAACATTGGCAACTGTGTATTTGATTTACCTCGGAATGGGTGCAGCTGGTTCATGGCGCATGTGTTCGAGCTTTAGCCTCTGTATTTGGCATTTCAGTGCATCGAGCAGTTGAAACTATAGCAAGCAAAGGCAAAAGGAGCTGTGCGGTCGATGTTTGTGCAAGTGGTCTTCCACATAGTCCCATGCTGTGCTGGGTTTAGGGTGTGTTTGCAGGGAGAGCCCAGCGCTTACAGGCTAAGAGGATTACAGTGGAGCATTGCAGGGACTGTCAGAATACAGAGCGCGCGCGCGCGTGTGTGTGTGTTTTCTCTACACATTTGGAAGAGAGAAAACAGCTGTGATGTAGTTGATAAAATTGCAGGCCTGGCACAGGCTCTGCTCAGAATGGTGAGAGAGCACTGGAGGAGTTTGGGAGTTTATTAATAGCGTTTAGCTCACTACAGAAGGATTAGATCAGGGCTTTGCTGGGAAGGATGATGATAGGGTTTGATCACACCATTTAGCACAACATTGTCATTGTCCATGCTTGTGTATGGTTCTAAAGAAAAGGATCTTTGTTATTCAATCCAATAAATTTCAAATTCAAATTTTCTGTTTCTCATGAATGAATGTGGACTATAGGATGGGGGGTGTCAACTGTTTGTGTGTGTGCGCGTGTGATTTAGACGGTTGAGAGAGTTGAGAGATAATTTCATGACAACGAACCAATTAAAATCAAAATTATTCACACTGTGTTGACAAGAGACACACACACAAACACACACACACAAAGAGAGAGAGAGAGAAACAAAAAGAATCACAATCAGGGCTCACCAGATCTCTCAGAGTCTCTCTGACAGGCCCTAATCCACTCCGCCAATTGAAAAACAGAAAGTAGCAGAGAGAATAGCAGTGTGGCAGTATATGAATGTGCCCCCAACAAATATATAATTCACACACACACACACACACACACATCTTTCACACTTACACATCCATACTCACATGTACACATGTATACACCATTGAACTACACACATCTATATTCACATGCACAAACAAACACCCCACACAAATGTTTGGTCTTTGTGCAAATTCACTTGGAGGTAGGCCAACATTCTAGATATAAAATATGTGACAATAAACATAGCCTCAGTACGTTTCATTTCATGCATTTACATCTTGATCCACACAAACACTTTCACACTCCTTTGCCTCACACTCACAAACACAAGAAACACTCGGGTGGCCTTCGGTAGCAGGAGGGATGTCAGTGCACAAAACACTGGCTTGAAATGTTTTTAACCCCCATTTCAATGAAGACCATCATACCTTGCAAGGTATAGCATTCTTTCACTCTCCTGGACAACCTCAGGCTGTTCCTGGAACCAGCAAAGCCAGTGGTTTTGGCCTCTGTCTGAAGCACAAAGGGGGTATGCAGGAGGCGTAGCGGAGCATGTCAGGAGGGTGGGCAGAGCCCTCTCCCAGCAGTGGCAGAGGAGAAAGGGCACATGGAGCACAGTGGCTACGGTTGACACCTGCAGGAGGCGACATGTGGGCAGGGCCAGTATGAGCCCACTTGGACCCATCTGCCACCACAGAAAACTCACCTGCTGTGTGTGTGTGTGTGTGTGTGTAGATTTGTTGACATTGTTCATGAGTCAGTGAATCATGTTTTTGGTGGATATCATGTTTTCAGCTCACAAATATTATAAATAATAATACAGGTAATAAAACAGGGAAGAAAGTAGATGTTAGCCGGTGCAGCATTTACTTAATTCATTATTCATCTTTTATGTTAGTGTGTAACTCTCATATTGTAGTCTCCTGAAAGACAGACAGAGGCAAATATAGGCAAAGATAGCATTCAACTGTTATTCAGGGATATCCCACCATTGGGAGTGGACGATTAGGGGTGCTGGAGTAGGAAGGTATTTGTAGTACATTCCTGTTGTAGGCCTTCCTATAGTGTTTAACTGATTTCCATAACTGAAATACATTATAATGTTTAAAAGTTTAGAAACGTGAGCATAATACTCCAGAAGATGTAGCGTCCTGGTGTGTGAATGAGTAGTAATCTTTCTGAAACAATAAGTTTGATTTAATTCTCGTTTTCATTTCCTTGTGGATTGTATTATTTTATTTGAAACATTTGACTCAAAATAAAGAAATAGTGCAAAAATGTGAAAAGGCACTACAGGATGCATCTTGAATAAACGAAAACCTCGACCAGATGTTGTAAACTTAGAACAGTAATTATGTTCTAAGAATGTTGATAAAAAAGAACAGGAATTTACAATATATACATTTGCCTGCATAGTATCCCAAGTGTTCCATCGACTGCACTCTTCTGGATGAGGATCTCGGATGTTGTTCCTGGGATCTGCTGGAGCCACTCTCCCAGTTTGATGGTCATCGTCCCTAAACCCCTGGTGCCCTGATTGCTACCAGAGCCAGTGTTTCCTCTTCTTTTAGCGTCTCATGTTCCTTGTTGCTGATGTTGCTATCTCTTGCGATTGCTACATCCATCACTATGACTCTTTTCTGCTGTTTATCCATCACTATTATGTCTGGTGGTTTAGCTATTACCATCTTTTAAACAATTTTCTGGTATACGATGTCTTATCAAAGATAACCCATCCACACTCTAAGAGCATCCACACCATCATCAATCAAATTCTTCGTCTGAGCAGCTGTCACTACTACACAGACATACACAGAGACAGAGCGAGAGAGAAGGATGAAAGTGAACACAGCAACAAATGAAAAGAACCAAACACCATCAATTCTTACCTACCTCAACCCTCTCAGTTTACAGAACAAGCAAATGTGAGAACTGTGACTCACCATTCCCCCCCACCACCTGGAGCTCAGGATACTTCTGTTTAATGTAGTTAATCATGCTGATCTGAAACACCGAGTTTCCCTGAGATGAGTCCTAAAACAATAGACACAGCCTTCAGACCAAATTCACTATGTCCAATCACAGTCCTGTGTTACACAGCCTCATAGCAAAAATAGTTTGTCATTTGATTCAGGCACCATACTCAGGATGGAGACTAATCCCACTCCCTTTAGGACATTAAGACCTACCAGCACCACCACGTCCACTCCTGCCTGCACGAGCAGGTCCAGCCGGTACTTGTCATCCTCACGGGTAACGATGGCAGCGCCACACAGCAGCTGTTTGCGGGAGTCTTTAGAGGCCAGAGGGTAGTCTCTGTTCTTCTTCAGATCAGTGCGAGCAATTATAGCCACCAGCTCATCACTGTCGTTCACAATGGGCAGTTTACCTGCAATCAACAAGCGTCCCCACGACCGACCCGTTACTCAGAGAAGAAGTGGAGAAGTGAAAATAACCTTTCAAAGTCCTTTAGAAGCAGTTTCACTTCTCAAGCTGAAAAGATGAAGAATCAGACCTTTTTTTGCTGCACTGCAGGATGTCATTGGCCTCTTTGAGTGTAACACCTGCTGGTGCAACCACTAAATCTTCCCTCTTTGTCATTGCCTGGCAAATATCACAAATAAATCACAAAAAGATGTGAGTTTAAAGAATGTGATTTTACACACACACACACACACACACACACACACACACACACTTATATATATACACATTTTTTATTTTTATATATATATATATATATATATATTGCCCTCTTTCACACACTGACACAGAAATATCACAATTTCATGATAGTTCTATTCCACCTATATTTTTAAGCATTGTATGTCATATGTGATTCATTTGTGTTTTTAAAAACCTTTTGTATATTGTATGTACAATCAAAGATGAATCACAAACCTCCTCCAACAGCCGGTCATAGTCCTTCTCTGAGAGGAAGTCAATGTCTCGTGACGTCACGATTCCCACAAGCTTGCTGCCCATCTTGCCGGTTTCGGTGACAGGGATTCCAGAGAAGCCGTGTCGCACCTTGGCCTCAAACACATCTCCGACCGTGTGCTGTGGACTCATCACCACCGGATCCGTGATGAAGCCCTGCTCGAATTTCTGCCATGACACCATATATTGCTCTGCTGATGAGAGGCCTCAGGGAAGCTTGTGTGTAAATCTGCATGTTCAACATGTTGTTCATTATATTCCTATTAAGCTCACTAATTAATTAGGAAGATCCCGCCCCCTCCACTAAATCATTACTAGATGTGCTGTATTTACTGAAACACACACACTGGTAAGCACTTATGTCAGGAAACCTGCTGAGCTGTTTTGGTGCATTTTGCAAAAGTACTCACCACTTCATCTGAGGTAAAGTCAATGAAGCCAGGCAGGATCAGAAAATCACTGAATCAAAGACCACAGAACAAACAAACAAAGAAAAACTGATACTAAAAATACATTATACTAACAACCTAGCAAATACAAGTCACATCAGAAGTAGATGTACGCTAAAGAAAGGCTATTCTGTCTGTGCTCTCATGTAAACAGAGTTAAAACGTAAGCGTTTTACTGATCCGCGGATCGAAATATTTATCCAGTGGGTGTTGGCCGAGGATGCTAAAGCTATTTCTATTCGTTACGCTTTGCCCTTTCTCCATTTCGACGTGCTATCCTTTTATTCGGGAGAGCCGATGTCTCGCATTCGCAGCATGCAAACAATAACCGTCATTATCGTACTCAAGTAGTACACACGGATTTAGTGTGATATACTTCCAAGACTGAACAATGATGCTTTATTCTTAGTGAATGTGAATGAAAATCCCGCTTCTCGGGTCACTCACAAGACGATAGCGTCGCGTACTTCAGACAACAAAAAACGACGTCAAGGAACACAGCTGGTCTTCATCTGCGACCGTTACAGACTAGCCTCTGTGGCATCTCTCAAAGTCAAGCGAAAGTCTAGCCCTTAGCTAAATCACCCAGAATCACAGTTGGAGTTTACACATTTTAAAGACTCGACCTGCTCAGTTTGAGAAAACTCTCATCCTCTCAACGTGGTGGATGACGACGGGACATGTTAAGAGAGAGCAGACGGGCGATGCGCCTTTGTTTTACTGTCCACGCTATTAGGTGGCCAGCCCAGTTCAGGTGTGAAATTTCCGTTTGGATGAGACAAAAATGTTTTTGACTTGGGTTGAAATAATCATCTTGCTTATAAAAGGAGGACTGGTGATGTAGCAAATCCATACAATCGTTTTGAAGCCGTGGTCAGGCTGCCCAATATTCAACTTTATGTTATTCACAAAGGATCTGACACAGCCCCCAACTGAGCTTTAAACACCTGGAAGTTAATTTAGTCCATTCTGTAAATTGAAATGTAGAGAGATATGGGTCTGTAAAACAAATGGAATGTGATGCTTTTGAGCATTGCTATGACAAAATGTTTTCATATCTGTTCTACAACACAGATTATATCGGTCTTGATAATATAATTCTTAATCAGATTTATGGTCCTTTTTAATCTGCTGACATGGGGATGTTAATATGATGGGCAAAGAAGGCAAGCAGTTATATTTGAGTAGTGCTGGACATTATAAATGAGTAAACATCACTATTTACACATTAGGACATTTTATTATACTATGACATGACTGTATTTCTCTGTAGAGACTGTAAATGTATAGGTCTATTTTATGTGATGATAATCCCCGAAAGGAATGTGTTCTTCTGAGACCAACAATATGGAATTGGGCTAAAATTGCACATCACTGAGAACCCAACCCAGTCTGTGCAACAGTTTAAAAGTACACAATCCAAAAGAAAAATAAAGTCCACTCCTAATGAACTTGTTTAGTGACACTAACGTTAACCTAGTGATGCAAACATGGTTAATTTTGCTGATCAGCACTCCTTTGAAACCGTAGGAGTCTCACCTCTCTGGTTCGTAGCCAGCCTGGATGCGCGTGGCGCTGTAGCGCTGAGCTGCAGTCTCATGCCCATGAGATGTGTTGTGGCCAAATAGCCCCTGGTGCTCAGGGTCGCGAGGCGACAGCTGCAATCTGGCTGGCTCTGTGTCGCCCACAATGAGGCGGTAGTCGATCTGGTAGCTGTCGTGCTTGCCATTGGCAAAGTGCTCATAGACATGGCCCTCCATGTAAGCGATGTCCAGTACTCCAATCCTCCTCTACAACCCTGCGTGAGCTGACGCCCCGGGCCTCCGCCCACCTCCCCTCTCCACCTGCACCACAGAGCGGCTCCTGGGACACTGCGTGCGCATTCACCAGTGGTTGTGCTGGAGCCACGCACACAATCCAAGTTTGTTCCTCAGATCGAGATGGAGAGCTTTCTCTTAGCTGAGGAGCAGAGTAAGAGATTCATCCAACATGCATCATACAAGCAGCAGCTGAATCAGGTAGAATGAAATACGGCTCTGATAGAGGCTTCGTCCCAAACAAAATAAAGCTACTGGGTGTCTTGGTAAGACTCTGTAAGTGGTGATCCCTAAAAAGGCCTGTCTGCTGCCATTGGACTACTGTTTTCTCTAAAGTGCTGTCTGGAATGTTGTCAGAGACAACATTCAGAGGGATTGGGAAGGAAAGCCTCTTAGTCACTACCTGTACTGCCCTCATTGCCATTGAAATATAACAAGGTTACAGTCAAGCTCTGAAGCTTCACTCAACACTCTGCCCAACCGCCTTTAATGCTCATAAAGTAGGAGTTTGCAGAATTTGTTTGTTGTTATGCTACACACTAAATGCATGGCACACAAATGTTTGATGCAGCAAAATGTCAGTGCTTTTTTAACAAAGGAGAAATGAGCACATATGCACCTTCCCTATATTATGTGAAGATGGATAATAAAATGATAACAGGTGTATCTATTTGTTGTTCTTATTTTAATATTCACATCAGGCTTGTGATTTTGCAAGGAAATTGTAACATAAATGTTCCTAGTGTTCTAGGGTTACTCTCCTGGGCTCATATTCTAATACAGGTGTGATAAGAACTTATATTTCTAAAAGAAACAATCTTTAAGAAACAACTGCATTTGCATAAAGGATTTATCTTTTATCTTAATGCTTAATGTTTTAGTGTGCTAATGTCTGATTTTAAGTACACTTAGTTAAAAAGGCTACCACAAGTACTGTTCAAGTTCAAGTTCAAGTTTGGTTTATTCGTCACATACATAGTCATACACAGTATAACTCGCAGTGAAATGGTGGAGAGTGCTCTGTCCAAACTGAGGAAAAGAAAACAGGGGTGCATAGAGAAATATAGACATTCTCTATATGTGAAATATATATATGCAAAGATAAATATATATATATATTCTATGTATGTACAAAATATATTAACAATGTATGTACAATATATGTACATTATGATTATATACACAATGTACAATGTATATGGTTGTGTATATATGTACACAATCTACAGAATGTACAGATCCATTTCGTATAATAACATATCTACAGTTGTTGTGTAACAAGGTCATTGAATATAAATATATATATACAGATATACAGTTATGTTACATTGTGGTGGTGGTCCCCACAGTTTATCAGTTTCCCTGATTCAGGGCCCGAATGGCCTGTGGGAAGAAGCTGCTCTTCAGCCTCTCTGTCTTGGTCTTCAGGGAGCGAAAGCGCCTCCCTGACCTCAACAGAGAGAAGAGTCTATTGTTGGGATGGGTGGGGTCCTTCACAATCCTCCTGGCCTTGGTCTGGCACCGCTTGTAGTAGATGGTCTGCAGGTCAGGAAGTTCCGTGTGAGTGATGCGCTCTGCTGAACGCACTACCCTTTGGAGTGCTTGTCTGTCCTGCTTGGTGCTATTCCCAAACCAGACTGTGATGTTCCCCGTGAGGATGCTCTCGATAGTGCAGGTATAGAAGTTCCGCAGTACCTTGGAGGGCAGTCTGAAGGACAGGTCCTGCGAGATGTGAACACCAAGGTACCTGAAACTATCTACTCTCTCCACCGTGGTTCCACTGATCCTCACAGGTTGGTAGTGCCGCTCCTGCTTCTTGCTGCAATCCACGATCAGCTCCTTTGTCTTACTGACGTTTAGGAGGAGATAATTTTCCTGGCGCCAGTTTTCCAGGTGTTTAATCCAGGTAGGCCCTCTCGTCGTTGTCCGAGATCAGACCCATGACAACGGTGTCGTCAGCAAACTTGACAATGATGGTGGAGCTGGAAGTGGCTGTGCAGTCGTAGGTGTACAGTGAGTAGAGCAGGGGGCTTAGGACACAACCCTGAGGAGCTCCAGTGCTGAGGGTGAGGGTGGATGAGGCGCAGTTGCCCACCCGTACTGATTGTGGTCTGTCTGTTAGGAAGTTGGAGATCCAGTCGCACAGGGATGTATGCAGTCCTAGATCCCCCAACTTAGTAGTGAGTAGGGAGAACTGTAGTCGACAAATAGCATTTTAACATAATTTCCCCTCCCTTCGTCCAGGTGAGTCGGTGTAGTGTGGAGCAGATGTGCAATTGCATCGTCAGTGGAGCGGTTGTGGCGGTATGCAAACTGCAGTGGGTCCATGGAGGCTGGCAGTGAAGATGTGATGAAGTCTCCGACTAGCTTTTTAAAGCACTTCATCACGACTGATGTGAGGGCGACAGGTCGGTAGTCATTGAGGTCGGAGGGTCGAGGTTTCTTCGGGACGGGGACGATGGTGGATCGCTTGAAGCTGGACGGGACGATACCGAGCGTCAGGGAGAGATTGAAGATGTCGGTGAATACCGGGGCTAGCTGATCTGCGCAGGCTTTGAGGACCCTCCCGCAGATACCGTCTGCTCCCATCGCCTTCCTGGTATTCACCCTTTTAAACACTCTTCTCACGTCACTCTCCGTGACGATGAGAGGGCGCTGTTCTATGGTGGGCCCCGCGCATGTGCCATTGGCTGCGCCGATAGTGCCATTAGCACTAGCGCTGCTAGCATTAGTGCTGTTAGCACTAGCGCCGTTAGCATTAGCGCTGCTAGCATTAGCGCCGTTAGCATTAGCGCTGCTAGATGTAGCCTCGAAGCGAGCGAAGAATGTATTCAGCTCGTTCGCCAGAGACTCATCCGCACTCATCAGTCCGGAGGGTGGGCTCCTGTAGTCCGTGATCGTCCGTAGTCCCTGCCACAGGGATCTAGAGCCACTCCGCTGTCACTAAATATTAACTAGTTTCAACTTTGCTAATAGTTCTACTGATTTTCATAATTTTCTTCTTCTTTCCATTTGTTGAACATTAAACAGCTCTGTTTCATCTTCTCTCTCTCTCTCCCTCTCTCTCTCTCTCTCTCTCTCTCTCTCTCTCTCTCTCTCTCTCTCTCTCTCTCGAAGCTCCGCCTTGTGGTTTTAATATGCTCATCCACAATTCAATATAGAGCTCTACAGTCTATATCTGCACAGAGCTGATGAGTTTATAAAAGTCCACACTGCAAAATGTGCATAATACTGACGTTTACATTACAATGCTCTGTCCAGTCATGCCAAAGCCAGTTTTATTTCAATTCAATGTATGTACATGAATTACTTGAAGACATGAATAGAAATCTATAGAGGCATTACTCATTATGTCATGACCCTGTTATCTATTAGAAACCCACAATTTATCTGAATTAATTATTCATAAATAAATTGTCAGCTTCATGTTCATTCAGATTTCAGTGGAGATCAGCAGGGGTCTATTACTGTGTATTATTATTCATAACACTGTGCCTGCAAACTGTGTGAACAGACACACACAGGTTATTTTCCAGTCCCTGAGTGCTTTTGTGGCACTGCTTGACAGTTGGTGGAGTGTTCCCTAAAAGAGCCTCTGAGCATGATGGATTCGGTAGTAGGAGTTTAGTGAGCAGAGAGGACGAAGACTTACGAGTGCAGGCCATGAACACCCCCCTCCAACTGAGCAGACATGGTCCTCTTCTCAAACTTCAGATCTCCAGGGTACATCATAGAGCTACACTCAACATAGAAAACGACATTACACACAAGCATTCACTCACACACACCTTCCTCTCTTCCATTTTCTGCTGACCTTCCAAAGAACCCTTGATGCTATAAAAGATAAGAAAGACCATAAATAGAAATGTGTTTGTAGACAAAATATATCCTAGCATTTGAAAAACTGATGTTTTTCAGTGTACATGAAAAGGGAAGTAGATTCATCTTAACCCACATCTTGTTTTTTCAGTAGATGAGTACTGCTGTTGAGCCTTCTTACAATGACAATGGTTTTATTTAAGCCCTATTCAGTAATTACACAACACTGAAAACATCACAGTAAAACAGCAGTATGACCAGCACTTAAGAGTAAATACCTGAGTGCTTTTCACTTGGCTTAGAAGATTTTAAAGCATGCATTAATGCTACATAAGACCATATTGGGGTATTTGAGAAAATCAACAGCAAAGCTAAAGGTCCAGAGATTATAAAGGTTACCATGAAGGTGATACACATAATATGGGTTTTCCCAGAAACTAGTAAACCCAGCTGACATTTGCTAGACAGCAAACATTGGAGGTGTCTAGTGGACAGGAAATATCTACAATAAACCTTTTATATTTGTTTATCAGGGAGTGTGTATTCTCACAACAGTTTTGAGGAAAATTGCAAATAAATGAAAATCCAGGAAGTTGCAAACAAATTTGATTCTTTTCACTAAACAATGGTTTCTCAATTGCATGCATCTGCGTGCACAAGGAAAACAACTCCTAAATAGAAATAACATTATCACATTAAATGATTTAAGGTATATGATCACAGGAAACAAAAGAAAGTCTGATTGCCTTTAAACTAGGTTTGAATCCTTTAAGCAGACAACCTCAGAGCAATGGAAAACTGAGCCGAAAGCAAAAACTTTGGCCAAGTGTGAAAAGGCCATCCATAATTACCATAATAAATGTTATCTCACGGTGCACCCTTGTTGAAATGATGATCAAGTAGAAATGTGTTCATTTTCAATAGACTAGGTTCCTTTTTTCCATTACACTAGCATAATGTCCTTAGTGGTTGCAGCCTATTCTGGTAACACCCTCATAGCAGGACAAACATTATAGAAGTATGGATAGGCTTGCTTGGTGAATGTTTGTCTGAAGGTGTGCACATATCTGTTGTTGAGAGGATCAAAGAAGGAGATCAGACCACTGTCCCAGTCCAGGAGCACTCTGATCTGCTGGAGGGTCTGCTTCATGGCAAGAGGCATCAGCCTCTCGTCTGACACTCCTATCCCATATTTACCCTTGTACTAACCCACTTGCCACAAGCCATGCTTTATGAGGTCCTCACAGACTCACAGAAGAAAAAGTGATACAGCCTATTAAAGAATGTCATGCTTCAGTTACATGCTTTTTTCTGTACTCACACTTCCTCCAAATGTCTCACAGAATCAAATCATTTTCAACCTGCCATCAAGTGGATACAAATCAACAGAACGGCATAAAGAGAAACCACAACAACAGATGAATAAACAAAACAAGACTTTCCATGTTCAACTTGACATCTTTATTAGTTGGTAGTTGTTTAGTTGTTTTTATTTTTTGCTTTCTGCGGAATATGTAAGGACCTGTTTCCACTGAAATATAAACCACTAAACAGAACTAAAGTGCTGAAAGGCATATGTGGAAAAGGAAAACATTACACAATCAAAAACAACCATATTTTGTGCATCTTACTAATTAATTAAATTTCAGTTCTAATTCAATGATTACATCCAACCTAGACATACAGGTTTTGCCTGTTAGAACATAGGGGAATCTTTTTAGCAATATATATTGCTGACTGAACTGACTGGCATCTATTTAGTGCAAATCTCATGGTCATTCCATGGAAAACTACAATGAACACAAGCTGCAGTACAAGATCTCATCATGCATCTTACTGAGATGTAATCTGATCTCCATGTACTGTTCAGAGGAATTCAAAGTCTTTGTCCAGCTCTTTGAAATTAAAATATTAAGTCACAAATAATGATTCCTATGAACATTAAACATATGTAACAAATGTGTCTTTAATAACAGGAACATTGAAAGGAGAAACAGTAACTTCCATAAACTGTAAGAAACAGGTGAACTGGGCTTGGCAAGAGTAGAGGTTAAGAAAGGTCTGCTTGTGTGTGCACATGTGTGCATGCATACCAGCTTGTTCAATATTATTTTTCATTTTTATCACATACTGAAAGTTGCCTAGGTGCTCTGCTACATCAGTCACCATTCCAGAGGCCTTGATCCTGAAAGAACATGCAGGAATGGATGTTGGCAGATTCCATGTGCTGAATGTACACATAGAATTAACAGATACAGAATATATCCTCCTACAAGAGAGGTTTATTGGTAGCTACAAATACATAAAACAGTTTAGTCAAAGTGTTTCCAAAAAAGATCTTATAGCAACTTTAATGATAAAGCATACCAGACTTCACAAGTATTTTTGTTGCATAATTATCTCTGACTCACCCACTAGAGGGCACAACATCCCTATTTAGTCATTTAGTGGTAGTGAATGGCCTGGGCCAATTAAAATTAGACTAACCTTAGCCTTCTATGTTTTATTAAATTATCCTCTCTTCATTATGTTACACCTACATGATTCAATTATTTCTCCAATTCCCACAATGCCTTAGACTCAACCGTCACACTAATCCTTTAAGGTAGAAGTTCTCCTATTGATTGGTTGTCAGCCTTAGTCAGCTTTATGATTGTATAAGAGACATTAAATTTAAATTATTCAATTGTTTAGTTATTGCAATTAATTTGTTTAAAAAATGTTACAATGGCGTAATAGTCAGCAAATATATCTATGTGTAAGGATATAGGCATGCAAATTTTGATACAAGGTTTCTTATTTATGCATTTTTGATGATGATTATACTACTGCAGCACTGTGTGATGCTAATTAGACTACTGAAGTGCTCTGTGATGCTAATTAGACTACTGAAGTGCTGTGTGATGCCAGCTAGACTACTGCAGTTCTTTATGATACCAGTTAGACTACTGCAGCACTGTGTGATGCTGATTAGGCTAATACAGTGCTGTGCGATGTTGATTAGACTGCTGCAGTGTTGTTCTTTATGGGCTTCCTGTCTGTGGGTTAAAGAAGCTACAGAACATTCAGAAAATGGCTGCTGGAGTTCTTACACACACCAGCTTAAGGGAACATATAACTACTACACTCAAACATTTACACTGGGTTCCTGTTCGTGGCTGTGTGCAGTACAAAATCCTTCTCTTGGTTTTTGCCCTCATGGTCTGACCTGTCCATCCCTTTCTGGTGTTCCTCATATGTCTTTTCCTTCACTCTGTCTCCATCCCTCTGACACTCATCTGCTCTCTGTCCCTCACATCACACTCTGCACTATTGGCGTTTCTGGAGCTGCAGACCCAAGGCTTCTTCCTCCAGCTGCTCATTTACAAGAATTTCATAACTCATCTCTTTGTCTGAGATCATTTCAACCTTTAATTGGTTACTATAGTATGCACTTGCATCAATATTATGTCTATTTTTTTTAACCAGTTTTACTCCCTCCTGTTATCTTATTTATATATTTGAATCTTCTTTATATTTTATTTGACCTTTTTTATATTGTATGAACTTGTAAAGTGCCATTGGGTAACAAGAAATGCCCGTAATTTCTTAATTAGAATAAAATTCTTCTTCTTCTTCTTCTTCTTCTTCTTCTTCTTCTTCTTCTTCTTCTTCTTCTTCTTCTTCTTCTTCTTCTTCTTATTATTATTATTATTATTATTATTATTATTATTATTATTGTTATTATTATTATTATCAAACATTGTATTGATCATCCTTTCAAAGGTTGCTGGTGTTACTTTTGGGCTATTATTATCAAATTTAGAATGGTGTGTTTTGCCTGGAATTAGTTTCTTTTGTATTGAGCAACCTAATGGAAAAAGTTATTCTTGAGCAGATAATCTACTATTTTTCACTTAATGAATCATTGATTTCAAGCATGCCTATAAAGCAGATCATTCTACGTGCACAGCACTAACAAAAATGATCGACAAGATATTTTTACAAGAAAATAATGGTCGGAATCGTATTACTTGACTTTACTGTGGCATTTGTTATTAACAAAACAAAGTATATATGGGTTTAGTCTATGGTAAAACAGCAGTTTCTCCTCCCCTAGATGCTTTCATTGTGGTGTTTCCCAGGGGAGCTGTCAGGAAAGAGCTGTCTAAGCTCTGGTTAGCTGAGAATGAATCTGCAAGCCTCACACTGCCCTGTCAGTAAGGAGAGCGAGCATGCCTCTCTCATGGCTCAGAGCTCAGGAGAGGCTGGCCTGCGGTCTAATGGGCGTCTTTAGGAATATCTGTGATAGTAAACACAATATAAATTATGCGAGAGCTCAACATAGTCACACTGCCAGGCAGGTTAGTTAAACCAAAACCCAAAACAGATGCAGCGTGCAGATCTGTATTGTCTTGGTCACCACAGTATGGAACAAGTTACCAACTATGATCATGGGAGTACACAGTTTTGTTGGTGGAGCCCAGGAAGAGCAGCTGCTACCTCAGCTAATGGGGATCCAAATAAAGACACGAAAAACAAAGAAATTTCAGTAGTTATAGGAAGTAAAGCTGTTCTGTAGAATTCAGAATTACAACTCAGACTGCATATTTTTGCAGGACACAGTTATATTGCTTTGCTGACAAATATGAAAGGATGATATAAAAGTTGTTGTTTTGGAGCAGAACAGCATCTAGTCTGGTAGGCTACTACTTCAACTACTCACTTCTTCAAGAGGTATCCACAGTACTTCAGGTACAAACCGTTCTATTCTATCCTCTACAGATTTCTGTGAGTTTATGTTTGCATAATATGAATTTCTGTTTACATTCATCAACTTTTTTATGAAATATACTGTATAGTGAATTTCTTGAAGTCTACACCATAATGAAGTTTATGAAAAAACAATGTTTATGAAAAAAAGCATTTAAATGCTCCTCAATCAAAGAGTATTAATTTTGTAAAATGGTGGGTAGTTAAAATAGTATTATTTTCTGCTTTCTACTAATTTTACTTCACTTGTTGTGAAGGAAAAAAAAACTACTAAGCAACCACATGTAACTTATGATGTGTTCTAATCTGAAATTGTTTAGTGGATGAAACACTGCAGGTGCTGTTGTTGTTAGTGCTAACTGCTTTATAGTACAGAAATAATAAATGCTGAATCTCCTGATTGTCTTATTATGGCTTTATGTTATACAAATTTTCTGCCTTACTCTATTTTAGGGAAAACAATGGCGCTGTCAAAGCTCAACCAAGCTACTAAGAGTTTCACGAAAGCACAGGATTACAGAAATGACATCATGCTGCTGATGCAGCCCTATGCTAACTGGGAGCAGTATCTATTGCCGGCACCCGTCTCCATCGATTTACTGGCTCAGCTGGTATGCATTTCTGCTGCAGATGACTTCTCCATCAATAAAAATCCACCAAAAGACGGGTTCAAATTCATCAGATACCCCAATTCTTTTAGGGCCTGCCTCTTTCAAGTATGTAATGGTTGCTGGCAAGCCTTTAATGTTGCTCACAAGAACATGGACCAAATTCGTATGTACACCGGACAGGTTCCAGAGTACATCAAAAACTCAGTTGGGCTCATAATACAGGAGGATGATGGTCTTGTCCAAGCCTTCTTACCAGCTGAGCTTCAGAACATTGCGCACATATCATCAGAATGCTTAAACCTGGCCATCATGACTGAGAAACAATTCTCAGATATCATCAAGCTGATGCAAGAACTGGTGGAGGCTTTGGTGAATGCAAGACAGAGTCATGATGAGGAGATGGAAGAAATCAAGAAAAACATTGAGATAACAAAGATTAAACGGGCTGAAGCTAAGGAGGCAAGCGACAGGGCCGAGGCTGCTTTCAATCTGGCTAATGAAAAATTAGCTGAGGACAGAAGGGCCTACCAGCAAGCAATGAAAGATTTGCCAAGTGGATGGGGCCTTTTTGGCCTGAAGCTAATATCAAGTATGTCAGAGCAAGCAATATCAATAGCCTTTGCGTTTGCAACTGAATTTCTTCCAGGACAAATTATCCAAACCTATCTCCAAGCGGACACTATTACACCAAAAGCCATAACACATGTGATCAAAAACTGAAAAGGCACTCCTGAAAGCCACAGAAACATGGCCACTGGAATGAAGAGTAACGTGGATGAAATGTTGGCAACAAGTAACATATTTTCTAAATCTATAACATTTCTACTAGTGGTTGAGAAAATGGAAGAACTTTGCAAAGGTAAGGAAATAAATTGGCCTGAGGTGTATGATCAGGAGAAGCAAACGGTAAAGTCTGATTACTTGGTGGGACTATTTCAGCAAGTCAGCAGAGATATACAGCAAGAAGCTGAATGCCCGATTAAATCCGAGGCACTAGGCATCTGTGACAAGGGTATCTCCACTTTAACAGAGCTAGGTAAATATGCTCCAGAGGGGAAATGTGATGATGCCAAAACAGAGGAGCTTATTAAAGCCATTGACAAACTGAATGTAAGGGCCATGGCCTTTTATTCCAAAAGCAAGTCTTTTACAAATCAGCCATCTTTCTTGACAGCACCCCCCAAGTCAAGTCAACAGCAAATCTATGACTCAGCAAATACAGATGTGGTCCAGATGCACTTAAGACAATCTCATCTACGTCTACAAATGGCTGAAACCCAGCTAAAAATTGCAAATGAACGGAACGAGAAGACTATGGACAACTTGGATCAGAAGAAAAAAGCTCTTGCTGAAATTGTGAGTGAGCTGAAACATTATAATCTCAAGGAGATCGACTTCAACAAGAGAATTGTGGTGCTAGCGAAAGGCCTGGAAATCATGGGGCAGGTGAAAGAACAGTGGGAGAAACTGGTGCACTTCTTTCAGATCATTTCAAACATTGTTAAGACCACTCTTAGTGAAAATCTTAAACATTTTAAGCAGACTGTTGAAATAGCTGTAGAGAACAACTACACCTACAGCATGTTTGTCAAAGACAAAATCTACACTAATGCTCTGAATGCTTCTGCCTACGCCTATTTGGTTAACATGATATCTACCACTTACACTGAGGTGTCTGTCCAGTACCTGATGAACAATGTCAGTACTCTGGGAAGACTGATGACCATGGATCCAAACTCACCTCAGTTCCTTGCAGAGATTGACAAGTTAGGGAAGGAATGCGAATCTGCCCAAAATGGTATCAACAGCCTTGCAGCAAGAAACAGGAAGGAGTTTTACAACAGATGCGAGGAAAGAATAACTCAAATCAAGACAATCCTTACCCCAGCACTGGCCCCACTGAGTGAAAAGGACAATCTCAATCTGAAGAAGGCAATAGATGCAATGAAGGAACCAATTCAGAAGGTGGAGGAAGACAAACCAGCAACTGAGATGAAGGCTATAACTGAGGATGATGCTGACCAATATGCATAACTTCATAATAGTGCATTTAATAGTGCATTTTCCTATACTTTTCTTTTCTTTTTTCTGTCATTTTAATGTAGTATGTATACAGTATTACATTTGACAAAAACATGATTAGAAGGTTTGACCTAATTCCTGTCTGTTAATTTATTCTGAATAATCAATTTTGTTCTTTTGATTAAATTACTGCAGCATCATACTGTCTCGTATTGTTTTTCTTTGTGATTCAAAGAACTTTAAAATCCAAGAGGTAATATGTATGCCAAACAAACAAACAAAAAACCATTTCAGATTGCAGAGTAGCTATTACTAATTATTAGCTATTGCTCATCTCTTTTTCAGTAGAAAAAAGAAATTGGAGTTTAGATTTACTAAAGTGTAATGAGTGAACTAAAGCCATTAGATTTGAGTAAACTCACAATTCTTCACACATTAATTGTGTTGCACATTGAGTGTGAGTGCAGTGTGGTGAACAGAGGAATACAGGCTCAGTAAAGGAAGTAGCAGTTCTTAGCAGCTAGGGTGGAACTGATGGGCCCAACATCTTAGTAAAAACAAAGTCTGACACTTTACACAAAAAAGAAATCACAGACACTATGATTTCATTATTTCAAAACATTAGCTATAATGAATCATTTTAGTGAATTATTATGATTATTATGGCCCTAACCACACAACTAAGATAATAAAGGACTAGCTTCAGGACAACTCTGTGAATGTTCTTGAGTGGCCTAGCCAGAGCCCAGACTTGAACCCAACTGAACATCTCTGGAGAGATCTGAAAATGTCTGTACCCCGGCGCGCCCCATCCAACCTGATGGCGCTTGAGAGGTTCTACAAAGAAGAATGGGAGAAACTGCCCAAAAATATGTGTGCCAAGCTTGTAGCATCATACTCAAAAAGATTTGAGGCTGTAATTGCTGCCCAAGGTGCTTCAACCAAGTATTGAGCAAAGGCTATGAATACTTATGTACATGTGATTTTTGGTTTTTTTATTTTTAATAAAGTTGCAAAAACTCCAAACAAAGATTTTTTCACTTTGTCATAATGGGGTATTGTGTGTAGGAGTTTGAGGGGAAATTTTTTTTTTTAATCCAATTTGGAATAAGGCTGTAACATAACATAAAATGTGGAAAAAGTGAAGCGCTGTGTGTGTGTATATATATAAATATTTGTCATTTCACTTTTCTTGGGGATTAATTAGTCCAGAGGCCTATAAGAGCTTGTCAAGGAAAAAACGTGTGTATGGGTGCATGCATGTATATGTATATGTATATTAGGAACCAAGCATTAAACCATTAAGCTGCAATAAAACTGAGACACAATTGTCTTGGAGAAAAGAAAAACCATGTTCAGTTAGCACAGGCTGTATCAAAAGCCATAGAACCAGAGGACATTAAAATCATAATTCTCACCTTGCATAATCTCTCATGATTCAACTGTATATGTAAACAGATATGCATTGGTGTGTTGTAAGGTGTTCTGCCATTATCTGATGATATGTTTGCAGAAAGTGTGTTACATCTCTAGAGAGACAATTGCCTCCTGGCCTCTTTTTGGTGGAGAATGGAAAAAGATACACATATACACAGACCCGCGCACGCATGCACACACACACACGCACGCAGCATTAGTTTAGCTGCAGATGCAGTTACTGCATCAACACTTCTAACGTGACTGCCATGTGGCCTCTGCAAGTCCAACCCTCATCAACATGTGCTTCATGTATCTGGATCTCTTTTTATCTCATTCTTATTTTTTATGTCATTCTTTCTCTTTCTCTCTTATCCCTATAGGCTCTATTTGCTTTCTGCTAGCAAACAAGAGGTTCAAAAGACTATAAGAACCATCTCATGTACAGACAGTGGAGGGGGGGGTTGAGGTGTGAGTGTGTATGCACTCGTGTCTGTATTTGCCAGTGCCTCTGCCTTGCAGAGCTTGAAATGAGTTCAGAGGCAGTCTGGAGGTGAGACTGATCAATTCCTTCCTTCTTTCTTCCTCTCTCCTTCTCCCTCTTTCTCTCTTGTTCATTGCCCTGCTTTTAGGAGTGTGATGCGATGGATTTGGGAGCGGAAAAGTACACAAGCGGATGTATGGGCTTCTGCTGCCCCTCCTCTCCACCCGAGAAGCCGATCCATGTCCTCACCATTCCTGTGAGAGTGTGCATGAAGGGGAGAGAAAGGAGGGGAGCCAGTGCTTGTGTGTGTGTGTGTGTGTTTGTGTGTGTGTGTGTGTGTGTTTGTGTGCATATGCGCATGTGTGCATGTCCCAGCACCCATTCTGAGGGGAGGAGGGAGCTTTAACTGGCCGTTGGATGTCACAGAAGCAGGAGTGTGTGAGAGAGCACAGACAGAACAGCCGGGGGTCCTGACGGAAGAGGGAAAGACTGTGCGGAACGACAAGACAAGGGGCTGGCACGTGGACCTTTCAGCCAGCGCTTGCAAGGCATTGGACAATAGGAGCAGGCTGCACTACAACTCTCTGCCTGGAGCCCAGAAGCTGGTGTTGCCTGAGTCTTGACTTTGCGTTTTCTGAACGTTACGGCGGAGAGCCACTGTGCTTGGGGTCTCGTGGGCATTGCCAGTGTGCTGGAGGTGCTGGGTGTTACCTGTGCAGTGCGTCTAAGGTTTGGGTGAGGGAGGGAGCAGCAGGGGAGCATGGCTATACAGCTGATGCCTGAATCCGCCATCTGCCTCCTTATGGTAAGTGAAGTGTTCGATCCCCTCCAAGACAGGAACACAAACACACACACACACACACACACACACACACACACCTATAGCAGTGACTGCCACACCCTAGGGACAAAGTCTTCATTGGTCTCTCTGGCTAGCTTGCTCTATTGTATTTGATTATTGTTCTCTAACACTCCCACCCTCCCTCTCTACACTCTCCCTCACGCTCTCTCTCTCTACCCCTACACACAGCACTTTGACCACGTGTACCTCTGCAGTAGGACAGCAGAACTAATGCAGCATAGAGATCGTCTCTATACTTAACATTATAATAATAATCTGCAATGCTTGAGAAATGCAGACTGTGGAATGTGGATTTTAAATTGCAGGTCACCTTACCAAATTGTGGACTATTAAATAAAGTTTGTTTTATTATGCAGACTGTGTGTGTGTGTGTGTGTGTGTGTGTACACTGACTATTTCCCTTTGTTTGTTTTATCATTTTTATTTTCATTGCAAAATCTGATGTGTGTGTAGTCTTAAATAGCGTCTCATATGGAAGGTAAACACATACTTTCAGAGTTAGACTGATTTGACTGAAACACTAATCAATATCTTAACATTGTTTAACTGCAAAAGTGTATAAATGGTTTTGATAACCACTGAAAAGATATGGAATGATGAAATGTATGTAGGGCCATTCTAATGTACTACTGACCAATCATTCTCTGCCTCAGGAAGTGTCCTTAATCTCTTATCCAACTCTCTGAGAAAAGGAGAGCGATAGAGAGAAACAGACAAAGAAATATGTAAATGTGCAAAGTAAATGTGTGTATCTTGCTTATGGTCAAAGAAAGAAATCTAATAATTCTGTACTAGACAAATGTGTGACAGATTTACTTCGAGAAGTAAAATAGTTTGAGGAGTTCAGAGTTTTAATAGTGTTGCAGAAGAACAACAAAAACATTGCCTGAATTTCAGAATCCCAGAAAACAGGCACAGAAAATTTGAGAGCAGACTGCTAAATTCAACTAAACAATCCAAAAGAGCAGGGGGAGCAGTGCCAGTACCAGACAGCGATGGCGCAGGTCGGGACACTCTCTATGATGCTGTTGCAGACCAGATCAGGATGACGGACATGCTGTCCTTCTTCAGTCTCCTCAGGAAGCAGAGCTTTCTTCACTAAGGAAAAAGTGCTCAGGGACCATGAGAGATTGTTTGTGATTTTAAGAGAGTGTATGTTCTCACTCTTCACTGTATGTATTGGGGTGTGAGGCATTTGCATCCTTCTGTAGTCCACAATCATCTCTTTTGTCTTTTTGACAACCAGAGAAAGGCATGTCTGGAGAGACTGTGACAAAGGCTTTGACTTCTTTAATTATTTCTGTATTGTTTTTCATGGTATAAATAAAATGTAAAAAGGCAAATCTAAAGCAAACATATGAATCTAATTAATCTAATTAAGGCTAAAGTGAAAACAAAGCAAGCCCACAATAGTTTATTCTATTCTATTCTATTCTGTGTGATGACAATGGAATTGTCAACAAAACCAAAACTGTGATGTCATAATATCACTGACCATTGTCATAATAGCTATTCTTATAATCTGCTTGACAAAGGTAAAATTTGTCAGTCTGTTGACAGAAATGGGAGGTTGCAGCAGCAAAATACAGTTCTGCTGCTCTCACAGAAGATCTTCGAAGAAGAAGAAAACGAAGATTTTGTTGGACAGGAACACACAAAAAGCAATGAGTAGATTGCAACAAGAACTACCTGACAGAGTAGATACGAAGGAAATTAGAAAACGACACTGTGTTAAAATTGGAAAATTTGAGGAGGAATGTAGTGGGAAGGAGTTGGAGGAGAAGCAGAAGGAGACAAAAAATGAACAGAGTGAAAGATGGCACCTGAAGAGTGAAAGAGAGGATGTAGAGAGTGAAAGACAACACCTGAAGGGTGAAAGAGAGAATCTTGAGAGTGAAAGACAACACCTGAAGAGTGAAAGAGAGGATCTAGAGCGTGAAAGACAACACCTGAAGAGTGAAAGAGAGGCTCTAGAGAGAGAAAGACAACACCTGAAGGGTGAAAGAGAGAATCTTGAGAGTGAAAGACAACACCTGAAGAGTGAAAGAGAGGATCTAGAGCGTGAAAGACAACACCTGAAGAGTGAAAGAGAGGCTCTGGAGAGAGAAAGACAACACCTGAAGGGTGAAAGAGAGAATCTTGAGAGTGAAAGACAACACCTGAAGAGTGAAAGAGAGGCTCTAGAGAGTGAAAACCAAAACCCAAAGTGTGAAAGAAAGAACCTGAAGACGTTATGGGACAAAGTAGTGGGGAAGAAAACTAAGCAGCAGCGCATGGGGAGAGCCATGGCTGGGGAAGCTTTGTACTGCTCAAAGGGACCACACACTTCCCAAGGAGGACCAGCTAAAGAAATCAGTAGTATGCAGAAAGGTTTCCCGAGCACATAAAAAGGCTATGATTACCAACTGGCCAAAGAGACAGACGCTGTGCTTGACTACATCAGAACTATGTTTATAACCAGTCAATATGAACTTCTACCAATCCATCCAAAACCTGATAAAGGAGACCTGAATGACGATACTACTGGAACTACAAAATTACTGGGACTACTACTATTTAGCATTCTGAAAAAATAAAAATGAAAAAGTCCTCATGTTCTTTAAAAAAAATAAATCAATAAAATGTAAAAAGCTCAAAAAGCTTTTTTAAACATTGGCAACTGTGTATTTGATTTACCTCGGAATGGGTGCAGCTGGTTCATGGCGCATGTGTTTGAGCTTTAGCCTCTGTATTTGGCATTTCAGTGCATCGAGCAGTTGAAACTATAGCAAGCAAAGGCAAAAGGAGCTGTGCGGTCGATGTTTGTGCAAGTGGTCTTCCACATAGTCCCATGCTGTGCTGGGTTTAGGGTGTGTTTGCAGGGAGAGCCCAGCGCTTACAGGCTAAGAGGATTACAGTGGAGCATTGCAGGGACTGTCAGAATACAGAGCGCGCGCGCGCGTGTGTGTGTGTGTGTGTGTGTGTGTGTGTTTTCTCTACACATTTGGAAGAGAGAAAACAGAGCTGTGATGTAGTTGATAAAATTGCAGGCCTGGCACAGGCTCTGCTCAGAATGGTGAGAGAGCACTGGAGGAGTTTGGGAGTTTATTAATAGCGTTTAGCTCACTACAGAAGGAGTAGATCAGGGCTTTGCTGGGAAGGATGATGATAGGGTTTGATCACACCATTTAGCACAACATTGTCATGTCCATGCTGTGCATGGTTCTAAAGAAAAGGATCTTTGTTATTCAATCCAATAAATTTCAAATTGAAATTTTCTGTTTCTCATGAATGAATGTGGACTATAGGATGGGGGGTGTCAACTGTTTGTGTGTGTGCGCGTGTGATTTAGACGGTTGAGAGAGTTGAGAGATAATTTCATGACAACGAACCAATTAAAATCAAAATTATTCACACTGTGTTGACAAGAGACACACACACAAACACACACACACAAAGAGAGAGAGAGAGAAACAAAAAGAATCACAATCAGGGCTCACCAGATCTCTCAGAGTCTCTCTGACAGGCCCTAATCCACTCCGCCAATTGAAAAACAGAAAGTAGCAGAGAGAATAGCAGTGTGGCAGTATATGAATGTGCCCCCAACAAATATATAATTCACACACACACACACACATCTTTCACACTTACATATCCATACTCACATGTACACATGTATACACCATTGAACTACACACATCTATATTCACATGCACAAACAAACACCCCACACAAATGTTTGGTCTTTGTGCAAATTCACTTGGAGGTAGGCCAACATTCTAGATATAAAATATGTGACAATAAACATAGCCTCAGTACGTTTCATTTCATGCATTTACATCTTGATCCACACAAACACTTTCACACTCCTTTGCCTCACACTCACAAACACAAGAAACACTCAGGTGGCCTTCGGTAGCAGGAGGGATGTCAGTGCACAAAACACTGGCTTGAAATGTTTTTAACCCCCATTTCAATGAAGACCATCATACCTTGCAAGGTATAGCATTCTTTCATTCTCCTGGACAACCTCAGGCTGTTCCTGGAACCAGCAAAGCCAGTGGTTTTGGCCTCTGTCTGAAGCACAAAGGGGGTATGCAGGAGGCGTAGCGGAGCGTGTCAGGAGGGTGGGCAGAGCCCTCTCCCAGCAGTGGCAGAGGAGAAAGGGCACATGGAGCACAGTGGCTACGGTTGACACCTGCAGGAGGCGACATGTGGGCAGGGCCAGTATGAGCCCACTTGGACCCATCTGCCACCACAGAAAACTCACCTGCTGTGTGTGTGTGTGTGTGTGTGTGTGTGTGTGTGTGTGTGTGTGTGTGTGTGTGTGCGTGTGTGGGTGTAGATTTGTTGACATTGTTCATGAGTCAGTGAATCATGTTTTTGGTGGATATCATGTTTTCAGCTCACAAATATTATAAATAATAATACAGGTAATAAAACAGGGAAGAAAGTAGATGTTAGCCGGTGCAGCATTTACTTAATTCATTATTTATCTTTTATGTTAGTGTGTAACTCTCATATTGTAGTCTCCTGAAAGACAGACAGAGGCAAATATAGGCAAAGATAGCATTCAACTGTTATTCAGGGATATCCCACCATTGGGAGTGGACGATTAGGGGTGCTGGAGTAGGAAGGTATTTGTAGTACATTCCTGTTGTAGGCCTTCCTATAGTGTTTAACTGATTTCCATAACTGAAATACATTATAATGTTTAAAAGTTTAGAAACGTGAGCATAATACTCCAGAAGATGTAGCGTCCTGGTGTGTGAATGAGTAGTAATCTTTCTGAAAGAATAAGTTTGATTTAATTCTCGTTTTCATTTCCTTGTGGATTGTATTATTTTATTTGAAACATTTGACTCAAAATAAAGAAATAGTGCAAAAATGTGAAAAGGCACTACAGGATGCATCTTGAATAAACGAAAACCTCGACCAGATGTTGTAAACTTAGAACAGTAATTATGTTCTAAGAATGTTGATAAAAAAGAACAGGAATTTACAATATATACATTTGCCTGCATAGTATCTCAAGTGTTCCATCGACTGCACTCTTCTGGATGAGGATCTCGGATGTTGTTCCTGGGATCTGCTGGAGCCACTCTCCCAGTTTGATGGTCATCGTCCCTAAACCCCTGGTGCTCTGATTGCTACCAGAGCCAGTGTTTCCTCTTCTTTTAGCGTCTCATGTTCCTTGTTGCTGATGTTGCTATCTCTTGCGATTGCTACATCCGTCACTATGACTCTTTTCTGCTGTTTATCCATCACTATTATGTCTGGTGGTTTAGCTATTACCATCTTTTAAACAATTTTCTGGTATACGATGTCTTATCAAAGATAACCCATCCACACTCTAAGAGCATCCACACCATCACCAATCAAATTCTTCGTCTGAGCAGCTGTCACTACTACACAGACATACACAGAGACAGAGCGAGAGAGAAGAAGGATGAAAGTGAACACAGCAACAAATGAAAAGAACCAAACACCATCAATTCTTACCTACCTCAACCCTCTCAGTTTACAGAACAAGCAAATGTGAGAACTGTGACTCACCATTCCCCCCCACCACCTGGAGCTCAGGATCCTTCTGTTTAATGTAGTTAATCATGCTGATCTGAAACACTGAGTTTCCCTGAGATGAGTCCTAAAACAATAGACACAGCCTTCAGAAAAAATTCACTATGTCCAATCACAGTCCTGTGTTACACAGCCTCATAGCAAAAATAGTTTGTCATTTGATTCAGGCACCATACTCAGGATGGAGACTAATCCCACTCCCTTTAGGACCTTAAGACCTACCAGCACCACCACGTCCACTCCTGCCTGCACGAGCAGGTCCAGCCGGTACTTGTCATCCTCACGGGTACCGATGGCAGCGCCACACAGCAGCTGTTTGCGGGAGTCTTTAGAGGCCAGAGGGTAGTCTCTGTTCTTCTTCAGATCAGTGCGAGCAATTATAGCCACCAGCTCATCACTGTCGTTCACAATGGGCAGTTTACCTGCAATCAACAAGCGTCCCCACGACCGACCCGTTACTCAGAGAAGAAGTGGAGAAGTGAAAATAACCTTTCAAAGTCCTTTAGAAGCAGTTTCACTTCTCAAGCTGAAAAGATGAAGAATCAGACCTTTTTTTGCTGCACTGCAGGATGTCATTGGCCTCTTTGAGTGTAACACCTGCTGGTGCAACCACTAAATCTTCCCTCTTTGTCATTGCCTGGCAAATATCACAAATAAATCACAAAAAGATGTGAGTTTAAAGAATGTGATTTTACACACACACACACACACACACACACACACACACACACACACACACACACACACTTATATATATACACATTTTTTATTTTTATATATATATATATATATATATATTGCCCTCTTTCACACACTGACACAGAAATATCACAATTTCATGATAGTTCTATTCCACCTATATTTTTAAGCATTGTATGTCATATGTGATTCATTTGTGTTTTTAAAAACCTTTTGTATATTGTATGTACAATCAAAGATGAATCACAAACCTCCTCCAACAGCCGGTCATAGTCCTTCTCTGAGAGGAAGTCAATGTCTCGTGACGTCACGATTCCCACAAGCTTGCTGCCCATCTTGCCGGTTTCGGTGACAGGGATTCCAGAGAAGCCGTGTCGCACCTTGGCCTCAAACACATCTCCGACCGTGTGCTATGGACTCATCACCACCGGATCCGCGATGAAGCCCTGCTCGAATTTCTGCCATGACACCATATATTGCTCTGCTGATGAGAGGCCTCAGGGAAGTTTGTGTGTAAATCTGCGTGTTCAACGTGTTGTTCATTATATTCCTATTAAGACAATTCACTGAAAGTTTGACACCTTAACTTTCCGGACTTCATTTGCTTGGAACTCTGGGGTGCAATTGTGATGGATGATCCCAATACCGCCCATGAGCTGTAATACAAAATCACAGAAAGCTAAATGGAAAAGCAACAGGACTTCATGGTTTTGAGTGTGTGGGGGATACTCACAGCCATAGCGATGGCCATGGAGGATTCAGTCACAGTATCCATGGGAGAGGAAATAAGCGGCGTCTTCAGGGTTATCTTCCGGGTCAGAGCAGAGGTCAGATCCTGAATGACAGACGCAAATGGTAACAGAAAGGAACCAATCTTCTACAGAACAATTATCTTTGTTTATGTTCATGCTTGTATTTTCATACAGACTATGCATTGCACAAAGATAAGAACAGTTTGGGGTGTTACTTTGGACAGCTTTCACATATGCACACATCTCTGTCCCATTATTAATTTGACTTCAAGTGACTTGAATGTGCTCATTCAAAGCACAAATATTGCTGTTTTTATAAGCAGGGCATCAGTTTAACCTCCCTGTGGTAAGACAGACAAAAACATCCTACGTTCTCTCCCACATTCCAGCACACACACACACACACAAAATGTAACACCAAATTTAAATAACACAATATATACTATCCCATATCCATTACACATGGGAATTTTGGTTCACTCCTCCCTCACACTGTCATACACACACACACACACACACCCCTCAGCCTCTCTGCCTGTGACAACACACCCTATGCACCTGGGATGCCAACACCACCTATTTTGCACATCTTATTTGTACTCCTTCATCCCTCTCTTACACTATGCCACACTCCACCCTCTGTTGTAGTCGTGTTCGCACTACATGGCAACTGACTCAGCTCCTCCATCTCACTGAAGGTAGAGGAGACCGCCAGCTCCCTAATTAATTAGGAAGATCCCGCCCCCTTCACTAAATCATTACTAGATGTGCTGTATTTACTGAAACACACACACTGGTAAGCCCTTATGGGGCATGTCAGGAAACCTGCTGAGCTGTTTTGGTGCATTTTGCAAAAGAACTCACCACTTCATCTGAGGTAAAGTCAATGAAGCCAGGCAGGATCAGAAAATCACTGAATCAAAGACCACAGAACAAACAAACAAAGAAAAACAAGCCAAATAAAAAAATATATACCAATTAGTTCACTGAGACATACATGCTACACTCTCACATTCTCATATCAGTTAGTGCATCATATACCAAATGACCGTGGGGAGTTCCACACACCCATGCTGATAGAACGAGGAGACATGACTGATGATTGCTCCCATAGCCACCTGCGACTAGCAGAAGCTCGGACACTTTGTGTGCATACATGTGAGGTCAATTTCAACTTCAAACTTCATGTCCCAGTAGCATGAATTGAACATACCTGCTTGATTTGCAGAGTTGAGCGCATATTCTGGAGTATGGAATAAGTTAATCTACCTAAGAGTATGTTGTCCAATGATGTCGTGTTAATGTTCTTAAGCTGGCGTCATGTCACAGCCTATCCATTAAAGTGGCATTAATGTCCCACCACTGCTTGAGAGGACACGGGAGACAGAGAGGCAGCCAAAGGAAGCCTAACTGTAAACAAAATAGAGCAGCGTATGCGAACATCCGTGTGTGAGAGAGAGAGCATCCCAGCAGTACGACAATCATAAGGCCACAGTTGAGAGTGTCCTCTAGTGTGGGATCTAGTGCAGATAAAGCCTCCATTACAGAGATTAAAGATGGCGGCCTAGTGGGCAGAAATAGACAGAGACCTCTTCTCAGCTAGATAGTGCCTAGGGATACATCTTCACATCTTTGATAACATCATCAAAGAAAGCTCTTTGCACTGCCCTACTTGAAAAGCAGAACAAGAGAGGTCATGATCTCCAATTCTGTCTATAGAAATCTATAGAGGCATTACTCATTATGTCATGACCCTGTTATCTATTAGAAACCCACAATTTATCTGAATTAATTATTCATAAATAAATTGTCAGCTTCATGTTCATTCAGATTTCAGTGGAGATCAGCAGGGGTCTATTACTGTGTATTATTATTCATAACACTGTGCCTGCAAACTGTGTGAACAGACACACACAGGTTATTTTCCAGTCCCTGAGTGCTTTTGTGGCACTGCTTGACAGTTGGTGGAGTGTTCCCTAAAAGAGCCTCTGAGCATGATGGATTCGGTAGTAGGAGTTTAGTGAGCAGAGA
The DNA here is from genome assembly GCF_041902795.1 of Electrophorus electricus. Lineage (NCBI taxonomy): Eukaryota > Metazoa > Chordata > Actinopteri > Gymnotiformes > Gymnotidae > Electrophorus > Electrophorus electricus. The sequence goes on along the minus strand of NW_027658771.1, from coordinate 102,144 downwards.
GGACGAAGACTTACGAGTGCAGGCCATGAACACCCCCCTCCAACTGAGCAGACATGGTCCTCTTCTCAAACTTCAGATCTCCAGGGTACATCATAGAGCTACACTCAACATAGAAAACGACATTACACACAAGCATTCACTCACACACAGCTTCCTCTCTTCCATTTTCTGCTGAAATTCCAAAGAACCCTTGATGCTATAAAAGATAAGAAAGACCATAAATAGAAATGTGTTTGTAGACAAAATATATCCTAGCATTTGTTCTGATGTTTTTCAGTGTACATGAAAAGGGAAATAGAATCATCTTAACTCACATCTTGTTTTTTCGGTAGATGAGTACTGCTGTTGAGCCTTCTTACACTGACAATGGTTTTATTTAAGCCCTATTTAGTAATTACACAACACTGAAAACATCACAGTAAAACAGCAGTATGACCAGCACTTAAGAGTAAATACCTGAGTGCTTTTCACTTGGCTTAGAAGATTTTAAAGCATGCATTAATGCTACATAAGACCATATTGGGGTATTTGAGAAAATCAACAGCGAAGCTAAAGGTCCAGAGATTATAAAGGTTACCATGAAAGTGATGCACATAATATGGGTTTTCCAAGAAACTAGTAAACCCAGCTGACATTTGCTAGACAGCAAACATTGGAGGTGTCTAGTGGACAGGAAATATCTACAATAAACCTTTTATATTTGTTTATCAGGGAGTGTGTATTCTCACAACAGTTCTGAGGAAAATTGCAAATAAATGAAAATCCAGGAAGTTGCCAACAAATTTGATTCTTTTCACTAAACAATGGTTTCTCAATTGCATGCATCTGCGTGCACAAGGAAAACAACTCCTAAATAGAAATAGCATTATCACATTAAATGATTGAAGGTATATGATCACAGGAAACAAAAGAAAGTCTGATTACCTTTAAACTAGGTTTGAATCCTTCAAGCAGACAACCTCAGAGCAATGGAAAACTGAGCCAAAAGCAAAAACTTTGGCCAAGTGGGAAAAGGCCATCCATAATTACAATTTTTTTCCATTACACTAGCATAATGTTCTTAGTGGTTGCAGCCTATTCTGGTAACACCCTCATAGTTTTAGCAGGACAAACATTATAGAAGTATGGATAGACTTGCTTGGTGAATGTTTGTCTGAAAGTGTGCACGTATCTGTTGTTGAGAGGATCAAAGAAGGAGATCAGACCACTGTCCCAGTCCAGGAGCACTCTGATCTGCTGGAGAGTCTGCTTCATGGCAAGAGGCATCAGCCTCTCGTCTGACACTCCTATCCCATATTTACCCTTGTACTAACCCACTTGCCACAAGCCATGCTTTATGAGGTCCTCACAGACTCACAGAAAAAAAAGTGATACAGCCTATTAAAGAACGTCACATTTAAGTTACACGCTTTTTTTCTGTACTCGCACTTCCTCCAAATGTCTCATAGAATCAAATCATTTTCAACTTGCCATGAAGTGGATACAAATCAACAGAACGGCATAAAGAGAAACCACAACAACAAATGAATAAACAAAACAAGACTTTCCATGTTCAAATTGACATCTTTATTAGTTGGTAGTTGTTTAGTTGTTTTTATTTTTTGCTTTCTGCGGAATATGTAAGCACCTGTTTCCACTGAAATATAAACCACTAAACAGAACTAAAGTGCTAAAAGACATATGTGGAAAAGGAAAACATTACACAATCAAAAACAACCATATTTTGTGCATCTTAATAATTAATTAAATTTCAGTTCTAATTCAATGATTACATCCAACACATTCAATGATTACATCCAACCAAGACATACAGGTTTTGCCTGTTAGAACACAGGGGAATCTTTTTAGCAATATATATTGCTGACTGAACTGACTGGCATCTATTTAGTGCAAATATCATGGTCATTCCATAGAAAACTACAATAAACACAAGCTGCAGTACAAGATCTCATCATGCATCTTACTGAGATGTAATCTGATCTCCATGTACTGTTCAGAGGAACTCAAAGTCTTTGTCCAGCTCTTTGAAATTAAAATATTAAGTCACAAATAATGATTCCTATGAACATTAAACATATGTAACAAATGTGTCTTTTATTTGAATATATAGTGTTCTAGAGTTAAGGCACTCTCAGTAGAAGTATTCTCTCATAATGAATGAGACTACTGTTTGCGAAGGCAGGAAAGCCTCTCTCAGTGAGCTTGAAGGTGAATATGTGGACATGTGTATGACATAGAAGCCCATGCTCTGTGTCAGGCCTGTATTGCTATGACCCTCTGTGGAGGCTCTACTTCACAATGAAGGGGATTAGCGCTTTTGCCCAGTACCCACTGGAGAAGGTCCTCTCCAAGAGCAGCTCCCTTCTCTGGGCTCCACACCCACACATACACACACACACACACACACACACACGCACAGGGCCCACATCACACATGCACATATACACCAGTGACCCAGCAGAGTCCCTGATTGAAAGCCCACAAAGCCCAGAAGAAGCTTATAGGAGCAAAAGCTTCTAAGTAAGCAGGAAGAAGCTGCTGAATAGGACAAACACCACCTCTGCTCAGCATATCTGATTGGGGGAAATTTGTGTGAGTTCCTCAGAAGCAACATTTAAAAAAAATAACAGGCACATTGAAAGGAGAAACAGTAATTTCCATAAACTGTAAGAAACAGGTAAACTGGGGTTGGCAAGAGAAGAGGTTAAGAAAGGTCTGCTTGTGTGTGCACATGTGTGCATGCATACCAGCTTGTTCAATATTATTTTTCATTTTTATCACATACTGAAAGTTGCCTAGGTGCTCTGCTACATCAGTCACCATTCCAGAGGCCTTGATCCTGAAAGAACATGCAGGAATGGATGTTGGCAGATTCCATGTGCTGAATGTACACATAGAATTAACAGATACAGAATATATCCTCCTACAAGAGAGGTTTATTGGTAGCTACAAATACATAAAACAGTTTAGTCAAAGTGCTTCCAAAAAAGATCTTATAGCAACTTTAATGATAAAGCATACCAGACTTCACAAGTATTTTTGTTGCATAATTATCTCTGACTCACCCACTAGAGGGCACAACATCCCTATTTAGTCATTTAGTGGTAGTGAATGGCCTGGGCCAATTAAAATTAGACTAACCTTAGCCTTCTATGTTTTATTAAGTTATCCTCTCTTCATTATGTTACACCTACATGATTCAATTATTTCTCCAATTCCCACAATGCCTTAGACTCAACCGTCACACTAATCCTTTAAGGTAGAAGTTCTCCTATTGATTAGTTGTCAGCCTTAGTCAGCTTTATGATTGTATAAGAGACATTAAATTTAAATTATTCAATTGTTTAGTTATTGCAATTAATTTGTTTAAAAAATGTTACAATGGTGTAATAGTCAGCAAATATATCTATGTGTAAGGATATAGGCATGCAAATTTTGATACAAGGTTTCTTATTTATGCATTTTTGATGATGATTATACTACTGCAGCGCTTTGTGATGCTAATTAGACTACTGAAGTGCTGTGTGATGCCAGCTAGACTACTGCAGAACTGTGTGATGCTGATTAGGCTAATACAGTGCTGTGCGATGTTGATTGGACTGCTGCAGTGTTGTTCTTTATGGGCTTCCTGTCTGTGGGTTAAAGAAGCTGCAGAACATTCAGAAAATGGCTGCTGGAGTTCTTACACACACCAGCTTAAGGGAACATATAACTACTACACTCAAACATTTACACTGGGTTCCTGTTCATGGCTGTGTGCAGTACAAAATCCTTCTCTTGGTTTTTGCCCTCATGGTCTGACCTGTCCATCCCTTTCTGGTGTTCCTCATATGTCTTTTCCTTCACTCTGTCTCCATCCCTCTGACACTCATCTGCTCTCTGTCGCTCACGTCACACTCTGCACTATTGGCGTTTCTGGAGCTGCAGACCCAAGGCTTCTTCCTCCAGCTGCTCATTTACAAGAATTTCATAACTCATCTCTTTGTCTGAGATCATTTCAACCTTTAATTGGTTACTATAGTATGCACTTGCATCAATATTATGTCTATTTTTTTTAACCAGTTTTACTCCCTCCTGTTATCTTATTTATATATTTGAAGCTTCTTTATATTTTATTTGACCTTTTTTATATTGTATGATCTTGTAAAGTGCCATTGGGTAACAAGAAATGCACGTAATTTCTTAATTAGAATAAAATTCTTCTTCTTCTTCTTCTTCTTCTTCTTATTATTATTATTATTATTATTATCAAACAGTGTATTGATCATCCTTTCAAAGGTTGCTGGTGTTACTTTTGGGCTATTATTATCAAATTTAGAATGGTGCGTTTTGCCTGGAATTAGTTTCTTTTGTATTGAGCAACCTAATGGAAAAAGTTGTTCTTGAGCAGATAATCTACTATTTTTCACTTAATGAATCGTTGATTTCAAGCATGCCTATAAAGCAGATCATTCTACGTGCACAGCACTGACAAAAATGATCGACAAGATATTTTTACAAGAAAATGATGGTCGGAATCGTATTACTTGACTTTACTGTGGCATTTGTTATTAACAAAACAAAGTATATATGGGTTTAGTCTATGGTAAAACAGCAGTTTCTCCTCCCCTAGATGCTTTCATTGTGGTGTTTCCCAGGGGAGCTGTCAGGAAAGAGCTGTCTAAGCTCTGGTTAGCTGAGAATGAATCTGCAAGCCTCACACTGCCCTGTCAGTAAGGAGAGCGAGCATGCCTCTCTCATGGCTCAGAGCTCAGGAGAGGCTGGCCTGCGGTCTAATGGGCGTCTTTAAGAATATCTGTGATAGTAAACACAATATAAATTATGCGAGAGCTCAACATAGTCACACTGCCAGGCAGGTTAGTTAAACCAAAACCCAAAACAGGTGCAGCGTGCAGATCTGTATTGTCTTGGTCACCACAGTATGGAACAAGTTACCAACTATGATCATGGGAGTACACAGTTTTGTTGGTGGAGCCCAGGAAGAGCAGCTGCTACCTCAGCTAATGGGGATCCAAATAAAGACACGAAAAACAAAGACATTTCAGTAGTTATAGGAAGTAAAGCTGTTCTGTAGAATTCAGAATTACAACTCAGATTGCATATGTTTGCAGGACAAAGTTATATTGTTTTGCTGACAAATATGAAAGGATGATATCAAAGTTGTTGTTTTGGAACAGAACAGCATCTAGTCTGGTAGGCTACTACTTCAACTACTCACTTCTTCAAGAGGTATCCACAGTACTTCAGGTACAAACCGTTCTATTCTATCCTCTACAGATTTCTGTGAGTTTATGTTTGCATAATATGAATTTCTGTTTACATTCATCAACTTTTTTATGAAATATACTGTATAGTGAATTTCTTGAAGTCTACACCATAATGAAGTTTATGAAAAAACAATGTTTATGAAAAAAAGCATTTAAATGCTCCTCAATCAAAGAGTATTAATTTTGTAAAATGGTGGGTAGTTAAAATAGTATTATTTTCTGCTTTCTACTAATTTTACTTCACTTGTTGTGAAGGAAAAAAAAACTACTAAGCAACCACATGTAACTTATGATGTGTTCTAATCTGAAATTGTTTAGTGGATGAAACACTGCAGGTGCTGTTGTTGTTAGTGCTAACTGCTTTATAGTACAGAAATAATAAATGCTGAATCTCCTGATTGTCTTATTATGGCTTTATGTTATACAAATTTTCTGCCTTCCTCTATTTTAGGGAAAACAATGGCGCTGTCAAAGCTCAACCAAGCTACTAAGAGTTTCACCAAAGCACAGGATTACAGAAATGACATCATGCTGCTGATGCAGCCCTATGCTAACTGGGAGCAGTATCTATTGCCGGCACCCGTCTCCATCGATTTACTGGCTCAGCTGGTACGCATTTCTGCTGCAGATGACTTCTCCATCAATAAAAATCCACCAAAAGACGGGTTCAAATTCATCAGATACCCCAATTCTTTTAGGGCCTGCCTCTTTCAAGTATGTAATGGTTGCTGGCAAGCCTTTAATGTTGCTCACAAGAACATGGACCAAATTCGTATGTACACCGGACAGGTTCCAGAGTACATCAAAAACTCAGTTGGGCTCATAATACAGGAGGATGATGGTCTTGTCCAAGCCTTCTTACCAGCTGAGCTTCAGAACATTGCGCACATATCATCAGAATGCTTAAACCTGGCCATCATGACTGAGAAACAATTCTCAGATATCATCAAGCTGATGCAAGAACTGGTGGAGGCTTTGGTGAATGCAAGACAGAGTCATGATGAGGAGATGGAAGAAATCAAGAAAAACATTGAGATAGCAAAGATTAAACGGGCTGAAGCTAAGGAGGCAAGCGACAGGGCCGAGGCTGCTTTCAATCTGGCTAATGAAAGATTAGCTGAGGACAGAAGGGCCTACCAGCAAGCAATGAAAGATTTGCCAAGTGGATGGGGCCTTTTTGGCCTGAAGCTAATATCAAGTATGTCAGAGCAAGCAATATCAATAGCCTGTGCGTTTGCAACAGAATTTCTTCCAGGACAAATTATCCAAACCTATCTCCAAGCGGACACTATTACACCAAAAGCCATAACACATGTGATCAAAAACTTAAAAGGCACTCCTGAAAGCCACAGAAACATGGCCACTGGAATGAAGAGTAACGTGGATGAAATGTTGGCAACAAGTAACATATTTTCTAAATCTATAACATTTCTACTAGTGGTTGAGAAAATGGAAGAACTTTGCAAAGGTAAGGAAATAAATTGGCCTGAGGTGTATGATCAGGAGAAGCAAACGGTAAAGTCTGATTACTTGGTGGGACTATTTCAGCAAGTCAGCAGAGATATACAGCAAGAAGCTGAATGCCCGATTAAATCCGAGGCACTAGGCATCTGTGACAAGGGTATCTCCACTTTAACAGAGCTAGGTAAATATGCTCCAGAGGGGAAATGTGATGATGCCAAAACAGAGGAGCTTATTAAAGCCATTGACGAACTGAATGTAAGGGCCATGGCCTTTTATTCCAAAAGCAAGTCTTTTACAAATCAGCCATCTTTCTTGACAGCACCCCCCAAGTCAAGTCAACAGCAAATCTATGACTCAGCAAATACAGATGTGGTCCAGATGCACTTAAGACAATCTCATCTACGTCTACAAATGGCTGAAACCCAGCTAAAAATTGCAAATGAACGGAACGAGAAGACTATGGACAACTTGGATCAGAAGAAAAAAGCTCTTGCTGAAATTGTGAGTGAGCTGAAACATTATAATCTCAAGGAGATCGACTTCAACAAGAGAATTGTGGTGCTAGCGAAAGGCCTGGAAATCATGGGGCAGGTGAAAGAACAGTGGGAGAAACTGGTGCACTTCTTTCAGATCATTTCAAACATTGTTAAGACCACTCTTAGTGAAAATCTTAAACATTTTAAGCAGACTGTTGAAATAGCTGTAGAGAACAACTACACCTACAGCATGTTTGTCAAAGACAAAATCTACACTAATGCTCTGAATGCTTCTGCCTACGCCTATTTGGTTAACATGATGTCTACCACTTACACTGAGGTGTCTGTCCAGTACCTGATGAACAATGTCAGTACTCTGGGAAGACTGATGACCATGGATCCAAACTCACCTCAGTTCCTTGCAGAGATTGACAAGTTAGGGAAGGAATGCGAATCTGCCCAAAATGGTATCAACAGCCTTGCAGCAAGAAACAGGAAGGAGTTTTACAACAGATGCGAGGAAAGAATAACTCAAATCAAGACAATCCTTACCCCAGCACTGGCCCCACTGAGTGAAAAGGACAATCTCAATCTGAAGAAGGCAATAGATGCAATGAAGGAACCAATTCAGAAGGTGGAGGAAGACAAACCAGCAACTGAGATGAAGGCTATAACTGAGGATGATGCTGACCAATATGCATAACTTCATAATAGTGCATTTTCCTATACTTTTCTTTTCTTTTTTCTGTCATTTTAATGTAGTATGTATACAGTATTACATTTGACAAAAACATGATTAGAAGGTTTGACCTAATTCCTGTCTGTTAATTTATTCTGAATAATCAATTTTGTTCTTTTGATTAAATTACTGCAGCATCATACTGTCTCGTATTGTTTTTCTTTGTGATTCAAAGAACTTTAAAATCCAAGAGGTAATATGTATGCCAAACAAACAAACAAAAAAACATTTCAGATTGCAGAGTAGCTATTACTAATTATTAGCTATTGCTCATCTCTTTTTCAGTAGAAAAAAGAAATTGGAGTTTAGATTTACTAAAGTGTAATGAGTGAACTAAAGCCATTAGATTTTAGTAAACTCACCATTCTTCACACACTAATTGTGTTGCACATTGAGTGTGAGTGCAGTGTGGTGAACAGAGGAATACAGGCTCAGTAAAGGAAGTAGCAGTTCTTAGCAGCTAGGGTGGTACTGATGGGCCCAACATCTTAGTAAAAACAAAGTCTGACACTTTACACAAAAAAGAAATCACAGACACTATGATTTCATTATTTCAAAACATTAGCTATAATGAATCATTTTAGTGAATTATTATGATTATGAATTATGACTGCTCAAGTAAGGACATCCATGTATGCAAACAAAGCCATTATAATAAACACTCTTTCTCTCTCTCTCTCTCTCTCTCTCTCTCTATATATATATATATATATATATATATATATATATATATATATATATATATATATATATATACAGTGCATCCAGAAAGTATTCACAGTGCTTCACTTTTTCCACATTTTGTTATGTTTCAGCCTTATTCCAAATTGGATTAAATAATTTTTTCCCCCTCAAAATTCTACACACAATACCCCATAATGACAAAGTAAAAAAAGTTTGTTTGGAATTGTAACAAATTTATTAAAAATAAAAAAAACAAAAAAATCACATGCACATAAGTATTCACAGCCTTTACCATGACACTCAAAATTGAGCTCAGGTGCATCTTGTTTCCACTGATCATCCTTCAGTTGTTTCAACAACTTGATTGGAGTCCACCTGTGGTAAATCCAGTTGATTGGACATGCTTTGTAAAGGCACACACCTGTCTATATAAGGTCCCATAGTTGACAGTACATGTCAGAGCACAAACCAAGCCATGAAGTCCAAGGAATTGTTTGTAGACCACTGAGACAGGATTGTATTGAGGCACAGATCGGGGGAAGGGTACAGAAAAATTTCTGCAGCATTGAAGGTCCCAATGAGCACAGTGGCTTCCATCATCCATAAATGGAAGAAGTTTGGAACCACCAGGACTCTTCCTAGAGCTGGCCGCCCAGCCAATCTGAGTGATCGGGGTAGAAGGGCCTTAGTCAGGGAGGTGACCAAGAACCCAAGGGTCACTCTGACAGAGCTTTAGCATTGCTCTGTGGAGAGAGGAGAACCTTCCAGAAGGACAACCATTCCTGCAGCACTCCACCAATCAGGCCTGTATGGTAGAGTGGCCAGACGGAAGCCACTCCTCAGTAAAAGGCATAAGACAGCCTGCTTGGAGTTTGCCAAAAGGCACCTGAAGGACTCTCATACCATGAGAAACAAAATTCTCTGGTCTGATGAAACAAAGATTCAACTCTTTGGCCTGAATGCCAAGCGTCATGTCTGGAGGAAACCAGGCACCGCTCAGCACCTGGCCAATACCATCCCTACAGTGAAGCATGCTGGTGGCAGCATCATGCTGTGGGGTTGTTTTTTGGCAGCAGGAACTGGGAGACTAGTCAGGGAAAGATGAATGCAGCAACATACAGAGACATCCTTGAAGAAAACCTGCTCCAGAGTGCTCTGGACCAGGGTGAAGGTTCACCCAACAGTACAATGGCCCTAACCACACAACTAAGATAATAAAGGACTGGCTTCAGGACAACTCTGTGAATGTTCTTGAGTGGCCTAGCCAGAGCCCAGACTTGAACCCAACTGAACATCTCTGGAGAGATCTGAAAATGGCTGTACCCCGGCGCGCCCCATCCAACCTGATGGAGCTTGAGAGGTTCTACAAAGAAAAATGGGAGAAACTGCCCAAAAATATGTGTGCCAAGCTTGTAGCATCATACTCAAAAAGATTTGAGGCTGTAATTGCTGCCCAAGGTGCTTCAACCAAGTATTGAGCAAAGGCTATGAATACTTATGTACATGTGATTTTTGTTTTTTTTATTTTTAATAAAGTTGCAAAAACTCCAAACAAAGATTTTTTCACTTTGTCATAATGGGGTATTGTGTGTAGGAGTTTGAGGGGAATTATTTTTTTTTTAATCCAATTTGGAATAAGGCTGTAACATAACATAAAATGTGGAAAAAGTGAAGCGCTGTGTGTGTGTGTATATATATAAATATTTGTCATTTCACTTTTCTTGGGGATTAATTAGTCCAGAGGCCTATAAGAGCTTGTCAAGGAAAAAACGTGTGTATGGGTGCATGCATGTATATGTATATGTATATTAGGAACCAAGCATTAAACCATTAAGCTGCAATAAAACTGAGACACAATTGTCTTGGAGAAAAGAAAAACCATGTTCAGTTAGCACAGGCTGTATCAAAAGCCATAGAACCAGAGGACATTAAAATCATAATTCTCACCTTGCATAATCTCTCATGATTCAACTGTATATGTAAACAGATATGCATTGGTGTGTTGTAAGGTGTTCTGCCATTATCTGATGATATGTTTGCAGAAAGTGTGTTACATCTCTAGAGAGACAATTGCCTCCTGGCCTCTTTTTGGTGGAGAATGGAAAAAGATACACATATACACAGACCCGCGCACGCATGCACACACACACACGCACGCAGCATTAGTTTAGCTGCAGATGCAGTTACTGCATCAACACTTCTAACGTGACTGCCATGTGGCCTCTGCAAGTCCAACCCTCATCAACATGTGCTTCATGTATCTGGATCTCTTTTTATCTCATTCTTATTTTTTATGTCATTCTTTCTCTTTCTCTCTTATCCCTATAGGCTCTATTTGCTTTCTGCTAGCAAACAAGAGGTTAAAAAGACTATTTCCCTTTGTTTGTTTTATCATTTTTATTTTCATTGCAAAATCTGATGTGTGTGTAGTCTTAAATAGCGTCTCATATGGAAGGTAAACACATACTTTCAGAGTTAGACTGATTTGACTGAAACACTAATCAATATCTTAACATTGTTTAACTGCAAAAGTGTATAAATGGTTTTGATAACCACTGAAAAGATATGGAATGATGAAATGTATGTAGGGCCATTCTAATGTACTACTGACCAATCATTCTCTGCCTCAGGAAGTGTCCTTAATCTCTTATCCAACTCTCTGAGAAAAGGAGAGCGATAGAGAGAAACAGACAAAGAAATATGTAAATGTGCAAAGTAAATGTGTGTATCTTGCTTATGGTCAAAGAAAGAAATCTAATAATTCTGTACTAGACAAATGTGTGACAGATTTACTTCGAGAAGTAAAATAGTTTGAGGAGTTCAGAGTTTTAATAGTGTTGCAGAAGAACAACAAAAACATTGCCTGAATTTCAGAATCCCAGAAAACAGGCACAGAAAATTTGAGAGCAGACTGCTAAATTCAACTAAACAATCCAAAAGAGCAGGGGGAGCAGTGCCAGTACCAGACAGCGATGGCGCAGGTCGGGACACTCTCTATGATGCTGTTGCAGACCAGATCAGGATGACGGACATGCTGTCCTTCTTCAGTCTCCTCAGGAAGCAGAGCTTTCTTCACTAAGGAAAAAGTGCTCAGGGACCATGAGAGATTGTTTGTGATTTTAAGAGAGTGTATGTTCTCACTCTTCACTGTATGTATTGGGGTGTGAGGCATTTGCATCCTTCTGTAGTCCACAATCATCTCTTTTGTCTTTTTGACAACCAGAGAAAGGCATGTCTGGAGAGACTGTGACAAAGGCTTTGACTTCTTTAATTATTTCTGTATTGTTTTTCATGGTATAAATAAAATGTAAAAAGGCAAATCTAAAGCAAACATATGAATCTAATTAATCTAATTAAGGCTAAAGTGAAAACAAAGCAAGCCCACAATAGTTTATTCTATTCTATTCTATTCTGTGTGATGACAATGGAATTGTCAACAAAACCAAAACTGTGATGTCATAATATCACTGACCATTGTCATAATAGCTATTCTTATAATCTGCTTGACAAAGGTAAAATTGGTCAGTCTGTTGACAGAAATGGGAGGTTGCAGCAGCAAAATGCAGTTCTGCTGCTCTCACAGAAGATCTTCGAAGAAGAAGAAAACGAAGATTTTGTTGGACAGGAACACACAAAAAGCAATGAGTAGATTGCAACAAGAACTACCTGACAGAGTAGATACGAAGGAAATTAGAAAACGACACTGTGTTAAAATTGGAAAATTTGAGGAGGAATGTAGTGGGAAGGAGTTGGAGGAGAAGCAGAAGGAGACAAAAAATGAACAGAGTGAAAGATGGCACCTGAAGAGTGAAAGAGAGGATCTAGAGAGTGAAAGACAACACCTGAAGGGTGAAAGAGAGAATCTAGAGCGTGAAAGACAACACCTGAAGAGTGAAAGAGAGGCTCTAGAGAGAGAAAGACAACACCTGAAGGGTGAAAGAGAGAATCTTGAGAGTGAAAGACAACACCTGAAGAGTGAAAGAGAGGATCTAGAGCGTGAAAGACAACACCTGAAGAGTGAAAGAGAGGCTCTGGAGAGAGAAAGACAACACCTGAAGGGTGAAAGAGAGAATCTTGAGAGTGAAAGACAACACCTGAAGAGTGAAAGAGAGGCTCTAGAGAGTGAAAACCAAAACCCAAAGTGTGAAAGAAAGAACCTGAAGACGTTATGGGACAAAGTAGTGGGGAAGAAAACTAAGCAGCAGCGCATGGGGAGAGCCATGGCTGGGGAAGCTTTGTACTGCTCAAAGGGACCACACACTTCCCAAGGAGGACCAGCTAAAGAAATCGGTAGTATGCAGAAAGGTTTCCCGAGCACATAAAAAGGCTATGATTACCAACTGGCCAAAGAGACAGACGCTGTGCTTGACTACATCAGAACTATGTTTATAACCAGTCAATATGAACTTCTACCAATCCATCCAAAACCTGATAAAGGAGACCTGAATGACGATACTACTGGAACTACAAAATTACTGGGACTACTACTATTTAGCATTCTGAAAAAATAAAAATGAAAAAGTCCTCATGTTCTTTAAAAAAAATAAATCAATAAAATGTAAAAAGCTCAAAAAGCTTTTTTAAACATTGGCAACTGTGTATTTGATTTACCTCGGAATGGGTGCAGCTGGTTCATGGCGCATGTGTTTGAGCTTTAGCCTCTGTATTTGGCATTTCAGTGCATCGAGCAGTTGAAACTATAGCAAGCAAAGGCAAAAGGAGCTGTGCGGTCGATGTTTGTGCAAGTGGTCTTCCACATAGTCCCATGCTGTGCTGGGTTTAGGGTGTGTTTGCAGGGAGAGCCCAGCGCTTACAGGCTAAGAGGATTACAGTGGAGCATTGCAGGGACTGTCAGAATACAGAGCGCGCGCGCGCGCGCGTGTGTGTGTGTGTGTGTGTGTGTGTGTTTTCTCTACACATTTGGAAGAGAGAAAACAGAGCTGTGATGTAGTTGATAAAATTGCAGGCCTGGCACAGGCTCTGCTCAGAATGGTGAGAGAGCACTGGAGGAGTTTGGGAGTTTATTAATAGCGTTTAGCTCACTACAGAAGGAGTAGATCAGGGCTTTGCTGGGAAGGATGATGATAGGGTTTGATCACACCATTTAGCACAACATTGTCATGTCCATGCTGTGCATGGTTCTAAAGAAAAGGATCTTTGTTATTCAATCCAATACATTTCAAATTCAATTTTTCTGTTTCTCATGAATGAATGTGGACTATAGGATGGGGGGTGTCAACTGTTTGTGTGTGTGCGCGTGTGATTTAGACGGTTGAGAGAGTTGAGAGATAATTTCATGACAACGAACCAATTAAAATCAAAATTATTCACACTGTGTTGACAAGAGACACACACACAAACACACACACACAAAGAGAGAGAGAGAGAAACAAAAAGAATCACAATCAGGGCTCACCAGATCTCTCAGAGTCTCTCTGACAGGCCCTAATCCACTCCGCCAATTGAAAAACAGAAAGTAGCAGAGAGAATAGCAGTGTGGCAGTATATGAATGTGCCCCCAACAAATATATAATTCACACACACACACACACATCTTTCACACTTACATATCCATACTCACATGTACACATGTATACACCATTGAACTACACACATCTATATTCACATGCACAAACAAACACCCCACACAAATGTTTGGTCTTTGTGCAAATTCACTTGGAGGTAGGCCAACATTCTAGATATAAAATATGTGACAATAAACATAGCCTCAGTACGTTTCATTTCATGCATTTACATCTTGATCCACACAAACACTTTCACACTCCTTTGCCTCACACTCACAAACACAAGAAACACTCGGGTGGCCTTCGGTAGCAGGAGGGATGTCAGTGCACAAAACACTGGCTTGAAATGTTTTTAACCCCCATTTCAATGAAGACCATCATACCTTGCAAGGTATAGCATTCTTTCACTCTCCTGGACAACCTCAGGCTGTTCCTGGAACCAGCAAAGCCAGTGGTTTTGGCCTCTGTCTGAAGCACAAAGGGGGTATGCAGGAGGCGTAGCGGAGCGTGTCAGGAGGGTGGGCAGAGCCCTCTCCCAGCAGTGGCAGAGGAGAAAGGGCACATGGAGCACAGTGGCTACGGTTGACACCTGCAGGAGGCGACATGTGGGCAGGGCCAGTATGAGCCCACTTGGACCCATCTGCCACCACAGAAAACTCACCTGCTGTGTGTGTGTGTGTGTGTGTGTGTGTGTGTGCGTGTGTGGGTGTAGATTTGTTGACATTGTTCATGAGTCAGTGAATCATGTTTTTGGTGGATATCATGTTTTCAGCTCACAAATATTATAAATAATAATACAGGTAATAAAACAGGGAAGAAAGTAGATGTTAGCCGGTGCAGCATTTACTTAATTCATTATTTATCTTTTATGTTAGTGTGTAACTCTCATATTGTAGTCTCCTGAAAGACAACAGAGGCAAATATAGGCAAAGATAGCATTCAACTGTTATTCAGGGATATCCCACCATTGGGAGTGGACGATTAGGGGTGCTGGAGTAGGAAGGTATTTGTAGTACATTCCTGTTGTAGGCCTTCCTATAGTGTTTAACTGATTTCCATAACTGAAACACATTATAATGTTTAAAAGTTTAGAAACGTGAGCATAATACTCCAGAAGATGTAGCGTCCTGGTGTGTGAATGAGTAGTAATCTTTCTGAAACAATAAGTTTGATTTAATTCTCGTTTTCATTTCCTTGTGGATTGTATTATTTTATTTGAAACATTTGACTCAAAATAAAGAAATAGTGCAAAAATGTGAAAAGGCACTACAGGATGCATCTTGAATAAACGAAAACCTCGACCAGATGTTGTAAACTTAGAACAGTAATTATGTTCTAAGAATGTTGATAAAAAAGAACAGGAATTTACAATATATACATTTGCCTGCATAGTATCCCAAGTGTTCCATCGACTGCACTCTTCTGGATGAGGATCTCGGATGTTGTTCCTGGGATCTGCTGGAGCCACTCTCCCAGTTTGATGGTCATCGTCCCTAAACCCCTGGTGCTCTGATTGCTACCAGAGCCAGTGTTTCCTCTTCTTTTAGCGTCTCATGTTCCTTGTTGCTGATGTTGCTATCTCTTGCGATTGCTACATCCGTCACTATGACTCTTTTCTGCTGTTTATCCATCACTATTATGTCTGGTGGTTTAGCTATTACCATCTTTTAAACAATTTTCTGGTATACGATGTCTTATCAAAGATAACCCATCCACACTCTAAGAGCATCCACACCATCACCAATCAAATTCTTCGTCTGAGCAGCTGTCACTACTACACAGACATACACAGAGACAGAGCGAGAGAGAAGGATGAAAGTGAACACAGCAACAAATGAAAAGAACCAAACACCATCAATTCTTACCTACCTCAACCCTCTCAGTTTACAGAACAAGCAAATGTGAGAACTGTGACTCACCATTCCCCCCACCACCTGGAGCTCAGGATACTTCTGTTTAATGTAGTTAATCATGCTGATCTGAAACACTGAGTTTCCCTGAGATGAGTCCTAAAACAATAGACACAGCCTTCAGAAAAAATTCACTATGTCCAATCACAGTCCTGTGTTACACAGCCTCATAGCAAAAATAGTTTGTCATTTGATTCAGGCACCATACTCAGGATGGAGACTAATCCCACTCCCTTTAGGACCTTAAGACCTACCAGCACCACCACGTCCACTCCTGCCTGCACGAGCAGGACCAGCCGGTACTTGTCATCCTCACGGGTACCGATGGCAGCGCCACACAGCAGCTGTTTGCGGGAGTCTTTAGAGGCCAGAGGGTAGTCTCTGTTCTTCTTCAGATCAGTGCGAGCAATTATAGCCACCAGCTCATCACTGTCGTTCACAATGGGCAGTTTACCTGCAATCAACAAGCGTCCCCACGACCGACCCGTTACTCAGAGAAGAAGTGGAGAAGTGAAATTAACCTTTCAAAGTCCTTTAGAAGCAGTTTCACTTCTCAAGCTGAAAAGATGAAGAATCAGACCTTTTTTTGCTGAACTGCAGAATGTCATTGGCCTCTTTGAGTGAAACACCTGCTGGTGCAACCACTAAATCTTCCCTCTTTGTCATTGCCGGGCAAATATCACAATAAATCACAAAAAGATGTGAGTTTAAAGAATGTGATTTTACGCGCACACACACACACACACACATATATATATACACATTTTTTATTTTTATATATATATATATATATATTGCCCTCTTTCACACACTGACACAGAAATATCACAATTTCATGATAGTTCTATTCCACCTATATTTTTAAGCATTGTATGTCATATGTGATTCATTTGTGTTTTTAAAAACCTTTTGTATATTGTATGTACAATCAAAGATGAATCAGAAACCTCCTCCAACAGCCGGTCATAGTCCTTCTCTGAGAGGAAGTCAATGTCTCGTGACGTCACGATTCCCACAAGCTTGCTGCCCATCTTGCCGGTTTCGGTGACAGGGATTCCAGAGAAGCCGTGTCGCACCTTGGCCTCAAACACATCTCCGACCGTGTGCTATGGACTCATCACCACCGGATCCGCGATGAAGCCCTGCTCGAATTTCTGCCATGACACCATATATTGCTCTGCTGATGAGAGGCCTCAGGGAAGTTTGTGTGTAAATCTGCGTGTTCAACGTGTTGTTCATTATATTCCTATTAAGACAATTCACTGAAAGTTTGACACCTTAACTTTCCGGACTTCATTTGCTTGGAACTCTGGGGTGCAATTGTGATGGATGATCCCAATACCGCCCATGAGCTGTAATACAAAATCACAGAAAGCTAAATGGAAAAGCAACAGGACTTCATGGTTTTGAGTGTGTGGGGGATACTCACAGCCATAGCGATGGCCATGGAGGATTCAGTCACAGTATCCATGGGAGAGGAAATAAGCGGCGTCTTCAGGGTTATCTTCCGGGTCAGAGCAGAGGTCAGATCCTGAATGACAGACGCAAATGGTAACAGAAAGGAACCAATCTTCTACAGAACAATTATCTTTGTTTATGTTCATGCTTGTATTTTCATACAGACTATGCATTGCACAAAGATAAGAACAGTTTGGGGTGTTACTTTGGACAGCTTTCACATATGCACACATTCAAGTGACTTGAATGTGCTCATTCAAAGCACAAATATTGCTGTTTTTATAAGCAGGGCATCAGTTTAACCTCCCTGTGGTAAGACAGACAAAAACATCCTACGTTCTCTCCCACATTCCAGCACACACACACACACACAAAATGTAACACCAAATTTAAATAACACAATATATACTATCCCATATCCATTACACATGGGAATTTTGGTTCGCTCCTCCCTCACACTGTCATACACACACACACACACACACCCCTCAGCCTCTCTGCCTGTGACAACACACCCTATGCACCTGGGATGCCAACACCACCTATTTTGCACATCTTATTTGTACTCCTTCATCCCTCTCTTACACTATGCCACACTCCACCCTCTGTTGTAGTCGTGTTCGCACTACATGGCAACTGACTCAGCTCCTCCATCTCACTGAAGGTAGAGGAGACCGCCAGCTCCCTAATTAATTAGGAAGATCCCGCCCCCTTCACTAAATCATTACTAGATGTGCTGTATTTACTGAAACACACACACTGGTAAGCCCTTATGGGGCATGTCAGGAAACCTGCTGAGCTGTTTTGGTGCATTTTGCAAAAGAACTCACCACTTCATCTGAGGTAAAGTCAATGAAGCCAGGCAGGATCAGAAAATCACTGAATCAAAGACCACAGAACAAACAAACAAAGAAAAACAAGCCAAATAAAAAAATATATACCAATTAGTTCACTGAGACATACATGCTACACTCTCACATTCTCATATCAGTTAGTGCATCATATACCAAATGACCGTGGGGAGTTCCACACACCCATGCTGATAGAACGAGGAGACATGACTGATGATTGCTCCCATAGCCACCTGCGACTAGCAGAAGCTCGGACACTTTGTGTGCATACATGTGAGGTCAATTTCAACTTCAAACTTCATGTCCCAGTAGCATGAATTGAACATACCTGCTTGATTTGCAGAGTTGAGCGCATATTCTGGAGTATGGAATAAGTTAATCTACCTAAGAGTATGTTGTCCAATGATGTCGTGTTAATGTTCTTAAGCATGCGTCATGTCACAGCCTATCCATTAAAGTGGCATTAATGTCCCACCACTGCTTGAGAGGACACGGGAGACAGAGAGGCAGCCAAAGGAAGCCTAACTGTAAACAAAATAGAGCAGCGTATGCGAACATCCGTGTGTGAGAGAGAGAGCATCCCAGCAGTACGACAATCATAAGGCCACAGTTGAGAGTGTCCTCTAGTGTGGGATCTAGTGCAGATAAAGCCTCCATTACAGAGATTAAAGATGGCGGCCTAGTGGGCAGAAATAGACAGAGACCTCTTCTCAGCTAGATAGTGCCTAGGGATACATCTTCACATCTTTGATAACATCATCAAAGAAAGCTCTTTGCACTGCCCTACTTGAAAAGCAGAACAAGAGAGGTCATGATCTCCAATTCTGTCTATAGAAATCTATAGAGGCATTACTCATTATGTCATGACCCTGTTATCTATTAGAAACCCACAATTTATCTGAATTAATTATTCATAAATAAATTGTCAGCTTCATGTTCATTCAGATTTCAGTGGAGATCAGCAGGGGTCTATTACTGTGTATTATTATTCATAACACTGTGCCTGCAAACTGTGTGAACAGACACACACAGGTTATTTTCCAGTCCCTGAGTGCTTTTGTGGCACTGCTTGACAGTTGGTGGAGTGTTCCCTAAAAGAGCCTCTGAGCATGATGGATTCGGTAGTAGGAGTTTAGTGAGCAGAGAGGACGAAGACTTACGAGTGCAGGCCATGAACACCCCCCTCCAACTGAGCAGACATGGTCCTCTTCTCAAACTTCAGATCTCCAGGGTACATCATAGAGCTACACTCAACATAGAAAACGACATTACACACAAGCATTCACTCACACACAGCTTCCTCTCTTCCATTTTCTGCTGAAATTCCAAAGAACCCTTGATGCTATAAAAGATAAGAAAGACCATAAATAGAAATGTGTTTGTAGACAAAATATATCCTAGCATTTGTTCTGATGTTTTTCAGTGTACATGAAAAGGGAAATAGAATCATCTTAACTCACATCTTGTTTTTTCGGTAGATGAGTACTGCTGTTGAGCCTTCTTACACTGACAATGGTTTTATTTAAGCCCTATTTAGTAATTACACAACACTGAAAACATCACAGTAAAACAGCAGTATGACCAGCACTTAAGAGTAAATACCTGAGTGCTTTTCACTTGGCTTAGAAGATTTTAAAGCATGCATTAATGCTACATAAGACCATATTGGGGTATTTGAGAAAATCAACAGCGAAGCTAAAGGTCCAGAGATTATAAAGGTTACCATGAAAGTGATGCACATAATATGGGTTTTCCAAGAAACTAGTAAACCCAGCTGACATTTGCTAGACAGCAAACATTGGAGGTGTCTAGTGGACAGGAAATATCTACAATAAACCTTTTATATTTGTTTATCAGGGAGTGTGTATTCTCACAACAGTTCTGAGGAAAATTGCAAATAAATGAAAATCCAGGAAGTTGCCAACAAATTTGATTCTTTTCACTAAACAATGGTTTCTCAATTGCATGCATCTGCGTGCACAAGGAAAACAACTCCTAAATAGAAATAGCATTATCACATTAAATGATTGAAGGTATATGATCACAGGAAACAAAAGAAAGTCTGATTACCTTTAAACTAGGTTTAAATCCTTCAAGCAGACAACCTCAGAGCAATGGAAAACTGAGCCAAAAGCAAAAACTTTGGCCAAGTGGGAAAAGGCCATCCATAATTACAATTTTTTTCATTACACTAGCATAATGTTCTTAGTGGTTGCAGCCTATTCTGGTAACACCCTCATAGTTTTAGCAGGACAAACATTATAGAAGTATGGATAGACTTGCTTGGTGAATGTTTGTCTGAAAGTGTGCACGTATCTGTTGTTGAGAGGATCAAAGAAGGAGATCAGACCACTGTCCCAGTCCAGGAGCACTCTGATCTGCTGGAGAGTCTGCTTCATGGCAAGAGGCATCAGCCTCTCGTCTGACACTCCTATCCCATATTTACCCTTGTACTAACCCACTTGCCACAAGCCATGCTTTATGAGGTCCTCACAGACTCACAGAAAAAAAAGTGATACAGCCTATTAAAGAACGTCACATTTAAGTTACACGCTTTTTTTCTGTACTCGCACTTCCTCCAAATGTCTCATAGAATCAAATCATTTTCAACTTGCCATGAAGTGGATACAAATCAACAGAACGGCATAAAGAGAAACCACAACAACAAATGAATAAACAAAACAAGACTTTCCATGTTCAAATTGACATCTTTATTAGTTGGTAGTTGTTTAGTTGTTTTTATTTTTTGCTTTCTGCGGAATATGTAAGCACCTGTTTCCACTGAAATATAAACCACTAAACAGAACTAAAGTGCTAAAAGACATATGTGGAAAAGGAAAACATTACACAATCAAAAACAACCATATTTTGTGCATCTTAATAATTAATTAAATTTCAGTTCTAATTCAATGATTACATCCAACACATTCAATGATTACATCCAACCAAGACATACAGGTTTTGCCTGTTAGAACACAGGGGAATTTTTTTAGCAATATATATTGCTGACTGAACTGACTGGCATCTATTTAGTGCAAATATCATGGTCATTCCATAGAAAACTACAATAAACACAAGCTGCAGTACAAGATCTCATCATGCATCTTACTGAGATGTAATCTGATCTCCATGTACTGTTCAGAGGAACTCAAAGTCTTTGTCCAGCTCTTTGAAATTAAAATATTAAGTCACAAATAATGATTCCTATGAACATTAAACATATGTAACAAATGTGTCTTTTATTTGAATATATAGTGTTCTAGAGTTAAGGCACTCTCAGTAGAAGTATTCTCTCATAATGAATGAGACTACTGTTTGCGAAGGCAGGAAAGCCTCTCTCAGTGAGCTTGAAGGTGAATATGTGGACATGTGTATGACATAGAAGCCCATGCTCTGTGTCAGGCCTGTATTGCTATGACCCTCTGTGGAGGCTCTACTTCACAATGAAGGGGATTAGCGCTTTTGCCCAGTACCCACTGGAGAAGGTCCTCTCCAAGAGCAGCTCCCTTCTCTGGGCTCCACACCCACACATACACACACACACACACACACACACACGCACAGGGCCCACATCACACATGCACATATACACCAGTGACCCAGCAGAGTCCCTGATTGAAAGCCCACAAAGCCCAGAAGAAGCTTATAGGAGCAAAAGCTTCTAAGTAAGCAGGAAGAAGCTGCTGAATAGGACAAACACCACCTCTGCTCAGCATATCTGATTGGGGGAAATTTGTGTGAGTTCCTCAGAAGCAACATTTAAAAAAAATAACAGGCACATTGAAAGGAGAAACAGTAATTTCCATAAACTGTAAGAAACAGGTAAACTGGGGTTGGCAAGAGAAGAGGTTAAGAAAGGTCTGCTTGTGTGTGCACATGTGTGCATGCATACCAGCTTGTTCAATATTATTTTTCATTTTTATCACATACTGAAAGTTGCCTAGGTGCTCTGCTACATCAGTCACCATTCCAGAGGCCTTGATCCTGAAAGAACATGCAGGAATGGATGTTGGCAGATTCCATGTGCTGAATGTACACATAGAATTAACAGATACAGAATATATCCTCCTACAAGAGAGGTTTATTGGTAGCTACAAATACATAAAACAGTTTAGTCAAAGTGCTTCCAAAAAAGATCTTATAGCAACTTTAATGATAAAGCATACCAGACTTCACAAGTATTTTTGTTGCATAATTATCTCTGACTCACCCACTAGAGGGCACAACATCCCTATTTAGTCATTTAGTGGTAGTGAATGGCCTGGGCCAATTAAAATTAGACTAACCTTAGCCTTCTATGTTTTATTAAGTTATCCTCTCTTCATTATGTTACACCTACATGATTCAATTATTTCTCCAATTCCCACAATGCCTTAGACTCAACCGTCACACTAATCCTTTAAGGTAGAAGTTCTCCTATTGATTAGTTGTCAGCCTTAGTCAGCTTTATGATTGTATAAGAGACATTAAATTTAAATTATTCAATTGTTTAGTTATTGCAATTAATTTGTTTAAAAAATGTTACAATGGTGTAATAGTCAGCAAATATATCTATGTGTAAGGATATAGGCATGCAAATTGTGATACAAGGTTACTTATTTATGCATTTTTGATGATGATTATACTACTGCAGCGCTTTGTGATGCTAATTAGACTACTGAAGTGCTGTGTGATGCCAGCTAGACTACTGCAGAACTGTGTGATGCTGATTAGGCTAATACAGTGCTGTGCGATGTTGATTGGACTGCTGCAGTGTTGTTCTTTATGGGCTTCCTGTCTGTGGGTTAAAGAAGCTGCAGAACATTCAGAAAATGGCTGCTGGAGTTCTTACACACACCAGCTTAAGGGAACATATAACTACTACACTCAAACATTTACACTGGGTTCCTGTTCATGGCTGTGTGCAGTACAAAATCCTTCTCTTGGTTTTTGCCCTCATGGTCTGACCTGTCCATCCCTTTCTGGTGTTCCTCATATGTCTTTTCCTTCACTCTGTCTCCATCCCTCTGACACTCATCTGCTCTCTGTCGCTCACGTCACACTCTGCACTATTGGCGTTTCTGGAGCTGCAGACCCAAGGCTTCTTCCTCCAGCTGCTCATTTACAAGAATTTCATAACTCATCTCTTTGTCTGAGATCATTTCAACCTTTAATTGGTTACTATAGTATGCACTTGCATCAATATTATGTCTATTTTTTTTAACCAGTTTTACTCCCTCCTGTTATCTTATTTATATATTTGAAGCTTCTTTATATTTTATTTGACCTTTTTTATATTGTATGATCTTGTAAAGTGCCATTGGGTAACAAGAAATGCACGTAATTTCTTAATTAGAATAAAATTCTTCTTCTTCTTCTTCTTCTTCTTCTTCTTCTTCTTATTATTATTATTATCAAACAGTGTATTGATCATCCTTTCAAAGGTTGCTGGTGTTACTTTTGGGCTATTATTATCAAATTTAGAATGGTGCGTTTTGCCTGGAATTAGTTTCTTTTGTATTGAGCAACCTAATGGAAAAAGTTGTTCTTGAGCAGATAATCTACTATTTTTCACTTAATGAATCGTTGATTTCAAGCATGCCTATAAAGCAGATCATTCTACGTGCACAGCACTGACAAAAATGATCGACAAGATATTTTTACAAGAAAATGATGGTCGGAATCGTATTACTTGACTTTACTGTGGCATTTGTTATTAACAAAACAAAGTATATATGGGTTTAGTCTATGGTAAAACAGCAGTTTCTCCTCCCCTAGATGCTTTCATTGTGGTGTTTCCCAGGGGAGCTGTCAGGAAAGAGCTGTCTAAGTTCTGGTTAGCTGAGAATGAATCTGCAAGCCTCACACTGCCCTGTCAGTAAGGAGAGCGAGCATGCCTCTCTCATGGCTCAGAGCTCAGGAGAGGCTGGCCTGTGGTCTAATGGGCGTCTTTAGGAATATCTGTGATAGTAAACACAATATAAATTATGCGAGAGCTCAACATAGTCACACTGCCAGGCAGGTTAGTTAAACCAAAACCCAAAACAGGTGCAGCGTGCAGATCTGTATTGTCTTGGTCACCACAGTATGGAACAAGTTACCAACTATGATCATGGGAGTACACAGTTTTGTTGGTGGAGCCCAGGAAGAGCAGCTGCTACCTCAGCTAATGGGGATCCAAATAAAGACACGAAAAACAAAGACATTTCAGTAGTTATAGGAAGTAAAGCTGTTCTGTAGAATTCAGAATTACAACTCAGACTGCATATTTTTGCAGGACACAGTTATATTGCTTTGCTGACAAACATGAAAGGATGATATAAAAGTTGTTGTTTTGGAGCAGAACAGCATCTAGTCTGGTAGGCTACTACTTCAACTACTCACTTCTTCAAGAGGTATCCACAGTACTTCAGGTACAAACCGTTCTATTCTATCCTCTACAGATTTCTGTGAGTTTATGTTTGCATAATATGAATTTCTGTTTACATTCATCAACCTTTTTATGAAATATACTGTATAGTGAATTTCTTGAAGTCTACACCATAATGAAGTTTATGAAAAAACAATGTTTATGAAAAAAAGCATTTAAATGCTCCTCAATCAAAGAGTATTAATTTTGTAAAATGGTGGGTAGTTAAAATAGTATTATTTTCTGCTTTCTACTAATTTTACTTCACTTGTTGTGAAGGAAAAAAAAAACTACTAAGCAACCACATGTAACTTATGATGTGTTCTAATCTGAAATTGTTTAGTGGATGAAACACTGCAGGTGCTGTTGTTGTTAGTGCTAACTGCTTTATAGTACAGAAATAATAAATGCTGAATCTCCTGATTGTCTTATTATGGCTTTATGTTATACAAATTTTCTGCCTTACTCTATTTTAGGGAAAACAATGGCGCTGTCAAAGCTCAACCAAGCTACTAAGAGTTTCACCAAAGCACAGGATTACAGAAATGACATCATGCTGCTGATGCAGCCCTATGCTAACTGGGAGCAGTATCTATTGCCGGCACCCGTCTCCATCGATTTACTGGCTCAGCTGGTACGCATTTCTGCTGCAGATGACTTCTCCATCAATAAAAATCCACCAAAAGACGGGTTCAAATTCATCAGATACCCCAATTCTTTTAGGGCCTGCCTCTTTCAAGTATGTAATGGTTGCTGGCAAGCCTTTAATGTTGCTCACAAGAACATGGACCAAATTCGTATGTACACCGGACAGGTTCCAGAGTACATCAAAAACTCAGTTGGGCTCATAATACAGGAGGATGATGGTCTTGTCCAAGCCTTCTTACCAGCTGAGCTTCAGAACATTGCGCACATATCATCAGAATGCTTAAACCTGGCCATCATGACTGAGAAACAATTCTCAGATATCATCAAGCTGATGCAAGAACTGGTGGAGGCTTTGGTGAATGCAAGACAGAGTCATGATGAGGAGATGGAAGAAATCAAGAAAAACATTGAGATAGCAAAGATTAAACGGGCTGAAGCTAAGGAGGCAAGCGACAGGGCCGAGGCTGCTTTCAATCTGGCTAATGAAAGATTAGCTGAGGACAGAAGGGCCTACCAGCAAGCAATGAAAGATTTGCCAAGTGGATGGGGCCTTTTTGGCCTGAAGCTAATATCAAGTATGTCAGAGCAAGCAATATCAATAGCCTGTGCGTTTGCAACAGAATTTCTTCCAGGACAAATTATCCAAACCTATCTCCAAGCGGACACTATTACACCAAAAGCCATAACACATGTGATCAAAAACTTAAAAGGCACTCCTGAAAGCCACAGAAACATGGCCACTGGAATGAAGAGTAACGTGGATGAAATGTTGGCAAGAAGTAACATATTTTCTAAATCTATAACATTTCTACTAGTGGTTGAGAAAATGGAAGAACTTTGCAAAGGTAAGGAAATAAATTGGCCTGAGGTGTATGATCAGGAGAAGCAAACGGTAAAGTCTGATTACTTGGTGGGACTATTTCAGCAAGTCAGCAGAGATATACAGCAAGAAGCTGAATGCCCGATTAAATCCGAGGCACTAGGCATCTGTGACAAGGGTATCTCCACTTTAACAGAGCTAGGTAAATATGCTCCAGAGGGGAAATGTGATGATGCCAAAACAGAGGAGCTTATTAAAGCCATTGACGAACTGAATGTAAGGGCCATGGCCTTTTATTCCAAAAGCAAGTCTTTTACAAATCAGCCATCTTTCTTGACAGCACCCCCCAAGTCAAGTCAACAGCAAATCTATGACTCAGCAAATACAGATGTGGTCCAGATGCACTTAAGACAATCTCATCTACGTCTACAAATGGCTGAAACCCAGCTAAAAATTGCAAATGAACGGAACGAGAAGACTATGGACAACTTGGATCAGAAGAAAAAAGCTCTTGCTGAAATTGTGAGTGAGCTGAAACATTATAATCTCAAGGAGATCGACTTCAACAAGAGAATTGTGGTGCTAGCGAAAGGCCTGGAAATCATGGGGCAGGTGAAAGAACAGTGGGAGAAACTGGTGCACTTCTTTCAGATCATTTCAAACATTGTTAAGACCACTCTTAGTGAAAATCTTAAACATTTTAAGCAGACTGTTGAAATAGCTGTAGAGAACAACTACACCTACAGCATGTTTGTCAAAGACAAAATCTACACTAATGCTCTGAATGCTTCTGCCTACGCCTATTTGGTTAACATGATGTCTACCACTTACACTGAGGTGTCTGTCCAGTACCTGATGAACAATGTCAGTACTCTGGGAAGACTGATGACCATGGATCCAAACTCACCTCAGTTCCTTGCAGAGATTGACAAGTTAGGGAAGGAATGCGAATCTGCCCAAAATGGTATCAACAGCCTTGCAGCAAGAAACAGGAAGGAGTTTTACAACAGATGCGAGGAAAGAATAACTCAAATCAAGACAATCCTTACCCCAGCACTGGCCCCACTGAGTGAAAAGGACAATCTCAATCTGAAGAAGGCAATAGATGCAATGAAGGAACCAATTCAGAAGGTGGAGGAAGACAAACCAGCAACTGAGATGAAGGCTATAACTGAGGATGATGCTGACCAATATGCATAACTTCATAATTGTGCATTTAATAGTGCATTTTCCTATACTTTTCTTTTCTTTTTTCTGTCATTTTAATGTAGTATGTATACAGTATTACATTTGACAAAAACATGATTAGAAGGTTTGACCTAATTCCTGTCTGTTAATTTATTCTGAATAATCAATTTTGTTCTTTTGATTAAATTACTGCAGCATCATACTGTCTCGTATTGTTTTTCTTTGTGATTCAAAGAACTTTAAAATCCAAGAGGTAATATGTATGCCAA
Organism: Electrophorus electricus; assembly: GCF_041902795.1. Taxonomy (NCBI): domain Eukaryota; kingdom Metazoa; phylum Chordata; class Actinopteri; order Gymnotiformes; family Gymnotidae; genus Electrophorus; species Electrophorus electricus. Next base: position 74,457 of record NW_027658771.1, on the reverse strand, counting down.
ACAAACAAACAAAAAAACATTTCAGATTGCAGAGTAGCTATTACTAATTATTAGCTATTGCTCATCTCTTTTTCAGTAGAAAAAAGAAATTGGAGTTTAGATTTACTAAAGTGTAATGAGTGAACTAAAGCCATTAGATTTTAGTAAACTCACAATTCTTCACACATTAATTGTGTTGCACATTGAGTGTGAGTGCAGTGTGGTGAACAGAGGAATACAGGCTCAGTAAAGGAAGTAGCAGTTCTTAGCAGCTAGGGTGGTACTGATGGGCCCAACATCTTAGTAAAAACAAAGTCTGACACTTTACACAAAAAAGAAATCACAGACACTATGATTTCATTATTTCAAAACATTAGCTATAATGAATCATTTTAGTGAATTATTATGATTATGAATTATGACTGCTCAAGTAAGGACATCCATGTATGCAAACAAAGCCATTATAATAAACACTCTCTCTCTCTCTCTCTCTCTCTCTCTCTCTCTCTCTCTCTCTCTCTCTCTCTATATATATATATATATATATATATATATATATATATATATATATATATATATATATATATACAGTGCATCCAGAAAGTATTCACAGTGCTTCACTTTTTCCACATTTTGTTATGTTTCAGCCTTATTCCAAATTGGATTAAATAATTTTTTCCCCCTCAAAATTCTACACACAATACCCCATAATGACAAAGTAAAAAAAGTTTGTTTGGAATTGTAACAAATTTATTAAAAATAAAAAAAACAAAAAAATCACATGCACATAAGTATTCACAGCCTTTACCATGACACTCAAAATTGAGCTCAGGTGCATCTTGTTTCCACTGATCATCCTTCAGTTGTTTCAACAACTTGATTGGAGTCCACCTGTGGTAAATCCAGTTGATTGGACATGCTTTGTAAAGGCACACACCTGTCTATATAAGGTCCCATAGTTGACAGTACATGTCAGAGCACAAACCAAGCCATGAAGTCCAAGGAATTGTTTGTAGACCACTGAGACAGGATTGTATTGAGGCACAGATCGGGGGAAGGGTACAGAAAAATTTCTGCAGCATTGAAGGTCCCAATGAGCACAGTGGCTTCCATCATCCATAAATGGAAGAAGTTTGGAACCACCAGGACTCTTCCTAGAGCTGGCCGCCCAGCCAATCTGAGTGATCGGGGTAGAAGGGCCTTAGTCAGGGAGGTGACCAAGAACCCAAGGGTCACTCTGACAGAGCTTTAGCATTGCTCTGTGGAGAGAGGAGAACCTTCCAGAAGGACAACCATTCCTGCAGCACTCCACCAATCAGGCCTGTATGGTAGAGTGGCCAGACGGAAGCCACTCCTCAGTAAAAGGCATAAGACAGCCTGCTTGGAGTTTGCCAAAAGGCACCTGAAGGACTCTCAGACCATGAGAAACAAAATTCTCTGGTCTGATGAAACAAAGATTCAACTCTTTGGCCTGAATGCCAAGCGTCATGTCTGGAGGAAACCAGGCACCGCTCAGCACCTGGCCAATACCATCCCTACAGTGAAGCATGCTGGTGGCAGCATCATGCTGTGGGGTTGTTTTTTGGCAGCAGGAACTGGGAGACTAGTCAGGGAAAGATGAATGCAGCAACATACAGAGACATCCTTGAAGAAAACCTGCTCCAGAGTGCTCTGGACCAGGGTGAAGGTTCACCCAACAGTACAATGGCCCTAACCACACAACTAAGATAATAAAGGACTGGCTTCAGGACAACTCTGTGAATGTTCTTGAGTGGCCTAGCCAGAGCCCAGACTTGAACCCAACTGAACATCTCTGGAGAGATCTGAAAATGGCTGTACCCCGGCGCGCCCCATCCAACCTGATGGAGCTTGAGAGGTTCTACAAAGAAAAATGGGAGAAACTGCCCAAAAATATGTGTGCCAAGCTTGTAGCATCATACTCAAAAAGATTTGAGGCTGTAATTGCTGCCCAAGGTGCTTCAACCAAGTATTGAGCAAAGGCTATGAATACTTATGTACATGTGATTTTTGTTTTTTTTATTTTTAATAAAGTTGCAAAAACTCCAAACAAAGATTTTTTCACTTTGTCATAATGGGGTATTGTGTGTAGGAGTTTGAGGGGAATTATTTTTTTTTTAATCCAATTTGGAATAAGGCTGTAACATAACATAAAATGTGGAAAAAGTGAAGCGCTGTGTGTGTGTGTATATATATAAATATTTGTCATTTCACTTTTCTTGGGGATTAATTAGTCCAGAGGCCTATAAGAGCTTGTCAAGGAAAAAACGTGTGTATGGGTGCATGCATGTATATGTATATGTATATTAGGAACCAAGCATTAAACCATTAAGCTGCAATAAAACTGAGACACAATTGTCTTGGAGAAAAGAAAAACCATGTTCAGTTAGCACAGGCTGTATCAAAAGCCATAGAACCAGAGGACATTAAAATCATAATTCTCACCTTGCATAATCTCTCATGATTCAACTGTATATGTAAACAGATATGCATTGGTGTGTTGTAAGGTGTTCTGCCATTATCTGATGATATGTTTGCAGAAAGTGTGTTACATCTCTAGAGAGACAATTGCCTCCTGGCCTCTTTTTGGTGGAGAATGGAAAAAGATACACATATACACAGACCCGCGCACGCATGCACACACACACACGCACGCAGCATTAGTTTAGCTGCAGATGCAGTTACTGCATCAACACTTCTAACGTGACTGCCATGTGGCCTCTGCAAGTCCAACCCTCATCAACATGTGCTTCATGTATCTGGATCTCTTTTTATCTCATTCTTATTTTTTATGTCATTCTTTCTCTTTCTCTCTTATCCCTATAGGCTCTATTTGCTTTCTGCTAGCAAACAAGAGGTTAAAAAGACTATAAGAACCATCTCATGTACAAACAGTGGAGGGGGGGGTTGAGGTGTGAGTGTGTATGCATTCGTGTCTGTATTTGCCAGTGCCTTTGCCTTGCAGAGCTTGAAATGAGTTCAGAGGCAGTCTGGAGGTGAGACTGATCTCTTCCTTCCTTCTTTCTTCCTCTCTCCTTCTCCCTCTTTCTCTCTTGTTCATTGCCCTGGTTTTAGGAGTGTGATGCGATGGATTTGGGAGCGGAAAAGTACACAAGCGGATGTATGGGCTTCTGCTGCCCCTCCTCTCCACCCGAGAAGCCGATCCATGTCCTATCACCATTCCTGTGAGAGTGTGCATGAAGGGGAGAGAGAAGGAGGGGAGCCAGTGCTTGTGTGTGTGTTTGTGTGTGTGTGTGTGTGTTTGTGTGCATACGCGCATGTGTGCATGTCCCAGCACCCATTCTGAGGGGAGGAGGGAGCTTTAACTGGCCGTTGGATGTCACAGAAGCAGGAGTGTGTGAGAGAGCGCAGACAGAACAGCCGGGGGTCCTGACGGAAGAGGGAAAGACTGTGCGGAACGACAAGACAAGGGGCTGGCACGTGGACCTTTCAGCCAGCGCTTGCAAGGCATTGGACAATAGGAGCAGGCTGCACTACAACTCTCTGCCTGGAGCCCAGAAGCTGGTGTTGCTTGAGTCTTGACTTTGCGTTTTCTGAACGTTACGGCGGAGAGCCACTGTGCTGGGGGTCTCGTGGGCATTGCCAGTGTGCTGGAGGTGCTGGGTGTTACCTGTGCAGTGCGTCTAAGGTTTGGGTGAGGGAGGGAGCAGCAGGGGAGCATGGCTATACAGCTGATGCCTGAATCCGCCATCTGCCTCCTTATGGTAAGTGAAGTGTTCGATCCCCTCCAAGACAGGAACACACACACACACACACACACACACACACACACACACACACACACACCTATAGCAGTGACTGCCACACCCTAGGGACAAAGTCTTCATTGGTCTCTCTGGCTAGATTGCTCTATTGTATTTGATTATTGTTCTCTAACACTCCCACCCTCCCTCTCTACACTCTCCCTCACTCTCTCTCTCTCTACCCCTACACACAGCACTTTGACCACGTGTACCTCTGCAGTAGGACAGCAGAACTAATGCAGCATAGAGATCGTCTCTATACTTAACATTATAATAATAATCTGCAATGCTTGAGAAATGCAGACTGTGGAATGTGGATTTTGAATTGCAGGTCACCTTACCAAATTGTGGACTATTAAATAAAGTTTGTTTTATTATGCAGACTGTGTGTGTGTGTGTGTGTGTGTGTGTGTGTGTGTGTGTGTGTACACTGACTATTTCCCTTTGTTTGTTTTATCATTTTTATTTTCATTGCAAAATCTGATGTGGGTGTAGTCTTAAATAGCGTCTCATATGGAAGGTAAACACATACTTTCAGAGTTAGACTGATTTGACTGAAACACTAATCAATATCTTAACATTGTTTAACTGCAAAAGTGTATAAATGGTTTTGATAACCACTGAAAAGATATGGAATGATGAAATGTATGTAGGGCCATTCTAATGTACTACTGACCAATCATTCTCTGCCTCAGGAAGTGTCCTTAATCTCTTATCCAACTCTCTGAGAAAAGGAGAGCGATAGAGAGAAACAGACAAAGAAATATGTAAATGTGCAAAGTAAATGTGTGTATCTTGCTTATGGTCAAAGAAAGAAATCTAATAATTCTGTACTAGACAAATGTGTGACAGATTTACTTAGAGAAGTAAAATAGTTTGAGGAGTTCAGAGTTTTAATAGTGTTGCAGAAGAACAACAAAAACATTGCCTGAATTTCAGAATCCCAGAAAACAGGCACAGAAAATTTGAGAGCAGACTGCTAAATTCAACTAAACAATCCAAAAGAGCAGGGGGAGCAGTGCCAGTACCAGACAGCGATGGCGCAGGTCGGGACACTCTCTATGATGCTGTTGCAGACCAGATCAGGATGACGGACATGCTGTCCTTCTTCAGTCTCCTCAGGAAGCAGAGCTTTCTTCACTAAGGAAAAAGTGCTCAGGGACCATGAGAGATTGTTTGTGATTTTAAGAGAGTGTATGTTCTCACTCTTCACTGTATGTATTAGGGTGTGAGGCATTTGCATCCTTCTGTAGTCCACAGTCATCTCTTTTGTCTTTTTGACAACCAGAGAAAGGCATGTCTGGAGAGACTGTGACAAAGGCTTTGACTTCTTTAATTATTTCTGTATTGTTTTTCATGGTATAAATAAAATGTAAAAAGGCAAATCTAAAGCAAACATATGAATCTAATTAATCTAATTAAGGCTAAAGTGAAAAGAAAGCAAGCCCACAATCGTTTATTCTATTCTATTCTATTCTGTGTGATGACAATGGAATTGTCAACAAAACCAAAACTGTGATGTCATAATATCACTGACCATTGTCATAATAGCTATTCTTATAATCTGCTTGACAAAGGTAAAATTGGTCAGTCTGTTGACAGAAATGGGAGGTTGCAGCAGCAAAATGCAGTTCTGCTGCTCTCACAGAAGATCTTCGAAGAAGAAGAAAACGAAGATTTTGTTGGACAGGAACACACAAAAAGCAATGAGTAGATTGCAACAAGAACTACCTGACAGAGTAGATACGAAGGAAATTAGAAAACGACACTGTGTTAAAATTGGAAAATTTGAGGAGGAATGTAGTGGGAAGCAGTTGGAGGAGAAGCAGAAGGAGACAAAAAATGAACAGAGTGAAAGATGGCACCTGAAGAGTGAAAGAGAGGATCTAGAGAGTGAAAGACAACACCTGAAGGGTGAAAGAGAGAATCTTGAGAGTGAAAGACAACACCTGAAGAGTGAAAGAGAGGATCTAGAGCGTGAAAGACAACACCTGAAGAGTGAAAGAGAGGCTCTAGAGAGAGAAAGACAACACCTGAAGGGTGAAAGAGAGAATCTTGAGAGTGAAAGACAACACCTGAAGAGTGAAAGAGAGGATCTAGAGCGTGAAAGACAACACCTGAAGAGTGAAAGAGAGGCTCTAGAGAGAGAAAGACAACACCTGAAGAGTGAAAGAGAGACTCTAGAGAGTGAAAGACAACACCTGAAGAGTGAAAGAGAGGCTCTAGAGAGTGAAAAACAAAACCCAAAGTGTGAAAGAAAGAACCTGAAGACGTTATGGGACAAAGTAGTGGGGAAGAAAACTAAGCAGCAGCGCATGGGAAGAGCCATGGCTGGGGAAGCTTTGTACTGCTCAATGGGACCACACACTTCCCAAGGAGGACCAGCTAAAGAAATCAGTAGTATGCAGAAAGGTTTCCCGAGCACATAAAAAGGCTATGATTACCAACTGGCCAAAGAGACAGACGCTGTGCTTGACTACATCAGAACTATGTTTATAACCAGTCAATATGAACTTCTACCAATCCATCCAAAACCTGATAAAGGAGACCTGAATGACGATACTACTGGAACTACAAAATTACTGGGACTACTACTATTTAGCATTCTGAAAAAATAAAAATGAAAAAGTCCTCATGTTCTTTAAAAAAAAATAAATCAATAAAATGTAAAAAGCTCAAAAAGCTTTTTTAAACAATGGCAACTGTGTATTTGATTTACCTCGGAATGGGTGCAGCTGGTTCATGGCGCATGTGTTCGAGCTTTAGCCTCTGTATTTGGCATTTCAGTGCATCGAGCAGTTGAAACTATAGCAAGCAAAGGCAAAAGGAGCTGTGCGGTCGATGTTTGTGCAAGTGGTCTTCCACATACTCCCATGCTGTGCTGGGTTTAGGGTGTGTTTGCAGGGAGAGCCCAGCGCTTACAGGCTAAGAGGATTACAGTGGAGCATTGCAGGGACTGTCAGAATACAGAGCGCGCGCGCGCGTGTGTGTGTGTTTTCTCTACACATTTGGAAGAGAGAAAACAGCTGTGATGTAGTTGATAAAATTGCAGGCCTGGCACAGGCTCTGCTCAGAATGGTGAGAGAGCACTGGAGGAGTTTGGGAGTTTATTAATAGCGTTTAGCTCACTACAGAAGGATTAGATCAGGGCTTTGCTGGGAAGGATGATGATAGGGTTTGATCACACCATTTAGCACAACATTGTCATGTCCATGCTGTGCATGGTTCTAAAGAAAAGGATCTTTGTTATTCAATCCAATAAATTTCAAATTGAAATTTTCTGTTTCTCATGAATGAATGTGGACTATAGGATGGGGGGTGTCAACTGTTTGTGTGTGTGCGCGTGTGATTTAGACGGTTGAGAGAGTTGAGAGATAATGTCATGACAACGAACCAATTAAAATCAAAATTATTCACTGTGTTGACAAGAGACACACACACAAACACACACATACACAGAGAGAGAGAGAGAGAGAGAGAGAGAGAGAGAGAGAGAAAGAAACAAAAAGAATCACAATCAGGGCTCACCAGATCTCTCAGAGTCTCTCTGACAGGCCCTAATCCACTCTGCCAATTGAAAAACAGAAAGTAGCAGAGAGAATAGCAGTGTGGCAGTATATGAATGTGCCCCCAACAAATATATAATTCACACACACACATCTTTCACACTTACACATCCATACTCACATGTACACATGTATACACCATTGAACTACACACATCTATATTCACATGCACAAACAAATACCCCACACAAATGTTTGGTCTTTGTGCAAATTCACTTGGAGGTAGGCCAACATTCTAGATATAAAATATGTGACAATAAACATAGCCTCAGTACGTTTCATTTCATGCATTTACATCTTGATCCACACAAACACTTTCACACTCCTTTGCCTCACACTCACAAACACAAGAAACACTCGGGTGGCCTTCGGTAGCAGGAGGGATGTCAGTGCACAAAACACTGGCTTGAAATGTTTTTAACCCCCATTTCAATGAAGACCATCATACCTTGCAAGGTATAGCATTCTTTCACTCTCCTGGACAACCTCAGGCTGTTCCTGGAACCAGCAAAGCCAGTGGTTTTGGCCTCTGTCTGAAGCACAAAGGGGGTATGCAGGAGGCGTAGCGGAGCATGTCAGGAGGGTGGGCAGAGCCCTCTCCCAGCAGTGGCAGAGGAGAAAGGGCACATGGAGCACAGTGGCTACGGTTGACACCTGCAGGAGGCGACATGTGGGCAGGGCCAGTATGAGCCCACTTGGACCCATCTGCCACCACAGAAAACCCACCTGCTGTGTGTGTGTGTGTGTGTGTGCGTGCGTGTGTGTGTGTGTAGATTTGTTGACATTGTTCATGAGTCAGTGAATCATGTTTTTGGTGAGCCAGTGTTTCCTCTTCTTTTAGCGTCTCATGTTCCTTGTTGCTGATGTTGCTATCTCTTGGGATTGCTACATCCGTCACTATGGCTCGTTTCTGCTGTTTATCCATCACTATTATGTCTGGTGGTTTAGCTATTACCATCTTTTAAACAATTTTCTGGTATACGATGTCTTATCAAACATAACCCATCCACACTCTAAGAGCATCCACACCATCATCAATCAAATTCTTGGTCTGACCAGCTGTCACTACTACACAGACATACACAGAGACAGAGCGAGAGAGAAGAAGGATGAAAGTGAACAGAGCAACAAATGAAAAGAACCAAACACCATCAATTCTTACCTACCTCAACCCTCTCAGTTTACAGAACAAGCAAATGTGAGAACTGTGACTCACCATTCCCCCCCACCACCTGGAGCTCAGGATACTTCTGTTTAATGTAGTTAATCATGCTGATCTGAAACACCGAGTTTCCCTGAGATGAGTCCTAAAACAATAGACACAGCCTTCAGACCAAATTCACTATGTCCAATCACAGTCCTGTGTTACACAGCCTCATAGCAAAAATAGTTTGTCATTTGATTCAGGCACCATACTCAGGATGGAGACTAATCCCACTCCCTTTAGGACCTTAAGACCTACCAGCACCACCACGTCCACTCCTGCCTGCACGAGCAGGTCCAGCCGGTACTTGTCATCCTCACGGGTAACGATGGCAGCGCCACACAGCAGCTGTTTGCGGGAGTCTTTAGAGGCCAGAGGGTAGTCTCTGTTCTTCTTCAGATCAGTGCGAGCAATTATAGCCACCAGCTCATCACTGTCGTTCACAATGGGCAGTTTACCTGCAATCAACAAGCGTCCCCACGACCGACCCGTTACTCAGAGAAGAAGTGGAGAAGTGAAAATAACCTTTCAAAGTCCTTTAGAAGCAGTTTCACTTCTCAAGCTGAAAAGATGAAGAATCAGACCTTTTTTTGCTGCACTGCAGGATGTCATTGGCCTCTTTGAGTGTAACACCTGCTGGTGCAACCACTAAATCTTCCCTCTTTGTCATTGCCTGGCAAATATCACAAATAAATCACAAAAAGATGTGAGTTTAAAGAATGTGATTTTACGCGCACACATACACACACACACACACATATATATATATATACACATTTTTTATATATATATATATATATATATATATATATATATATATATATATATATATATATATATATTGCCCTCTTTCACACACTGACACAGAAATATCACAATTTCATGATAGTTCTATTCCACCTATATTTTTAAGCATTGTATGTCATATGTGATTCATTTGTGTTTTTAAAAACCTTTTGTATATTGTATGTACAATCAAAGATGAATCACAAACCTCCTCCAACAGCCGGTCATAGTCCTTCTCTGAGAGGAAGTCAATGTCTCGTGACGTCACGATTCCCACAAGCTTGCTGCCCATCTTGCCGGTTTCGGTGACAGGGATTCCAGAGAAGCCGTGTCGCACCTTGGCCTCAAACACATCTCCGACCGTGTGCTGTGGACTCATCACCACCGGATCCGTGATGAAGCCCTGCTCGAATTTCTGCCATGACACCATATATTGCTCTGCTGATGAGAGGCCTCAGGGAAGCTTGTGTGTAAATCTGCATGTTCAACGTGTTGTTCATTATATTCCTATTAAGACAATTCACTGAAAGTTTGACACCTTAACTTTCCGGACTTCATTTGCTTGGAACTCTGGGGTGCAATTGTGATGGATGATCCCAATACCGCCCATGAGCTGTAATACAAAATCACAGAAAGCTAAATGGAAAAGCAACAGGACTTCATGGTTTTGAGTGTGTGGGGGATACTCACAGCCATAGCGATGGCCATGGAGGATTCAGTCACAGTACCCATGGGGGAGGAAATAAGCGGCGTCTTCAGGGTTATCTTCCGGGTCAGAGCAGAGGTCAGATCCTGAATGACAGACGCAAATGGTAACAGAAAGGAACCAATGTTCTACAGAACAATTATCTTTGTTTATGTTCATGCTTGTATTTTCATACAGACTATGCATTGCACAAAGATAAGAACAGTTTGGGGTGTTACTTTGGACAGCTTTCACATATGCACACATCTCTATCCCATTATTAATTTGACTTCAAGTGACTTGGATGTGCTCATTCAAAGCACAAATATTGCTGTTTTTATAAGCAGGGCATCAGTTTAATCTCCCTGTGGTAAGACAGACAAAAACATCCTACGTTCTCTCCCACATTCTAGCACACACACACACAAAATGTAACACCAAATATAAATACCACAATATATACTATCCCATATCCATTACACATGGGAATTTTGGTTCGCGCCTCCCTCACACTGTCATACACACACACACACACACCCACACACCCCTCAGCCTCTATGCCTGTGACAACACACCCTATGCACCTGGGATGCCAACACCACCTATTTTGCACATCTTATTTGCACTCCTTCATCCCTCTCTTACACTATGCCACACTCCACCCTCTGTTGTAGTCGTGTTCGCACTACATGGCAACTGACTCAGCTCCTCCATCTCACTGAAGGTAGAGGAGACCGCCAGCTCACTAATTAATTAGGAAGATCCCGCCCCCTCCACTAAATCATTACTAGATGTGCTGTATTTACTGAAACACACACACTGGTAAGCCCTTATGGGGCATGTCAGGAAACCTGCTGAGCTGTTTTGGTGCATTTTGCAAAAGTACTCACCACTTCATCTGAGGTAAAGTCAATGAAGCCAGGCAGGATCAGAAAATCACTGAATCAAAGACCACAGAACAAACAAACAAAGAAAAACTGATACTAAAAATACATTATACTAACAACCTAGCAAATACAAGTCACATCAGAAGTAGATGTACGCTAAAGAAAGGCTATTCTGTCTGTGCTCTCATGTAAACAGAGTTAAAACGTAAGCGTTTTACTGATCCGCGGATCGAAATATTTATCCAGTGGGTGTTGGCCGAGGATGCTAAAGCTATTTCTATTCGTTACGCTTTGCCCTTTCTCCATTTCGACGTGCTATCCTTTTATTCGGGAGAGCCGATGTCTCGCATTCGCAGCATGCAAACAACAACCGTCATTATCGTACTCAAGTAGTACACACGGATTTAGTGTGATATACTTCCAAGACTGAACAATGATGCTTTATTCTTAGTGAATGTGAATGAAAATCCCGCTTCTCGGGTTACTCACAAGACGATAGCGTCGCGTACTTCAGACAACAAAAAACGACGTCAAGGAACACAGCTGGTCTTCATCTGCGACCGTTACAGACTAGCCTCTGTGGCATCTCTCAAAGTCAAGCGAAAGTCTAGCCCTTAGCTAAATCACCCAGAATCACAGTTGGAGTTTACACATTTTAAAGACTCGACCTGCTCAGTTTGAGAAAACTCTCATCCTCTCAACGTGGTGGATGACGACGGGACATTTTAAGGGCGCTCACGTCTCTCAGCTCCGGCATGGAACTGAAATACTGATAGTGCGTTTCAGTTGGATTTGGATGTGAAGTGAGAGAGAACAGACGGGCGATGCGCCTTTGTTTTACTGTCCACGCTATTAGCTGGCCAGCCCAGTTCAGGTCTGACGTGTGAAATTTCCGTTTGGATGAGACAAAAATGTTTTTGACTTGGGTTGAAATAATCATCTTGCTTATAAAAGGAGGACTGGTGATGTAGCAAATCCACACAATCGTTTTGAAGCCGTGGTCAGGCTGCCCAATACTCAACTTTATTATGTTATTCACAAAGGATCTGACACAGCCCCCAACTGAGCTTTAAACACCTGGAAGTTAATTTAGTCCATTCTGTAAATTGAAATGTACAGAGATATGGGTCTGTAAAACAAATGGAATGTGATGCTTTTGAGCATTGCTATGGCAAAATGTTTTCATATCTGTTCTACAACACAGATTATATCGGTCTTGATAATATAATTCTTAATCAGATTTATGGTCCTTTTTACTCTGATGACATGGGAATGTTAATATGATGGGCAAAGAAGGCAAGCAGTTATATTTGAGTAGTGCTGGACATTATAAATGAGTAAACATCACTATTTACACATTAGGACATTTTATTATACTATGACATGACTGTATTTCTCTGTAGAGACTGTAAATGTATAGGTCTATTTTATGTGATGATAATCCCCGAAAGGAATGTGTTCTTTTGAGACCAACAATATGGAATTGGGCTAAAATTGCACATCACTGAGAACCCAACCCAGTCTGTGCAACAGTTTAAAAGTACACAATCCAAAAGAAAAATAAAGTCCACTCCTAATGAACTTGTTTAGTGACACTAACGTTAACCTAGTGATGCAAACATGGTTAATTTTGCTGATCAGCACTCCTTTGAAACCGTAGGAGTCTCACCTCTCTGGTTCGTAGCCAGCCTGGATGCGCGTGGCACTGTAGCGCTGAGCTGCAGTCTCATGCCCATGAGATGTGTTGTGGCCAAATGGCCCCTGGTTCTCAGGGTCGCGAGGCGACAGCTGCAATCTGGCTGGCTCTGTGTCGCCCACAATGAGGCGGTAGTCGATCTGGTAGCTGTCGTGCTTGCCATTGGCAAAGTGCTCATAGACATGGCCCTCCATGTAAGCGATGTCCAGTACTCCAATCCTCCTCTACAATCCTGCGTGAGCTGACGCCCCGGGCCTCCGCCCACCTCCCCTCTCCACCTGCACCACAGAGCGGCTCCTGGGACACTGCGTGCGCATTCACCAGTGGTTGTGCTGGAGCCACGCACACAATCCAAGTTTGTTCCTCAGATCGAGATGGAGAACTTTCTCTTAGCTGAGGAGCAGAGTAAGAGATTCATCCAACATGCATCATACAAGCAGCAGCTGAATCAGGTAGAATGAAATACGGCTCTGATAGAGGCTTCGTCCCAAACAAAATAAAGCTACTGGGTGTCTTGGTAAGACTCTGTAAGTGGTGATCCCTAAAAAGGCCTGTCTGCTGCCATTGGACTACTGTTTTCTCTAAAGTGCTGTCTGGAATGTTGTCAGAGACAACATTCAGAGGGATTGGGAAGGAAAGCCTCTTAGTCACTACCTGTACTGCCCTCATTGCCATTGAAATATAACAAGGTTACAGTCAAGCTCTGAAGCTTCACTCAACACTCTGCCCAACCGCCTTTAATGCTCATAAAGTAGGAGTTTGCAGAATTTGTTTGTTGTTATGCTACACACTAAATGCATGGCACACAAATGTTTGATGCAGCAAAATGTCAGTGCTTTTTTAACAAAGGAGAAATGAGCACATAAGCACCTTCCCTATATTATGTGAAGATGGATAATAAAATGATAACAGGTGTATCTATTTGTTGTTCTTATTTTAATATTCACATCAGGCTTGTGATTTTGCAAGGAAATTGTAAAATAAATGTTCCTAGTGTTCTAGGGTTATTCTCCTGGGCTCATATTCTAATACAGGTGTGATAAGAACTTATATTTCTAAAAGAAACAATCTTTAAGAAACAACTGCATTTGCATAAAGGATTTATCTTTTATCTTAATGCTTTAATGTTTTAGTGTGCTAATGTCTGATTTTAAGTACACTTAGTTAAAAAGGCTACCACAAGTACTGTTCAAGTTCAAGTTCAAGTTTGGTTTATTCGTCACATACATAGTCATACACAGCATAACTCGCAGTGAAATGGTGGAGAGTGCTCTGTCCAAACTGAGGAAAAGAAAACAGGGGTGCATAGAGAAATATAGACATTCTCTATATGTGAAATATATATATGCAAAGATAAATATATATATTCTATGTATGTACAAAATATATTAACAATGTATGTACAATATATGTATATTATGATTATATACACAATGTACAATGTATATGGTTGTGTATATATGTACACAATCTACAGAATGTACAGATCCATTTCGTATAATAACATATCTACAGTTGTTGTGTAACAAGGTCATTGAATATAAATATATATATACAGATATACAGTTATGTTACATTGTGGTGGTGGTCCCCACAGTTTATCAGTTTCCCTGATTCAGGGCCCGAATGGCCTGTGGGAAGAAGCTGCTCTTCAGCCTCTCTGTCTTGGTCTTCAGGGAGTGAAAGCGCCTCCCTGACCTCAACAGAGAGAAGAGTCTATTGTTGGGATGGGTGGGGTCCTTCACAATCCTCCTGGCCTTGGTCTGGCACCGCTTGTAGTAGATGGTCTGCAGGTCAGGAAGTTCCGTGTGAGTGATGCGCTCTGCTGAACGCACTACCCTTTGGAGTGCTTGTCTGTCCTGCTTGGTGCTATTCCCAAACCAGACTGTGATGTTCCCCGTGAGGATGCTCTCGATAGTGCAGGTATAGAAGTTCCGCAGTACCTTGGAGGGCAGTCTGAAGGACAGGTCCTGCGAGATGTGAACACCAAGGTACCTGAAACTATCTACTCTCTCCACCGTGGTTCCACTGATCCTCACAGGTTGGTAGTGCCGCTCCTGCTTCTTGCTGCAATCCACGATCAGCTCCTTTGTCTTACTGACGTTTAGGAGGAGATAATTTTCCTGGCGCCAGTTTTCCAGGTGTTTAATCCAGGTAGGCCCTCTCGTCGTTGTCCGAGATCAGACCCATGACAACGGTGTCGTCAGCAAACTTGACAATGATGGTGGAGCTGGAAGTGGCTGTGCAGTCGTAGGTGTACAGTGAGTAGAGCAGGGGGCTTAGGACACAACCCTGAGGAGCTCCAGTGCTGAGGGTGAGGGTGGATGAGGCGCAGTTGCCCACCCGTACTGATTGTGGTCTGTCTGTTAGGAAGTTGGAGATCCAGTCGCACAGGGATGTATGCAGTCCTAGATCCCCCAACTTAGTAGTGAGTAGGGAGGGGATGATAGTGTTAAATGCTGAACTGTAGTCGACAAATAGCATTTTAACATAATTTCCCCTCCCTTCGTCCAGGTGAGTCAGTGTAGTGTGGAGCAGATGTGCAATTGCATCGTCAGTGGAGCGGTTGTGGCGGTATGCAAACTGCAGTGGGTCCATGGAGGCTGGCAGTGAAGATGTGATGAAGTCTCCGACTAGCTTTTTAAAGCACTTCATCACGACTGATGTGAGGGCGACAGGTCGGTAGTCATTGAGGTCGGAGGGTCGAGGTTTCTTCGGGACGGGGACGATGGTGGATCGCTTGAAGCTGGACGGGACGATACCGAGCGTCAGGGAGAGATTGAAGATGTCGGTGAATACCGGGGCTAGCTGATCTGCGCAGGCTTTGAGGACCCTCCCGCAGATACCGTCTGCTCCCATCGCCTTCCTGGTATTCACCCTTTTAAACACTCTTCTCACGTCACTCTCCGTGACGATGAGAGGGCGCTGTTCTATGGTGCGCCCCGCGCATGTGCCATTGGCTGCGCCGATAGTGCCATTAGCACTAGCGCTGCTAGCATTAGCGCTGCTAGCATTAGCGCTGCTAGCATTAGCGCCGTTAGCATTAGCGCTGCTAGATGTAGCCTCGAAGCGAGCGAAGAATGTATTCAGCTCGTTCGCCAGAGACTCATCCGCACTCATCAGTCCGGAGGGTGGGCTCCTGTAGTCCGTGATCGTCCGTAGTCCCTGCCACAGGGATCTAGAGCCACTCCGCTGTCACTAAATATTAACTAGTTTCAACTTTGCTAATAGTTCTACTGATTTTCATAATTTTCTTCTTCTTTCCATTTGTTGAACATTAAACAGCTCTGTTTCATCTTCTCTCTCTCTCTCTCTCTCTCTCTCTCTCTCTCTCTCTCTCTCTCTCTCTCTCTCTCGAAGCTCCGCCTTGTGGTTTTAATATGCTCATCCACAATTCAATATAGAGCTCTACACTCTATATCTGCACAGAGCTGATGAGTTTATAAAAGTCCACACTGCAAAATGTGCATAGTACTGACGTTTACATTACAATGCTCTGTCCAGTCATGCCAAAGCCAGTTTTCTTTCAATTCAATGTATGTACATGAATTACTTGAAGACATGAATAGAAATCTATAGAGGCATTACTCATTATGTCATGACCCTGTTATCTATTAGAAACCCACAATTTATCTGAATTAATTATTCATAAATAAATTGTCAGTTTCATGTCCATTCAGATTTCAGTGGAGATCAGCAGGGGTCTATTGCTGTGTATTATTATTCATAACACTGTGCCTGCAAACTGTGAGAACAGACACACACAGGTTATTTTCCAGTCCTTGAGTGCTTTTGTGGCACTGCTTGACAGTTGGTGGAGTGTTCCCTAAAAGAGCCACTGAGCATGATGGATTCGGTAGTAGGAGTTTAGTGAGCAGAGAGGACGAAGACTTACGAGTGCAGGCCATGAACACCCCCCTCCACCTGAGCAGACATGGTCCTCTTCTCAAACTTCAGCTCTCCAGAGTACATCATAGAGCTACACTCAACATAGAAAATGACATTACACACAAGCATTCACTCACACACAGCTTCCTCTCTTCCATTTTCTGCTGACCTTCCAAAGAACCCTTGAAGCTATAAAAGATAAGAAAGACCATAAATAGAAATGTGTTTGTAGACAAAATATATCCTAGCATTTGAAAAACTGATGTTTTTCAGTGTACATGAAAAGGGAAGTAGATTCATCTTAACCCACATCTTGTTTTTTCAAGTTTCAAGTTTGGTTTATTTGTCACATACATAGTCATACACAGTACAACACGCAGTGAAATGTGTGGTAGATGAGTAGATGAGTACTGCTGTTGAGCCTTCTTACAATGACAATGGTTTTATTTAAGCCCTATTCAGTAATTACACAACACTGAAACACTGTTCAAAATTGTAGTTTCAAATAATATATAATGACTACTACATATGTAAAATATATAATAAGTTTTGGAAATCTGGGCTGGCAATGAGACCACAGAGGACTGTAAATGCACTTTTTTCACTGTGTGTCAGCCAAGTGAAATGTGTATGAGTAAGGGCCGATCACAGCTGGACACACACACGCACACGCACGCACACACACACACACACACACACACACACACACACACACACACACACACACACACACACACACACACAGACAGACACACACCAGGATGAGAGGAACAGGTCACTTAGCTGGTGATGATGTCAGCACCAGTGAAGTCTATGCTGAGGTCAAAACCCTTAGCTTCTTCCTGAACCTAATATTTCAGATGGAACATTAATGAAGACAATTGACATTTGTGAGACGTAAACCAACCACGTCACATTAAACACATCCTCATCTGTGATTCTAAACCAAACATTGCAGATACTGAGTTATAAAGAATCTGTAGTAATGCTACACAGATGACAACAAAGCATATAATTCAATAAGACCCTCCCTCTCTCTCTCTCTCTCTCTCTCTCTCTCTCTCTCTCTCTCTCTCTCTCTCTCTCTCTCTCAGAGAGGGAGACATCTGTTGATGAGCTAGTGCCAGGCTGGCTGAGGGCCTGATGAAGAGTCCTTGCTCCTCTACCTCTCAGTGTGTATATTACAGTAGCGAACAGAGGGGTTCTCCATCTTCATTCATTAGTCTCCTGCGCTCTGTCTTTTGGCCCCAGCCCCCATGCCCCTTGACGAAGCCTATTTCCTAGAGGCCTTCTTTTCACACCCATGACATGATGACATCATTGCTGTGCTCCAGTCTTTGTGAGACACTGCTGCCCCATACAATTCATATACAGTCAGCATCTGCCTATTTCATTTCATATCAATTTATACTGTTTATTACTGCAGGTTAGAAGTCCTAATCAATTTAACCTCTTTTCTTAATCATCTCTAGCAGGGCAAGAATCCGCAGTGCCTGCAGATCACTTTTTTCCCCAAATAAATAATATTTTGAACAAAATATTACATTTATTTTTCCAAGAGTGTCAAAGAGTTGAAATTACAACATTTTTAATGAGGGCTAAACTTATTTCTCGCTTAAAAATTTCTCACTTAAAAATATCTTGATACAAATTCTGATATTAGTGCAACTACTGACTTGGCCCTCTATGCTTTGAGAGTGTTTTTTCTAATATTTTAGTTCTGAATTTTGAATCACTGAGATGCAATGGAGACCAGTGATACACCCTGACCAACGTTCTGTCTGCCCTTACCATGCTGACCCATCTGTTCCAATACTATGGCTACTGCTACATACTGACATGCCCTCCATCTCCTTCTTTCAAAACTGAATGACAAAAGGAGCCTAAAACGTGTGTGTGTGTGTGTGTGTACACTGACTATTTGCCTTTGTTTGTTTTATCATGTATGCATGTGTGCATCTTTTCATTGCAAAATCTGATGTGTGTGTAGTCTTAAATAGCATCTCATATGGAAGGTAAACACATACTTTCAGAGTTAGACTAATTTGACTGAAACACTAATCAATATCTTAACATTGTTTAACTGCAAAAGTGTATAAATGGTTTTGATAACCACTGAAAAGATATGGAATGATGAAATGTATGTATGGCCATTCTAATGTACTACTGACCAATCATTCTCTGCCTCAGGAAGTGTCCTTAATCTCTTATCCAACTCTCTGAGAAAAGGAGAGTGATAGAGAGACACAGACAAAGAAATATGTAAATGTGCAAAGTAAATGTGTGTATCTTGCTTATGGTCAAAGAAAGAAATCTAATAATTCTGTACTAGACAAATGTGACAGATTTACTTAGAGAAGTAAAATAGTTTGAGGAGTTCAGAGTTTTAATAGTGTTGCAGAAGAACAACAAAAACATTGCCTGAATTTCAGAATCCCAGAAAACAGGCACAGAAAATTTGAGAGCAGACTGCTAAATTCAACTAAACAATCCAAAAGAGCAGGGGGAGCAGTGCCAGTACCAGACAGCGATGGCGCAGGTCGGGACACTCTCTATGATGCTGTTGCAGACCAGATCAGGATGACGGACATGCTGTCCTTCTTCAGTCTCCTCAGGAAGCAGAGCTTTCTTCACTAAGGAAAAAGTGCTCAGGGACCATGAGAGATTGATTGTGATTTTAAGAGAGTGTATGTTCTCACTCTTCACTGTATGTATTAGGGTGTGAGGCATTTGCATCCTTCTGTAGTCCACAGTCATCTCTTTTGTCTTTTTGACAACCAGAGAAAGGCATGTCTGGAGAGACTGTGACAAAGGCTTTGACTTCTTTAATTATTTCTGTATTGTTTTTCATGGTATAAATAAAATGTAAAAAGGCAAATCTAAAGCAAACATATGAATCTAATTAATCTAATTAAGGCTAAAGTGAAAACAAAGCAAGCCCACAATAGTTTATTCTATTCTATTCTATTCTGTGTGATGACAATGGAATTGTCAACAAAACCAAAACTGTGATGTCATAATATCACTGACCATTGTCGTAATAGCTATTCTTATAATCTGCTTGACAAAGGTAAAATTGGTCAGTCTGTTGACAGAAATGGGAGGTTGCAGCAGCAAAATGCAGTTCTGCTGCTCTCACAGAAGATCTTCGAAGAAGAAGAAAACGAAGATTTTGTTGGACAGGAACACACAAAAAGCAATGAGTAGATTGCAACAAGAACTACCTGACAGAGTGGATACGAAGGAAATTAGAAAACGACACTGTGTTAAAATTGGAAAATTTGAGGAGGAATGTAGTGGGAAGCAGTTGGAGGAGAAGCAGAAGGAGACAAAAAATGAACAGAGTGAAAGATGGCACCTGAAGAGTGAAAGAGAGGATGTAGAGAGTGAAAGACAACACCTGAAGGGTGAAAGAGAGAATCTTGAGAGTGAAAGACAACACCTGAAGAGTGAAAGAGAGGATCTAGAGCATGAAAGACAACACCTGAAGAGTGAAAGAGAGGGTCTAGAGAGAGAAAGACAACACCTGAAGGGTGAAAGAGAGAATCTTGAGAGTGAAAGACAACACCTGAAGAGTGAAAGAGAGGATCTAGAGCGTGAAAGACAACACCTGAAGAGTGAAAGAGAGGCTCTGGAGAGAGAAAGACAACACCTGAAGGGTGAAAGAGAGAATCTTGAGAGTGAAAGACAACACCTGAAGAGTGAAAGAGAGGCTCTAGAGAGTGAAAACCAAAACCCAAAGTGTGAAAGAAAGAACCTGAAGACGTTATGGGACAAAGTAGTGGGGAAGAAAACTAAGCAGCAGCGCATGGGGAGAGCCATGGCTGGGGAAGCTTTGTACTGCTCAAAGGGACCACACACTTCCCAAGGAGGACCAGCTAAAGAAATCGGTACTATGCAGAAAGGTTTCCCGAGCACATAAAAAGGCTATGATTACCAACTGGCCAAAGACACAGACGCTGTGCTTGACTACATCAGAACTATGTTTATAACCAGTCAATATGAACTTCTACCAATCCATCCAAAACCTGATAAAGGAGACCTGAATGACGATACTACTGGAACTACAAAATTACTGGGACTACTACTATTTAGCATTCTGAAAAAATAAAAATGAAAAAGTCCTCATGTTCTTTAAAAAAAAAAATCAATAAAATGTAAAAAGCTCAAAAAGCTTTTTTAAACATTGTCAACTGTGTATTTGATTTACCTCGGAATGGGTGCAGCTGGTTCATGGCGCATGTGTTCGAGCTTTAGCCTCTGTATTTGGCATTTCAGTGCATCGAGCAGTTGAAACTATAGCAAGCAAAGGCAAAAGGAGCTGTGCGGTCGATGTTTGTGCAAGTGGTCTTCCACATAGTCCCATGCTGTGTTGGGTTTACGGTGTGTTTGCAGGGAGAGCCCAGTGCTTACAGGCTAAGAGGATTACAGTGGAGCATTGCAGGGACTGTCAGAATACAGAGCGCGCGCGCGCGTGTGTGTGTGTGTGTGTGTTTTCTCTACACATTTGGAAGAGAGAAAACAGAGCTGTGCTGTAGTTGATAATATTGCAGGCCTGGCACAGGCTCTGCTCAGAATGGTGAGAGAGCACTGGAGGAGTTTGGGAGTTTATTAATAGCGTTTAGCTCACTACAGAAGGAGTAGATCAGGGCTTTGCTGGGAAGGATGATGATAGGGTTTGATCACACCATTTAGCACAACATTGTCATGTCCATGCTGTGCATGGTTCTAAAGAAAAGGATCTTTGTTATTCAATCCAATACATTTCAAATTCAATTTTTCTGTTTCTCATGAATGAATGTGGACTATAGGATGGGGGGTGTCAACTGTTTGTGTGTGTGCTCGTGTGATTTAGACGGTTGAGAGAGTTGAGAGATAATTTCATGACAACGAACCAATTAAAATAAAAATTATTCACACTGTGTTGACAAGAGACACACACACAAACACACACACACAAAGAGAGAGAGAGAGAGAGAGAGAGAAAGAAACAAAAAGAATGTATACACCATTGAACTACACACATCTATATTCACATGCACAAACAAACACCCCACACAAATGTTTGGTCTTTGTGCAAATTCACTTGGAGGTAGGCCAACATTCTAGATATAAAATATGTGACAATAAACATAGCCTCAGTACGTTTCATTTCATGCATTTACATCTTGATCCACACAAACACTTTCACACTCCTTTGCCTCACACTCACAAACACAAGAAACACTCGGGTGGCCTTCGGTAGCAAGAGGGATGTCAGTGCACAAAACACTGACTTGAAATGTTTTTAACCCCCATTTCAATGAAGACCATCATACCTTGCAAGGTATAGCATTCTTTCACTCTCCCGGACAATCTCAGGCTGTTCCTGGAACCAGCAAAGCCAGTGGTTTTGGCCTCTGTCTGAAGCACAAAGGGGGTATGCAGGAGGCGTAGCGGAGCGTGTCAGGAGGGTGGGCAGAGCCCTCTCCCAGCAGTGGCAGAGGAGAAAGGGCACATGGAGCACAGTGGCTACGGTTGACACCTGCAGGAGGCGACATGTGGGCAGGGCCAGTATGAGCCCACTGGGACCCACCTGCCACCACAGAAAACCCACCTGCTGTGTGTGTGTGTGTGTGTGTGTGTGTGTGTGTGTGCGCGTGTAGATTTGTTGACATTGTTCATGAGTCAGTCAATCATGTTTTTGGTGGATATCATGTTTTCAGCTCACAAATATTATAAATAATAATACAGGTAATAAAACAGGGAAGAAAGTAGATGTTAGCCAGTGCAGCATTTACTTAATTCATTATTCGTTCTTTTATGTTAGTGTGTAACTCTCATATTGTAGTCTCCTGAAAGACAGACAGAGGCAAATATAGGCAAAGATAGCATTCAACTGTTATTCAGGGATATCCCACCATTGGGAGTGGACGATTAGGGGTGCTGGAGTAGGAAGGTATTTGTAGTACATTCCTGTTGTAGGCCTTCCTATAGTGTTTAACTGATTTCCATAACTGAAATACATTATAATGTTTAAAAGTTTAGAAACGTGAGCATAATACTCCAGCAGATGTAGCGTCCTGGTGTGTGAATGAGTAGTAATCTTTCTGAAAGAATAAGTTTGATTTAATTCTCGTTTTCATTTCCTTGTGGATTGTATTATTTTATTTGAAACATTTGACTCAAAATAAAGAAATAGTGCAAAAATGTGAAAAGGCACTACAGGATGCATCTTGAATAAACGAAAACCTCGACCAGATGTTGTAAACTTAGAACAGTAATTATGTTCTAAGAATGTTGATAAAAAAGAACAGGAATTTACAATATATACATTTTCCTGCATAGTATCCCAAGTGTTCCATCGACTGCACTCTTCTGGATGAGGATCTCAGATGTTGTTCCTGGGATCTGCTGGAGCCACTCTCCCAGTTTGATGGTCATCGTCCTGTGGTGGAAATTCAGCAAACAAGGAGTCAGATGTGGATAAGAAGATTTTATTGAGTTATTAGTTTCAAGAAAATGAGCGTGCCTATTTGCTTCGCTCCCCTTTCGGTGATTTCCCTGCCCTTATATAATAGCCGTAGCGTTCGAGAGAACGAGGGAGGGTTTGCTTCTGCTGAGACCAGATAACTCCTTGGAAGGAGTGTATTTCTTCAAGGACGTTCAATAGGGAACGTCCTGTTCTTCTAATCTTATGCTAAGCTTTCTCACGCTTTACAATGATAGAGAAAGAAACACAACAATATTTCCTTCACAGTCTGTAAAACAAATGGAATGTGATGCTTTTGAGCATTGCTATGGCAAAATGTTTTCATATCTGTTCTACAACACAGATTATATCGGTCTTGATAATATAATTCTTAATCAGATTTATGGTCCTTTTTACTCTGCTGACATGGGAATGTTAATATGATGGGCAAAGAAGGCAAGCAGTTATATTTGAGTAGTGCTGGACATTATAAATGAGTAAACATCACTATTTACACATTAGGACATTTTATTATACTATGACATGACTGTATTTCTCTGTAGAGACTGTAAATGTATAGGTCTATTTTATGTGATGATAATCCCCGAAAGGAATGTGTTCTTCTGAGACCAACAATATGGAATTGGGCTAAAATTGCACATCACTGAGAACCCAACCCAGTCTGTGCAACAGTTTAAAAGTACACAATCCAAAAGAAAAATAAAGTCCACTCCTAATGAACTTGTTTAGTGACACTAACGTTAACCTAGTGATGCAAACATGGTTAATTTTGCTGATCAGCACTCCTTTGAAACCGTAGGAGTCTCACGTCTCTGGTTCGTAGCCAGCCTGGATGCGTGTGGCGCTGTAGCGCTGAGCTGCAGTCTCATGCCCATGAGATGTGTTGTGGCCAAATGGCCCCTGGTGCTCAGGGTCGCGAGGCGACAGCTGCAATCTGGCTGGCTCTGTGTCGCCCACAATGAGGCGGTAGTCGATCTGGTAGCTGTCGTGCTTGCCATTGGCAAAGTGCTCATAGACATGGCCCTCCATGTAAGCGATGTCCAGTACTCCAATCCTCCTCTACAACCCTGCGTGAGCTGACGCCCCGGGCCTCCGCCCACCTCCCCTCTCCACCTGCACCACAGAGCGGCTCCTGGGACACTGCGTGCGCATTCACCAGTGGTTGTGCTGGAGCCACGCACACAATCCAAGTTTGTTCCTCAGATCGAGATGGAGAGCTTTCTCTTAGCTGAGGAGCAGAGTAAGAGATTCATCCAACATGCATCATACAAGCAGCAGCTGAATCAGGTAGAATGAAATACGGCTCTGATAGAGGCTTTGTCCCAAACAAAATAAAGCTACTGGGTGTCTTGGTAAGACTCTGTAAGTGGTGATCCCTAAAAAGGCCTGTCTGCTGCCATTGGACTACTGTTTTCTCTAAAGTGCTGTCTGGAATGTTGTCAGAGACAACATTCAGAGGGATTGGGAAGGAAAGCCTCTTAGTCACTACCTGTACTGCCCTCATTGCCATTGAAATATAACAAGGTTACAGTCAAGCTCTGAAGCTTCACTCAACACTCTGCCCAACCGCCTTTAATGCTCATAAAGTAGGAGTTTGCAGAATTTGTTTGTTGTTATGCTACACACTAAATGCATGGCACACAAATGTTTGATGCAGCAAAATGTCAGTGCTTTTTTAACAAAGGAGAAATGAGCACATATGCACCTTCCCTATATTATGTGAAGATGGATAATAAAATGATAACAGGTGTATCTATTTGTTGTTCTTATTTTAATATTCACATCAGGCTTGTGATTTTGCAAGGAAATTGTAACATAAATGTTCCTAGTGTTCTAGGGTTACTCTCCTGGGCTCATATTCTAATACAGGTGTGATAAGAACTTATATTTCTAAAAGAAACAATCTTTAAGAAACAACTGCATTTGCATAAAGGATTTATCTTTTATCTTAATGCTTAATGTTTTAGTGTGCTAATGTCTGATTTTAAGTACACTTAGTTAAAAAGGCTACCACAAGTACTGTTCAAGTTCAAGTTCGGTTTATTCGTCACATACATAGTCATACACAGTATAACTCGCAGTGAAATGGTGGAGAGTGCTCTGTCCAAACTGAGGAAAAGAAAACAGGGGTGCATAGAGAAATATAGACATTCTCTATATGTGAAATATATATATATGCAAAGATAAATATATATATATATTCTATGTATGTACAAAATATATTAACAATATATGTACAATATATGTACATTATGATTATATACACAATGTACAATGTATATGGTTGTGTATATATGTACACAATCTACAGAATGTACAGATCCATTTCGTATAATAACATATCTACAGTTGTTGTGTAACAAGGTCATTGAATATAAATATATATATACAGATATACAGTTATGTTACATTGTGGTGGTGGTCCCCACAGTTTATCAGTTTCCCTGATTCAGGGCCCGAATGGCCTGTGGGAAGAAGCTGCTCTTCAGCCTCTCTGTCTTGGTCTTCAGGGAGTGAAAGCGCCTCCCTGACCTCAACAGAGAGAAGAGTCTATTGTTGGGATGGGTGGGGTCCTTCACAATCCTCCTGGCCTTGGTCTGGCACCGCTTGTAGTAGATGGTCTGCAGGTCAGGAAGTTCCGTGTGAGTGATGCGCTCTGCTGAACGCACTACCCTTTGGAGTGCTTGTCTGTCCTGCTTGGTGCTATTCCCAAACCAGACTGTGATGTTCCCCGTGAGGATGCTCTCGATAGTGCAGGTATAGAAGTTCCGCAGTACCTTGGAGGGCAGTCTGAAGGACAGGTCCTGCGAGATGTGAACACCAAGGTACCTGAAACTATCTACTCTCTCCACCGTGGTTCCACTGATCCTCACAGGTTGGTAGTGCCGCTCCTGCTTCTTGCTGCAATCCACGATCAGCTCCTTTGTCTTACTGACGTTTAGGAGGAGATAATTTTCCTGGCGCCAGTTTTCCAGGTGTTTAATCCAGGTAGGCCCTCTCGTCGTTGTCCGAGATCAGACCCATGACAACGGTGTCGTCAGCAAACTTGACAATGATGGTGGAGCTGGAAGTGGCTGTGCAGTCGTAGGTGTACAGTGAGTAGAGCAGGGGGCTTAGGACACAACCCTGAGGAGCTCCAGTGCTGAGGGTGAGGGTGGATGAGGCGCAGTTGCCCACCCGTACTGATTGTGGTCTGTCTGTTAGGAAGTTGGAGATCCAGTCGCACAGGGATGTATGCAGTCCTAGATCCCCCAACTTAGTAGTGAGTAGGGAGGGGATGATAGTGTTAAATGCTGAACTGTAGTCGACAAATAGCATTTTAACATAATTTCCCCTCCCTTCGTCCAGGTGAGTCAGTGTAGTGTGGAGCAGATGTGCAATTGCATCGTCAGTGGAGCGGTTGTGGCGGTATGCAAACTGCATTGGGTCCATGGAGGCTGGCAGTGAAGATGTGATGAAGTCTCCGACTAGCTTTTTAAAGCACTTCATCACGACTGATGTGAGGGCGACAGGTCGGTAGTCATTGAGGTCGGAGGGTCGAGGTTTCTTCGGGACGGGGAGGATGGTGGATCGCTTGAAGCTGGACGGGACGATACCGAGCGTCAGGGAGAGATTGAAGATGTCGGTGAATACCGGGGCTAGCTGATCTGCGCAGGCTTTGAGGACCCTCCCGCAGATACCGTCTGCTCCCATCGCCTTCCTGGTATTCACCCTTTTAAACACTCTTCTCACGTCACTCTCCGTGACGATGAGAGGGCGCTGTTCTATGGTGCGCCCCGCGCATGTGCCATTGGCTGCGCCGATAGTGCCATTAGCACTAGCGCTGCTAGCATTAGCGCTGCTAGCATTAGCGCTGCTAGCATTAGCGCCGTTAGCATTAGCGCTGCTAGATGTAGCCTCGAAGCGAGCGAAGAATGTATTCAGCTCGTTCGCCAGAGACTCATCCGCACTCATCAGTCCGGAGGGTGGGCTCCTGTAGTCCGTGATCGTCCGTAGTCCCTGCCACAGGGATCTAGAGCCACTCCGCTGTCACTAAATATTAACTAGTTTCAACTTTGCTAATAGTTCTACTGATTTTCATAATTTTCTTCTTCTTTCCATTTGTTGAACATTAAACAGCTCTGTTTCATCTTCTCTCTCTCTCTCTCTCTCTCTCTCTCTCTCTCTCTCTCTCTCGAAGCTCCGCCTTGTGGTTTTAATATGCTCATCCACAATTCAATATACAGCTCTACACTCTATATCTGCACAGAGCTGATGAGTTTATAAAAGTCCACACTGCAAAATGTGCATAGTACTGACGTTTACATTACAATGCTCTGTCCAGTCATGCCAAAGCCAGTTTTCTTTCAATTCAATGTATGTACATGAATTACTTGAAGACATGAATAGAAATCTATAGAGGCATTACTCATTATGTCATGACCCTGTTATCTATTAGAAACCCACAATTTATCTGAATTAATTATTCATAAATAAATTGTCAGTTTCATGTCCATTCAGATTTCAGTGGAGATCAGCAGGGGTCTATTGCTGTGTATTATTATTCATAACACTGTGCCTGCAAACTGTGAGAACAGACACACACAGGTTATTTTCCAGTCCTTGAGTGCTTTTGTGGCACTGCTTGACAGTTGGTGGAGTGTTCCCTAAAAGAGCCACTGAGCATGATGGATTCGGTAGTAGGAGTTTAGTGAGCAGAGAGGACGAAGACTTACGAGTGCAGGCCATGAACACCCCCCTCCACCTGAGCAGACATGGTCCTCTTCTCAAACTTCAGCTCTCCAGAGTACATCATAGAGCTACACTCAACATAGAAAATGACATTACACACAAGCATTCACTCACACACAGCTTCCTCTCTTCCATTTTCTGCTGACCTTCCAAAGAACCCTTGAAGCTATAAAAGATAAGAAAGACCATAAATAGAAATGTGTTTGTAGACAAAATATATCCTAGCATTTGAAAAACTGATGTTTTTCAGTGTACATGAAAAGGGAAGTAGATTCATCTGAACCCACATCTTGTTTTTTCAGTAGATGAGTACTGCTGTTGAGCCTTCTTACAATGACAATGGTTTTATTTAAGCCCTATTCAGTAATTACACAACACTGAAAACATCACAGTAAAACAGCAGTATGACCAGCACTTAAGAGTAAATACCTGAGTGCTTTTCACTTGGCTTAGAAGATTTTAAAGCATGCATTAATGCTACATAAGACCATATTGGGGTATTTGAGAAAATCAACAGCAAAGCTAAAGGTCCAGAGATTATAAAGGTTACCATGAAGGTGATACACATAATATGGGTTTTCCCAGAAACTAGTAAACCCAGCTGACATTTGCTAGACAGCAAACATTGGAGGTGTCTAGTGGACAGGAAATATCTACAATAAACCTTTTATATTTGTTTATCAGGGAGTGTGTATTCTCACAACAGTTCTGAGGAAAATTGCAAATAAATGAAAATCCAGGAAGTTGCAAACAAATTTGATTCTTTTCACTAAACAATGGTTTCTCAATTGCATGCATCTGCGTGCACAAGGAAAACAACTCCTAAATAGAAATAACATTATCACATTAAATGATTTAAGGTATATGATCACAGGAAACAAAAGAAAGTCTGATTGCCTTTAAACTAGGTTTGAATCCTTTAAGCAGACAACCTCAGAGCAATGGAAAACTGAGCCGAAAGCAAAAACTTTGGCCAAGTGTGAAAAGGCCATCCATAATTACCATAATAAATGTTATCTCACGGTGCACCCTTGTTGAAATGATGATCAAGTAGAAATGTGTTCATTTTCAATAGACTAGGTTCCTTTTTTCCATTACACTAGCATAATGTCCTTAGTGGTTGCAGCCTATTCTGGTAACACCCTCATAGCAGGACAAACATTATAGAAGTATGGATAGGCTTGCTTGGTGAATGTTTGTCTGAAGGTGTGCACATATCTGTTGTTGAGAGGATCAAAGAAGGAGATCAGACCACTGTCCCAGTCCAGGAGCACTCTGATCTGCTGGAGGGTCTGCTTCATGGCAAGAGGCATCAGCCTCTCGTCTGACACTCCTATCCCATATTTACCCTTGTACTAACCCACTTGCCACAAGCCATGCTTTATGCGGTCCTCACAGACTCACAGAAGAAAAAGTGATACAGCCTATTAAAGAATGTCATGCTTCAGTTACATGCTTTTTTCTGTACTCACACTTCCTCCAAATGTCTCACAGAATCAAATCATTTTCAACCTGCCATGAAGTGGATACAAATCAACAGAACGGCATAAAGAGAAACCACAACAACAGATGAATAAACAAAACAAGACTTTCCATGTTCAACTTGACATCTTTATTAGTTGGTAGTTGTTTTTATTTTTTGCTTTCTGCGGAATATGTAAGGACCTGTTTCCACTGAAATATAAACCACTAAACAGAACTAAAGTGCTGAAAGGCATATGTGGAAAAGGAAAACATTACACAATCAAAAACAACCATATTTTGTGCATCTTACTAATTAATTAAATTTCAGTTCTAATTCAATGATTACATCCAACCTAGACATACAGGTTTTGCCTGTTCGAACATAGGGGAATCTTTTTAGCAATATATATTGCTGACTGAACTGACTGGCATCTATTTAATGCAAATATCATGGTCATTCCATAGAAAACTACAATAAACACAAGCTGCAGTACAAGATCTCATCATGCATCTTACTGAGATGTAATCTGATCTCCATGTACTGTTCAGAGGAACTCAAAGTCTTTGTCCAGCTCTTTGAAATTAAAATATTAAGTCACAAATAATGATTCCTATGAACATTAAACATATGTAACAAATGTGTCTTTTATTTGAATATATAGTGTTCTAGAGTTAAGGCACTCTCAGTAGAAGTATTCTCTCATAATGAATGAGACTACTGTTTGCGAAGGCAGGAAAGCCTCTCTCAGTGAGCTTGAAGGTGAATATGTGGACATGTGTATGACATAGAAGCCCATGCTCTGTGTCAGGCCTGTATTGCTATGACCCTCTGTGGAGGCTCTACTTCACAATGAAGGGGATTAGCGCTTTTGCCCAGTACCCACTGGAGAAGGTCCTCTCCAAGAGCAGCTCCCTTCTCTGGGCTCCACACCCACACATACACACACACACACACGCACAGGGCCCACATCACACATGCACATATACACCAGTGACCCAGCAGAGTCCCTGATTGAAAGCCCACAAAGCCCAGAAGAAGTTTATAGGAGCAAAAGCTTCTAAGTAAGCAGGAAGAAGCTGCTGAATAGGACAAACACCACCTCTGCTCAGCATATCTGATTGGGGAAATTTGTGTGAGTTCCTCAGAAGCAACATTTAAAAAAAATAACAGGCACATTGAAAGGAGAAACAGTAATTTCCATAAACTGTAAGAAACAGGTGAACTGGGGTTGGCAAGAGAAGAGGTTAAGAAAGGTCTGCTTGTGTGTGCACATGTGTGCATGCATACCAGCTTGTTCAATATTATTTTTCATTTTTATCACATACTGAAAGTTGCCTAGGTGCTCTGCTACATCAGTCACCATTCCAGAGGCCTTGATCCTGAAAGAACATGCAGGAATGGATGTTGGCAGATTCCATGTGCTGAATGTACACATAGAATTAACAGATACAGAATATATCCTCCTACAAGAGAGGTTTATTGGTAGCTACAAATACATAAAACAGTTTAGTCAAAGTGCTTCCAAAAAAGATCTTATAGCAACTTTAATGATAAAGCATACCAGACTTCACAAGTATTTTTGTTGCATAATTATCTCTGACTCACCCACTAGAGGGCACAACATCCCTATTTAGTCATTTAGTGGTAGTGAATGGCCTGGGCCAATTAAAATTAGACTAACCTTAGCCTTCTATGTTTTATTAAGTTATCCTCTCTTCATTATGTTACACCTACATGATTCAATTATTTCTCCAATTCCCACAATGCCTTAGACTCAACCGTCACACTAATCCTTTAAGGTAGAAGTTCTCCTATTGATTAGTTGTCAGCCTTAGTCAGCTTTATGATTGTATAAGAGACATTAAATTTAAATTATTCAATTGTTTAGTTATTGCAATTAATTTGTTTAAAAAATGTTACAATGGTGTAATAGTCAGCAAATATATCTATGTGTAAGGATATAGGCATGCAAATTGTGATACAAGGTTACTTATTTATGCATTTTTGATGATGATTATACTACTGCAGCGCTTTGTGATGCTAATTAGACTACTGAAGTGCTGTGTGATGCCAGCTAGACTACTGCAGTTCTGTATGATACCAGTTAGACTACTGCAGAACTGTGTGATGCTGATTAGGCTAATACAGTGCTGTGCGATGTTGATTAGACTGCTGCAGTGTTGTTCTTTATGGGCTTCCTGTCTGTAGGTTAAAGAAGCTGCAGAACATTCAGAAAATGGCTGCTGGAGTTCTTACACACACCAGCTTAAGGGAACATATAACTACTACACTCAAACATTTACACTGGGTTCCTGTTCGTGGCTGTGTGCAGTACAAAATCCTTCTCTTGGTTTTTGCCCTCATGGTCTGACCTGTCCATCCCTTTCTGGTGTTCCTCATATGTCTTTTCCTTCACTCTGTCTCCATCCCTCTGACACTCATCTGCCCTTTAATTGGTTACTATAGTATGCACTTGCATCAATATTATGTCTATTTTTTTTAACCAATTTTACTCCCTCCTGTTATCTTATTTATATATTTGAATCTTCTTTATATTTTATTTGACATTTTTTATATTGTATGAACTTGTAAAGTGCCATTGGGTAACAAGAAATGCCCGTAATTTCTTAATTAGAATAAAATTCTTCTTCTTCTTCTTCTTCTTCTTCTTCTTCTTCTTCTTCTTATTATTATTATTATTATTATTATTATTGTTATTATTATTATTATCAAACATTGTATTGATCATCCTTTCAAAGGTTGCTGGTGTTACTTTTGGGCTATTATTATCAAATTTAGAATGGTGTGTTTTGCCTGGAATTAGTTTCTTTTGTATTGAGCAACCTAATGGAAAAAGTTATTCTTGAGCAGATAATCTACTATTTTTCACTTAATGAATCATTGATTTCAAGCATGCCTATAAAGCAGATCATTCTACGTGCACAGCACTGACAAAAATGATCGACAAGATATTTTTACAAGAAAATAATGGTCGGAATCGTATTATTTGACTTTACTGTGGCATTTGTTATTAACAAAACAAAGTATATATGGGTTTAGTCTATGGTAAAACAGCAGTTTCTCCTCCCCTAGATGCTTTCATTGTGGTGTTTCCCAGGGGAGCTGTCAGGAAAGAGCTGTCTAAGCTCTGGTTAGCTGAGAATGAATCTGCAAGCCTCACACTGCCCTGTCAGTAAGGAGAGCGAGCATGCCTCTCTCATGGCTCAGAGCTCAGGAGAGGCTGCCCTGCGGTCTAATGGGCGTCTTTAGGAATATCTGTGATAGTAAACACAATATAAATTATGCGAGAGCTCAACATAGTCACACTGCCAGGCAGGTTAGTTAAACCAAAACCCAAAACAGATGCAGCGTGCAGATCTGTATTGTCTTGGTCACCACAGTATGGAACAAGTTACCAACTATGATCATGGGAGTACACAGTTTTGTTGGTGGAGCCCAGGAAGAGCAGCTGCTACCTCAGCTAATGGGGATCCAAATAAAGACACGAAAAACAAAGAAATTTCAGTAGTTATAGGAAGTAAAGCTGTTCTGTAGAATTCAGAATTACAACTCAGACTGCATATTTTTGCAGGACACAGTTATATTGCTTTGCTGACAAATATGAAAGGATGATATAAAAGTTGTTGTTTTGGAGCAGAACAGCATCTAGTCTGGTAGGCTACTACTTCAACTACTCACTTCTTCAAGAGGTATCCACAGTACTTCAGGTACAAACCGTTCTATTCTATCCTCTACAGATTTCTGTGAGTTTATGTTTGCATAATATGAATTTCTGTTTACATTCATCAACTTTTTTATGAAATATACTGTATAGTGAATTTCTTGAAGTCTACACCATAATGAAGTTTATGAAAAAACAATGTTTATGAAAAAAAGCATTTAAATGCTCCTCAATCAAAGAGTATTAATTTTGTAAAATGGTGGGTAGTTAAAATAGTATTATTTTCTGCTTTCTACTAATTTTACTTCACTTGTTGTGAAGGAAAAAAAAACTACTAAGCAACCACATGTAACTTATGATGTGTTCTAATCTGAAATTGTTTAGTGGATGAAACACTGCAGGTGCTGTTGTTGTTAGTGCTAACTGCTTTATAGTACAGAAATAATAAATGCTGAATCTCCTGATTGTCTTATTATGGCTTTATGTTATACAAATTTTCTGCCTTCCTCTATTTTAGGGAAAACAATGGCGCTGTCAAAGCTCAACCAAGCTACTAAGAGTTTCACCAAAGCACAGGATTACAGAAATGACATCATGCTGCTGATGCAGCCCTATGCTAACTGGGAGCAGTATCTATTGCCGGCACCCGTCTCCATCGATTTACTGGCTCAGCTGGTACGCATTTCTGCTGCAGATGACTTCTCCATCAATAAAAATCCACCAAAAGACGGGTTCAAATTCATCAGATACCCCAATTCTTTTAGGGCCTGCCTCTTTCAAGTATGTAATGGTTGCTGGCAAGCCTTTAATGTTGCTCACAAGAACATGGACCAAATTCGTATGTACACCGGACAGGTTCCAGAGTACATCAAAAACTCAGTTGGGCTCATAATACAGGAGGATGATGGTCTTGTCCAAGCCTTCTTACCAGCTGAGCTTCAGAACATTGCACACATATCATCAGAATGCTTAAACCTGGCCATCATGACTGAGAAACAATTCTCAGATATCATCAAGCTGATGCAAGAACTGGTGGAGGCTTTGGTGAATGCAAGACAGAGTCATGATGAGGAGATGGAAGAAATCAAGAAAAACATTGAGATAGCAAAGATTAAACGGGCTGAAGCTAAGGAGGCAAGCGACAGGGCCGAGGCTGCTTTCAATCTGGCTAATGAAAGATTAGCTGAGGACAGAAGGGCCTACCAGCAAGCAATGAAAGATTTGCCAAGTGGATGGGGCCTTTTTGGCCTGAAGCTAATATCAAGTATGTCAGAGCAAGCAATATCAATAGCCTGTGCGTTTGCAACAGAATTTCTTCCAGGACAAATTATCCAAACCTATCTCCAAGCGGACACTATTACACCAAAAGCCATAACACATGTGATCAAAAACTGAAAAGGCACTCCTGAAAGCCACAGAAACATGGCCACTGGAATGAAGAGTAACGTGGATGAAATGTTGGCAACAAGTAACATATTTTCTAAATCTATAACATTTCTACTAGTGGTTGAGAAAATGGAAGAACTTTGCAAAGGTAAGGAAATAAATTGGCCTGAGGTGTATGATCAGGAGAAGCAAATGGTAAAGTCTGATTACTTGGTGGGACTATTTCAGCAAGTCAGCAGAGATATACAGCAAGAAGCTGAATGCCCGATTAAATCCGAGGCACTAGGCATCTGTGACAAGGGTATCTCCACTTTAACAGAGCTAGGTAAATATGCTCCAGAGGGGAAATGTGATGATGCCAAAACAGAGGAGCTTATTAAAGCCATTGACGAACTGAATGTAAGGGCCATGGCCTTTTATTCCAAAAGCAAGTCTTTTACAAATCAGCCATCTTTCTTGACAGCACCCCCCAAGTCAAGTCAACAGCAAATCTATGACTCAGCAAATACAGATGTGGTCCAGATGCACTTAAGACAATCTCATCTACGTCTACAAATGGCTGAAACCCAGCTAAAAATTGCAAATGAACGGAACGAGAAGACTATGGACAACTTGGATCAGAAGAAAAAAGCTCTTGCTGAAATTGTGAGTGAGCTGAAACATTATAATCTCAAGGAGATCGACTTCAACAAGAGAATTGTGGTGCTAGCGAAAGGCCTGGAAATCATGGGGCAGGTGAAAGAACAGTGGGAGAAACTGGTGCACTTCTTTCAGATCATTTCAAACATTGTTAAGACCACTCTTAGTGAAAATCTTAAACATTTTAAGCAGACTGTTGAAATAGCTGTAGAGAACAACTACACCTACAGCATGTTTGTCAAAGACAAAATCTACACTAATGCTCTGAATGCTTCTGCCTACGCCTATTTGGTTAACATGATGTCTACCACTTACACTGAGGTGTCTGTCCAGTACCTGATGAACAATGTCAGTACTCTGGGAAGACTGATGACCATGGATCCAAACTCACCTCAGTTCCTTGCAGAGATTGACAAGTTAGGGAAGGAATGCGAATCTGCCCAAAATGGTATCAACAGCCTTGCAGCAAGAAACAGGAAGGAGTTTTACAACAGATGCGAGGAAAGAATAACTCAAATCAAGACAATCCTTACCGCAGCACTGGCCCCACTGAGTGAAAAGGACAATCTCAATCTGAAGAAGGCAATAGATGCAATGAAGGAACCAATTCAGAAGGTGGAGGAAGACAAACCAGCAACTGAGATGAAGGCTATAACTGAGGATGATGCTGACCAATATGCATAACTTCATAATAGTGCATTTAATAGTGCATTTTCCTATACTTTTCTTTTCTTTTTTCTGTCATTTTAATGTAGTATGTATACAGTATTACATTTGACAAAAACATGATTAGAAGGTTTGACCTAATTCCTGTCTGTTAATTTATTCTGAATAATCAATTTTGTTCTTTTGATTAAATTACTGCAGCATCATACTGTCTCGTGTTGTTTTTCTTTGTGATTCAAAGAACTTTAAAATCCAAGAGGTAATATGTATGCCAAACAAACAAACAAAAAAACATTTCAGATTGCAGAGTAGCTATTACTAATTATTAGCTATTGCTCATCTCTTTTTCAGTAGAAAAAAGAAATTGGAGTTTAGATTTACTAAAGTGTAATGAGTGAACTAAAGCCATTAGATTTTAGTAAACTCACAATTCTTCACACATTAATTGTGTTGCACATTGAGTGTGAGTGCAGTGTGGTGAACAGAGGAATACAGGCTCAGTAAAGGAAGTAGCATTTCTTAGCAGCTAGGGTGGTACTGATGGGCCCAACATCTTAGTAAAAACAAAGTCTGACACTTTACACAAAAAAGAAATCACAGACACTATGATTTCATTATTTCAAAACATTAGCTATAATGAATCATTTTAGTGAATTATTATGATTATGAATTATGACTGCTCAAGTAAGGACATCCATGTATGCAAACAAAGCCATTATAATAAACACTCTCTCTCTCTCTCTCTCTCTCTATATATATATATATATATACAGTGCATCCAGAAAGTATTCACAGTGCTTCACTTTTTCCACATTTTGTTATGTTTCAGCCTTATTCCAAATTGGATTAAATTATTTTTTTCCCCTCAAAATTCTACACACAATACCCCATAATGACAAAGTAAAAAAAGTTTGTTTGGAATTGTAACAAATTTATTAAAAATAAAAAAAACAAAAAAATCACATGCACATAAGTATTCACAGCCTTTACCATGACACTCAAAATTGAGCTCATGTGCATCTTGTTTCCACTGATCATCCTTCAGTTGTTTCAACAACTTGATTGGAGTCCACCTGTGGTAAATCCAGTTGATTGGACATGCTTTGTAAAGGCACACACCTGTCTATATAAGGTCCCATAGTTGACAGTACATGTCAGAGCACAAACCAAGCCATGAAGTCCAAGGAATTCTTTGTAGACTACTGAGACAGGATTGTATCGAGGCACAGATCGAGGGAAGGGTACAGAAAAATTTCTGCAGCATTGAAGGTCCCAATGAGCACAGTGGCTTCCATCATCCGTAAATGGAAGAAGTTTGGAACCACCAGGACTCTGAGTGATCGGGGTAGAAGGGCCTTAGTCAGGGAGGTGACCAAGAACCCAAGGGTCACTCTGACAGAGCTTTAGCATTGCTCTGTGGAGAGAGGAGAACCTTCCAGAAGGACAACCATTCCTGCAGCACTCCACCAATCAGGCCTGTATGGTAGAGTGGCCAGACGGAAGCCACTCCTCAGTAAAAGGCATAAGACAGCCTGCTTGGAGTTTGCCAAAAGGCACCTGAAGGACTCTCAGACCATGAGAAACAAAATTCTCTGGTCTGATGAAACAAAGATTCAACTCTTTGGCCTGAATGCCAAGCGTCATGTCTGGAGGAAACCAGGCACCGCTCAGCACCTGGCCAATACCATCCCTACAGTGAAGCATGCTGGTGGCAGCATCATGCTGTGGGGTTGTTTTTTGGCAGCAGGAACTGGGAGACTAGTCAGGGAAAGATGAATGCAGCAACATACAGAGACATCCTTGAAGAAAACCTGCTCCAGAGTGCTCTGGACCAGGGTGAAGGTTCACCCAACAGTACAATGGCCCTAACCACACAACTAAGATAATAAAGGACTGGCTTCAGGACAACTCTGTGAATGTTCTTGAGTGGCCTAGCCAGAGCCCAGACTTGAACCCAACTGAACATCTCTGGAGAGATCTGAAAATGGCTGTACCCCGGCGCGCCCCATCCAACCTGATGGCGCTTGAGAGGTTCTACAAAGAAGAATGGGAGAAACTGCCCAAAAATATGTGTGCCAAGCTTGTAGCATCATACTCAAAAAGATTTGAGGCTGTAATTGCTGCCCAAGGTGCTTCAACCAAGTATTGAGCAAAGGCTATGAATACTTATGTACATGTGATTTTTGTTTTTTTTATTTTTAATAAAGTTGCAAAAACTCCAAACAAAGATTTTTTCACTTTGTCATAATGGGGTATTGTGTGTAGGAGTTTGAGGGGAATTTTTTTTTTTTTAATCCAATTTGGAATAAGGCTGTAACATAACATAAAATGTGGAAAAAGTGAAGCGCTGTGTGTGTGTGTGTATATATATAAATATATGTCATTTCACTTTTATTGGGGATTAATTAGTCCAGAGGCCTATAAGAGCTTGTCAAGGAAAAAACGTGTGTATGGGTGCATGCATGTATATGTATATGTATATTAGGAACCAAGCATTAAACCATTAAGCTGCAATAAAACTGAGACACAATTGTCTTGGAGAAAAGAAAAACCATGTTCAGTTAGCACAGGCTGTATCAAAAGCCATAGCACCAGAGGACATTAAAATCATAATTCTCACCTTGCATAATCTCTCATGATTCAACTGTATATGTAAACAGATATGCATTGGTGTGTTGTAAGGTGTTCTGCCATTATCTGATGATATGTTTGCAGAAAGTGTGTTACATCTCTAGAGAGACAATTGCCTCCTGGCCTCTTTTTGGTGGAGAATGGAAAAAGATACACATATACACAGACCCGCGCACGCATGCACACACACACACGCACGCAGCATTAGTTTAGCTGCAGATGCAGTTACTGCATCAACACTTCTAACGTGACTGCCATGTGGCCTCTGCAAGTCCAACCCTCATCAACATGTGCTTCATGTATCTGGATCTCTTTTTATCTCATTCTTATTTTTTATGTCATTCTTTCTCTTTCTCTCTTATCCCTATAGGCTCTATTTGCTTTCTGCTAGCAAACAAGAAGTTAAAAAGACTATAAGAACCATCTCATGTACAAACAGTGGAGGGGGGGGTTGAGGTGTGAGTGTGTATGCATTCGTGTCTGTATTTGCCAGTGCCTTTGCCTTGCAGAGCTTGAAATGAGTTCAGAGGCAGTCTGGAGGTGAGACTGATCTCTTCCTTCCTTCTTTCTTCCTCTCTCCTTCTCCCTCTTTCTCTCTTGTTCATTGCCCTGGTTTTAGGAGTGTGATGCGATGGATTTGGGAGCGGAAAAGTACACAAGCGGATGTATGGGCTTCTGCTGCCCCTCCTCTCCACCCGAGAAGCCGATCCATGTCCTATCA
Source organism: Electrophorus electricus (assembly GCF_041902795.1). Lineage (NCBI taxonomy): Eukaryota > Metazoa > Chordata > Actinopteri > Gymnotiformes > Gymnotidae > Electrophorus > Electrophorus electricus. The sequence continues at coordinate 35,591 of NW_027658771.1, read as the reverse complement.
CCATTCCTGTGAGTGTGCATGAAGGGGAGAGAGAAGGAGGGGAGCCAGTGCTTGTGTGTGTGTTTGTGTGTGTGTGTGTGTGTTTGTGTGCATACGCGCATGTGTGCATGTCCCAGCACCCATTCTGAGGGGAGGAGGGAGCTTTAACTGGCCGTTGGATGTCACAGAAGCAGGAGTGTGTGAGAGAGCGCAGACAGAACAGCCGGGGGTCCTGACGGAAGAGGGAAAGACTGTGCGGAACGACAAGACAAGGGGCTGGCACGTGGACCTTTCAGCCAGCGCTTGCAAGGCATTGGACAATAGGAGCAGGCTGCACTACAACTCTCTGCCTGGAGCCCAGAAGCTGGTGTTGCTTGAGTCTTGACTTTGCGTTTTCTGAACGTTACGGCGGAGAGCCACTGTGCTGGGGGTCTCGTGGGCATTGCCAGTGTGCTGGAGGTGCTGGGTGTTACCTGTGCAGTGCGTCTAAGGTTTGGGTGAGGGAGGGAGCAGCAGGGGAGCATGGCTATACAGCTGATGCCTGAATCCGCCATCTGCCTCCTTATGGTAAGTGAAGTGTTCGATCCCCTCCAAGACAGGAACACACACACACACACACACACACACACACACACACACACACACACACACACACACACACACACACACACACACACACACACACCTATAGCAGTGACTGCCACACCCTAGGGACAAAGTCTTCATTGGTCTCTCTGGCTAGATTGCTCTATTGTATTTGATTATTGTTCTCTAACACTCCCACCCTCCCTCTCTACACTCTCCCTCACTCTCTCTCTCTCTACCCCTACACACAGCACTTTGACCACGTGTACCTCTGCAGTAGGACAGCAGAACTAATGCAGCATAGAGATCGTCTCTATACTTAACATTATAATAATAATCTGCAATGCTTGAGAAATGCAGACTGTGGAATGTGGATTTTAAATTGCAGGTCACCTTACCAAATTGTGGACTATTAAATAAAGTTTGTTTTCTTATGCAGACTGTGTGTGTGTGTGTGTGTGTGTGTGTGTACACTGACTATTTCCCTTTGTTTGTTTTATCATTTTTATTTTCATTGCAAAATCTGATGTGTGTGTAGTCTTAAATAGCGTCTCATATGGAAGGTAAACACATACTTTCAGAGTTAGACTGATTTGACTGAAACACTAATCAATATCTTAACATTGTTTAACTGCAAAAGTGTATAAATGGTTTTGATAACCACTGAAAAGATATGGAATGATGAAATGTATGTAGGGCCATTCTAATGTACTACTGACCAATCATTCTCTGCCTCAGGAAGTGTCCTTAATCTCTTATCCAACTCTCTGAGAAAAGGAGAGCGATAGAGAGAAACAGACAAAGAAATATGTAAATGTGCAAAGTAAATGTGTGTATCTTGCTTATGGTCAAAGAAAGAAATCTAATAATTCTGTACTAGACAAATGTGTGACAGATTTACTTAGAGAAGTAAAATAGTTTGAGGAGTTCAGAGTTTTAATAGTGTTGCAGAAGAACAACAAAAACATTGCCTGAATTTCAGAATCCCAGAAAACAGGCACAGAAAATTTGAGAGCAGACTGCTAAATTCAACTAAACAATCCAAAAGAGCAGGGGGAGCAGTGCCAGTACCAGACAGCGATGGCGCAGGTCGGGACACTCTCTATGATGCTGTTGCAGACCAGATCAGGATGACGGACATGCTGTCCTTCTTCAGTCTCCTCAGGAAGCAGAGCTTTCTTCACTAAGGAAAAAGTGCTCAGGGACCATGAGAGATTGTTTGTGATTTTAAGAGAGTGTATGTTCTCACTCTTCACTGTATGTATTAGGGTGTGAGGCATTTGCATCCTTCTGTAGTCCACAGTCATCTCTTTTGTCTTTTTGACAACCAGAGAAAGGCATGTCTGGAGAGACTGTGACAAAGGCTTTGACTTCTTTAATTATTTCTGTATTGTTTTTCATGGTATAAATAAAATGTAAAAAGGCAAATCTAAAGCAAACATATGAATCTAATTAATCTAATTAAGGCTAAAGTGAAAAGAAAGCAAGCCCACAATAGTTTATTCTATTCTATTCTATTCTATTCTGTGTGATGACAATGGAATTGTCAACAAAACCAAAACTGTGATGTCATAATATCACTGACCATTGTCATAATAGCTATTCTTATAATCTGCTTGACAAAGGTAAAATTGGTCAGTCTGTTGACAGAAATGGGAGGTTGCAGCAGCAAAATGCAGTTCTGCTGCTCTCACAGAAGATCTTCGAAGAAGAAGAAAACGAAGATTTTGTTGGACAGGAACACACAAAAAGCAATGAGTAGATTGCAACAAGAACTACCTGACAGAGTAGATACGAAGGAAATTAGAAAACGACACTGTGTTAAAATTGGAAAATTTGAGGAGCAATGTAGTGGGAAGCAGTTGGAGGAGAAGCAGAAGGAGACAAAAAATGAACAGAGTGAAAGATGGCACCTGAAGAGTGAAAGAGAGGATCTAGAGAGTGAAAGACAACACCTGAAGGGTGAAAGAGAGAATCTTGAGAGTGAAAGACAACACCTGAAGAGTGAAAGAGAGGATCTAGAGCGTGAAAGACAACACCTGAAGAGTGAAAGAGAGGCTCTAGAGAGAGAAAGACAACACCTGAAGGGTGAAAGAGAGAATCTTGAGAGTGAAAGACAACACCTGAAGAGTGAAAGAGAGGATCTAGAGTGTGAAAGACAACACCTGAAGAGTGAAAGAGAGGCTCTAGAGAGAGAAAGACAACACCTGAAGAGTGAAAGAGAGGCTCTACAGAGTGAAAAACAAAACCCAAAGTGTGAAAGAAAGAACCTGAAGACGTTATGGGACAAAGTAGTGGGGAAGAAAACTAAGCAGCAGCGCATGGGAAGAGCCATGGCTGGGGAAGCTTTGTACTGCTCAATGGGACCACACACTTCCCAAGGAGGACCAGCTAAAGAAATCAGTAGTATGCAGAAAGGTTTCCCGAGCACATAAAAAGGCTATGATTACCAACTGGCCAAAGAGACAGACGCTGTGCTTGACTACATCAGAACTATGTTTATAACCAGTCAATATGAACTTCTACCAATCCATCCAAAACCTGATAAAGGAGACCTGAATGACGATACTACTGGAACTACAAAATTACTGGGACTACTACTATTTAGCATTCTGAAAAAATAAAAATGAAAAAGTCCTCATGTTCTTTAAAAAAAAATAAATCAATAAAATGTAAAAAGCTCAAAAAGCTTTTTTAAACAATGGCAACTGTGTATTTGATTTACCTCGGAATGGGTGCAGCTGGTTCATGGCGCATGTGTTCGAGCTTTAGCCTCTGTATTTGGCATTTCAGTGCATCGAGCAGTTGAAACTATAGCAAGCAAAGGCAAAAGGAGCTGTGCGGTCGATGTTTGTGCAAGTGGTCTTCCACATAGTCCCATGCTGTGCTGGGTTTAGGGTGTGTTTGCAGGGAGAGCCCAGCGCTTACAGGCTAAGAGGATTACAGTGGAGCATTGCAGGGACTGTCAGAATACAGAGCGCGCGCGCGCGTGTGTGTGTTTTCTCTACACATTTGGAAGAGAGAAAACAGAGCTGTGATGTAGTTGATAAAATTGCAGGCCTGGCACAGGCTCTGCTCAGAATGGTGAGAGAGCACTGGAGGAGTTTGGGAGTTTATTAATAGCGTTTAGCTCACTACAGAAGGAGTAGATCAGGGCTTTGCTGGGAAGGATGATGATAGGGTTTGATCACACCATTTAGCACAACATTGTCATGTCCATGCTGTGCATGGTTCTAAAGAAAAGGATCTTTGTTATTCAATCCAATAAATTTCAAATTGAAATTTTCTGTTTCTCATGAATGAATGTGGACTATAGGATGGGGGGTGTCAACTGTTTGTGTGTGTGCGCGTGTGATTTAGACGGTTGAGAGAGTTGAGAGATAATGTCATGACAACGAACCAATTAAAATCAAAATTATTCACTGTGTTGACAAGAGACACACACACAAACACACACATACACAGAGAGAGAGAGAGAGAGAGAGAGAGAGAGAGAGAGAGAGAGAGAGAGAGAGAGAGAGAGAAAGAAACAAAAAGAATCACAATCAGGGCTCACCAGATCTCTCAGAGTCTCTCTGACAGGCCCTAATCCACTCTGCCAATTGAAAAACAGAAAGTAGCAGAGAGAATAGCAGTGTGGCAGTATATGAATGTGCCCCCAACAAATATATAATTCACACACACACATCTTTCACACTTACACATCCATACTCACATGTACACATGTATACACCATTGAACTACACACATCTATATTCACATGCACAAACAAATACCCCACACAAATGTTTGGTCTTTGTGCAAATTCACTTGGAGGTAGGCCAACATTCTAGATATAAAATATGTGACAATAAACATAGCCTCAGTACGTTTCATTTCATGCATTTACATCTTGATCCACACAAACACTTTCACACTCCTTTGCCTCACACTCACAAACACAAGAAACACTCGGGTGGCCTTCGGTAGCAGGAGGGATGTCAGTGCACAAAACACTGGCTTGAAATGTTTTTAACCCCCATTTCAATGAAGACCATCATACCTTGCAAGGTATAGCATTCTTTCACTCTCCTGGACAACCTCAGGCTGTTCCTGGAACCAGCAAAGCCAGTGGTTTTGGCCTCTGTCTGAAGCACAAAGGGGGTATGCAGGAGGCGAAGCAGAGCGTGTCAGGAGGGTGGGCAGAGCCCTCTCCCAGCAGTGGCAGAGGAGAAAGGGCACATGGAGCACAGTGGCTACGGTTGACACCTGCAGGAGGCGACATGTGGGCAGGGCCAGTATGAGCCCACTTGGACCCATCTGCCACCACAGAAAACCCACCTGCTGTGTGTGTGTGTGTGTGTGTGCGTGCGTGTGTGTGTGTGTAGATTTGTTGACATTGTTCATGAGTCAGTGAATCATGTTTTTGGTGGATAACTGTTATTCAGGGATATCCCACCATTGGGAGTGGACAATTAGGGGTGCTGGAGTAGGAAGGTATTTGTAGAACATTCCTGTTGTAGGCCTTCCTATAGTGTTTAACTGATTTCCATAACTGAAATACATTATAATGTTTAAAAGTTTAGAAACGTGAGCATAATACTCCAGAAGATGTAGCGTCCTGGTGTGTGAATGAGTAGTAATCTTTCTGAAACAATACGTTTGATTTAATTCTCGTTTTCATTTCCTTGTGGATTGTATTATTTTTTAAACATTTGATTCAAAATTAAGAAATAGTGCAAAAATGTGAAAAAGCACTACAGGATGCATCTTGAATAAACGAAAACCTCGACCAGATGTTGTAAACTTAGAACAGTAATTATGTTCTAAGAATGTTGATAAAAAAGAACAGGAATTTACAATATATACATTTGCCTGCATAGTATCCCAAGTGTTCCATCGACTGCACTCTTCTGGATGAGGATCTCGGATGTTGTTCCTGGGATCTGCTGGAGCCACTCTCCCAGTTTGATGGTCATCGTCCCTAAAACCCTGGTGCTCTGATTGCTACCAGAGCCAGTGTTTCCTCTTCTTTTAGCGTCTCATGTTCCTTGTTGCTGATGTTGCTATCTCTTGGGATTGCTACATCCGTCACTATGGCTCTTTTCTGCTGTTTATCCATCACTATTATGTCTGGTGGTTTAGCTATTACCATCTTTTAAACAATTTTCTGGTATACGATGTCTTATCAAACATAACCCATCCACACTCTAAGAGCATCCACACCATCATCAATCAAATTCTTGGTCTGACCAGCTGTCACTACTACACAGACATACACAGAGACAGAGCGAGAGAGAAGAAGGATGAAAGTGAACAGAGCAACAAATGAAAAGAACCAAACACCATCAATTCTTACCTACCTCAACCCTCTCAGTTTACAGAACAAGCAAATGTGAGAACTGTGACTCACCATTCCCCCCCACCACCTGGAGCTCAGGATACTTCTGTTTAATGTAGTTAATCATGCTGATCTGAAACACCGAGTTTCCCTGAGATGAGTCCTAAAACAATAGACACAGCCTTCAGACCAAATTCACTATGTCCAATCACAGTCCTGTGTTACACAGCCTCATAGCAAAAATAGTTTGTCATTTGATTCAGGCACCATACTCAGGATGGAGACTAATCCCACTCCCTTTAGGACCTTAAGACCTACCAGCACCACCACGTCCACTCCTGCCTGCACGAGCAGGTCCAGCCGGTACTTGTCATCCTCACGGGTAACGATGGCAGCGCCACACAGCAGCTGTTTGCGGGAGTCTTTAGAGGCCAGAGGGTAGTCTCTGTTCTTCTTCAGATCAGTGCGAGCAATTATAGCCACCAGCTCATCACTGTCGTTCACAATGGGCAGTTTACCTGCAATCAACAAGCGTCCCCACGACCGACCCGTTACTCAGAGAAGAAGTGGAGAAGTGAAAATAACCTTTCAAAGTCCTTTAGAAGCAGTTTCACTTCTCAAGCTGAAAAGATGAAGAATCAGACCTTTTTTTGCTGCACTGCAGGATGTCATTGGCCTCTTTGAGTGTAACACCTGCTGGTGCAACCACTAAATCTTCCCTCTTTGTCATTGCCTGGCAAATATCACAAATAAATCACAAAAAGATGTGAGTTTAAAGAATGTGATTTTATACACACACACACACACACACACACACACACACACACACTTATATATATATACACATTTTTTATTTTTATATATATATATATATATATATATATATATATATATATATATATATATATATATATTGCCCTCTTTCACACACTGACACAGAAATATCACAATTTCATGATAGTTCTATTCCACCTATATTTTTAAGCATTGTATGTCATATGTGATTCATTTGTGTTTTTAAAAACCTTTTGTATATTGTATGTACAATCAAAGATGAATCACAAACCTCCTCCAACAGCCGGTCATAGTCCTTCTCTGAGAGGAAGTCAATGTCTCGTGACGTCACGATTCCCACAAGCTTGCTGCCCATCTTGCCGGTTTCGGTGACAGGGATTCCAGAGAAGCCGTGTCGCACCTTGGCCTCAAACACATCTCCGACCGTGTGCTGTGGACTCATCACCACCGGATCCGTGATGAAGCCCTGCTCGAATTTCTGCCATGACACCATATATTGCTCTGCTGATGAGAGGCCTCAGGGAAGCTTGTGTGTAAATCTGCATGTTCAACGTGTTGTTCATTATATTCCTATTAAGACAATTCACTGAAAGTTTGACACCTTAACTTTCCGGACTTCATTTGCTTGGAACTCTGGGGTGCAATTGTGATGGATGATCCCAATACCGCCCATGAGCTGTAATACAAAATCACAGAAAGCTAAATGGAAAAGCAACAGGACTTCATGGTTTTGAGTGTGTGGGGGATACTCACGGCCATAGCGATGGCCATGGAGGATTCAGTCACAGTATCCATGGGAGAGGAAATAAGCGGCGTCTTCAGGGTTATCTTCCGGGTCAGAGCAGAGGTCAGATCCTGAATGACAGACGCAAATGGTAACAGAAAGGAACCAATGTTCTACAGAACAATTATCTTTGTTTATGTTCATGCTTGTATTTTCATACAGACTATGCATTGCACAAAGATAAGAACAGTTTGGGATGTTACTTTGGACAGCTTTCACATATGCACACATCTCTATCCCATTATTAATTTGACTTCAAGTGACTTGGATGTGCTCATTCAAAGCACAAATATTGCTGTTTTTATAAGCAGGGCATCAGTTTAATCTCCCTGTGGTAAGACAGACAAAAACATCCTACGTTCTCTCCCACATTCTAGCACACACACACACAAAATGTAACACCAAATATAAATACCACAATATATACTATCCCATATCCATTACACATGGGAATTTTGGTTCGTGCCTCCCTCACACTGTCATACACACACACACACACACCCACACACCCCTCAGCCTCTCTGCCTGTGACAACACACCCTATGCACCTGGGATGCCAACACCACCTATTTTGCACATCTTATTTGCACTCCTTCATCCCTCTCTTACACTATGCCACACTCCACCCTCTGTTGTAGTCGTGTTCGCACTACATGGCAACTGACTCAGCTCCTCCATCTCACTGAAGGTAGAGGAGACCGCCAGCTCACTAATTAATTAGGAAGATCCCGCCCCCTCCACTAAATCATTACTAGATGTGCTGTATTTACTGAAACACACATACTGGTAAGCCCTTATGGGGCATGTCAGGAAACCTGCTGAGCTGTTTTGGTGCATTTTGCAAAAGTACTCACCACTTCATCTGAGGTAAAGTCAATGAAGCCAGGCAGGATCAGAAAATCACTGAATCAAAGACCACAGAACAAACAAACAAAGAAAAACTGATACTAAAAATACATTATACTAACAACCTAGCAAATACAAGTCACATCAGAAGTAGATGTACGCTAAAGAAAGGCTATTCTGTCTGTGCTCTCATGTAAACAGAGTTAAAACGTAAGCGTTTTACTGATCCGCGGATCGAAATATTTATCCAGTGGGTGTTGGCCGAGGATGCTAAAGCTATTTCTATTCGTTACGCTTTGCCCTTTCTCCATTTCGACGTGCTATCCTTTTATTCGGGAGAGCCGATGTCTCGCATTCGCAGCATGCAAACAACAACCGTCATTATCGTACTCAAGTAGTACACACGGATTTAGTGTGATATACTTCCAAGACTGAACAATGATGCTTTATTCTTAGTGAATGTGAATGAAAATCCCGCTTCTCGGGTTACTCACAAGACGATAGCGTCGCGTACTTCAGACAACAAAAAACGACGTCAAGGAACACAGCTGGTCTTCATCTGCGACCGTTACAGACTAGCCTCTGTGGCATCTCTCAAAGTCAAGCGAAAGTCTAGCCCTTAGCTAAATCACCCAGAATCACAGTTGGAGTTTACACATTTTAAAGACTCGACCTGCTCAGTTTGAGAAAACTCTCATCCTCTCAACGTGGTGGATGACGACGGGACATTTTAAGGGCGCTCACGTCTCTCAGCTCCGGCATGGAACTGAAATACTGATAGTGCGTTTCAGTTGGATTTGGATGTGAAGTGAGAGAGAACAGACGGGCGATGCGCCTTTGTTTTACTGTCCACGCTATTAGCTGGCCAGCCCAGTTCAGGTCTGACGTGTGAAATTTCCGTTTGGATGAGACAAAAATGTTTTTGACTTGGGTTGAAATAATCATCTTGCTTATAAAAGGAGGACTGGTGATGTAGCAAATCCACACAATCGTTTTGAAGCCGTGGTCAGGCTGCCCAATACTCAACTTTATTATGTTATTCACAAAGGATCTGACACAGCCCCCAACTGAGCTTTAAACACCTGGAAGTTAATTTAGTCCATTCTGTAAATTGAAATGTACAGAGATATGGGTCTGTAAAACAAATGGAATGTGATGCTTTTGAGCATTGCTATGGCAAAATGTTTTCATATCTGTTCTACAACACAGATTATATCGGTCTTGATAATATAATTCTTAATCAGATTTATGGTCCTTTTTACTCTGATGACATGGGAATGTTAATATGATGGGCAAAGAAGGCAAGCAGTTATATTTGAGTAGTGCTGGACATTATAAATGAGTAAACATCACTATTTACACATTAGGACATTTTATTATACTATGACATGACTGTATTTCTCTGTAGAGACTGTAAATGTATAGGTCTATTTTATGTGATGATAATCCCCGAAAGGAATGTGTTCTTCTGAGACCAACAATATGGAATTGGGCTAAAATTGCACATCACTGAGAACCCAACCCAGTCTGTGCAACAGTTTAAAAGTACACAATCCAAAAGAAAAATAAAGTCCACTCCTAATGAACTTGTTTAGTGACACTAACGTTAACCTAGTGATGCAAACATGGTTAATTTTGCTGATCAGCACTCCTTTGAAACCGTAGGAGTCTCACCTCTCTGGTTCGTAGCCAGCCTGGATGCGCGTGGCGCTGTAGCGCTGAGCTGCAGTCTCATGCCCATGAGATGTGTTGTGGCCAAATGGCCCCTGGTGCTCAGGGTCGCGAGGCGACAGCTGCAATCTGGCTGGCTCTGTGTCGCCCACAATGAGGCGGTAGTCGATCTGGTAGCTGTCGTGCTTGCCATTGGCAAAGTGCTCATAGACATGGCCCTCCATGTAAGCGATGTCCAGTACTCCAATCCTCCTCTACAACCCTGCGTGAGCTGACGCCCCGGGCCTCCGCCCACCTCCCCTCTCCACCTGCACCACAGAGCGGCTCCTGGGACACTGCGTGCGCATTCACCAGTGGTTGTGCTGGAGCCACGCACACAATCCAAGTTTGTTCCTCAGATCGAGATGGAGAGCTTTCTCTTAGCTGAGGAGCAGAGTAAGAGATTCATCCAACATGCATCATACAAGCAGCAGCTGAATCAGGTAGAATGAAATACGGCTCTGATAGAGGCTTCGTCCCAAACAAAATAAAGCTACTGGGTGTCTTGGTAAGACTCTGTAAGTGGTGATCCCTAAAAAGGCCTGTCTGCTGCCATTGGACTACTGTTTTCTCTAAAGTGCTGTCTGGAATGTTGTCAGAGACAACATTCAGAGGGATTGGGAAGGAAAGCCTCTTAGTCACTACCTGTACTGCCCTCATTGCCATTGAAATATAACAAGGTTACAGTCAAGCTCTGAAGCTTCACTCAACACTCTGCCCTACCGCCTTTAATGCTCATAAAGTAGGAGTTTGCAGAATTTGTTTGTTGTTATGCTACACACTAAATGCATGGCACACAAATGTTTGATGCAGCAAAATATCAGTGCTTTTTTAACAAAGGAGAAATGAGCACATAAGCACCTTCCCTATATTATGTGAAGATGGATAATAAAATGATAACAGGTGTATCTATTTGTTGTTCTTATTTTAATATTCACATCAGGCTTGTGATTTTGCAAGGAAATTGTAAAATAAATGTTCCTAGTGTTCTAGGGTTACTCTCCTGGGCTCATATTCTAATACAGGTGTGATAAGAACTTATATTTCTAAAAGAAACAATCTTTAAGAAACAACTGCATTTGCATAAAGGATTTATCTTTTATCTTAATGCTTTAATGTTTTAGTGTGCTAATGTCTGATTTTAAGTACACTTAGTTAAAAAGGCTACCACAAGTACTGTTCAAGTTCAAGTTCAAGTTTGGTTTATTCGTCACATACATAGTCATACACAGCATAACTCGCAGTGAAATGGTGGAGAGTGCTCTGTCCAAACTGAGGAAAAGAAAACAGGGGTGCATAGAGAAATATAGACATTCTCTATATGTGAAATATATATATGCAAAGATAAATATATATATTCTATGTATGTACAAAATATATTAACAATGTATGTACAATATATGTATATTATGATTATATACACAATGTACAATGTATATGGTTGTGTATATATGTACACAATCTACAGAATGTACAGATCCATTTCGTATAATAACATATCTACAGTTGTTGTGTAACAAGGTCATTGAATATAAATATATATATACAGATATACAGTTATGTTACATTGTGGTGGTGGTCCCCACAGTTTATCAGTTTCCCTGATTCAGGGCCCGAATGGCCTGTGGGAAGAAGCTGCTCTTCAGCCTCTCTGTCTTGGTCTTCAGGGAGCGAAAGCGCCTCCCTGACCTCAACAGAGAGAAGAGTCTATTGTTGGGATGGGTGGGGTCCTTCACAATCCTCCTGGCCTTGGTCTGGCACCGCTTGTAGTAGATGGTCTGCAGGTCAGGAAGTTCCGTGTGAGTGATGCGCTCTGCTGAACGCACTACCCTTTGGAGTGCTTGTCTGTCCTGCTTGGTGCTATTCCCAAACCAGACTGTGATGTTCCCCGTGAGGATGCTCTCGATAGTGCAGGTATAGAAGTTCCGCAGTACCTTGGAGGGCAGTCTGAAGGACAGGTCCTGCGAGATGTGAACACCAAGGTACCTGAAACTATCTACTCTCTCCACCGTGGTTCCACTGATCCTCACAGGTTGGTAGTGCCGCTCCTGCTTCTTGCTGCAATCCACGATCAGCTCCTTTGTCTTACTGACGTTTAGGAGGAGATAATTTTCCTGGCGCCAGTTTTCCAGGTGTTTAATCCAGGTAGGCCCTCTCGTCGTTGTCCGAGATCAGACCCATGACAACGGTGTCGTCAGCAAACTTGACAATGATGGTGGAGCTGGAAGTGGCTGTGCAGTCGTAGGTGTACAGTGAGTAGAGCAGGGGGCTTAGGACACAACCCTGAGGAGCTCCAGTGCTGAGGGTGAGGGTGGATGAGGCGCAGTTGCCCACCCGTACTGATTGTGGTCTGTCTGTTAGGAAGTTGGAGATCCAGTCGCACAGGGATGTATGCAGTCCTAGATCCCCCAACTTAGTAGTGAGTAGGGAGGGGATGATAGTGTTAAATGCTGAACTGTAGTCGACAAATAGCATTTTAACATAATTTCCCCTCCCTTCGTCCAGGTGAGTCAGTGTAGTGTGGAGCAGATGTGCAATTGCATCGTCAGTGGAGCGGTTGTGGCGGTATGCAAACTGCAGTGGGTCCATGGAGGCTGGCAGTGAAGATGTGATGAAGTCTCCGACTAGCTTTTTAAAGCACTTCATCACGACTGATGTGAGGGCGACAGGTCGGTAGTCATTGAGGTCGGAGGGTCGAGGTTTCTTCGGGACGGGGACGATGGTGGATCGCTTGAAGCTGGACGGGACGATACCGAGCGTCAGGGAGAGATTGAAGATGTCGGTGAATACCGGGGCTAGCTGATCTGCGCAGGCTTTGAGGACCCTCCCGCAGATACCGTCTGCTCCCATCGCCTTCCTGGTATTCACCCTTTTAAACACTCTTCTCACGTCACTCTCCGTGACGATGAGAGGGCGCTGTTCTATGGTGCGCCCCGCGCATGTGCCATTGGCTGCGCCGATAGTGCCATTAGCACTAGCGCTGCTAGCATTAGCGCTGCTAGCATTAGCGCTGCTAGCATTAGCGCCGTTAGCATTAGCGCTGCTAGATGTAGCCTCGAAGCGAGCGAAGAATGTATTCAGCTCGTTCGCCAGAGACTCATCCGCACTCATCAGTCCGGAGGGTGGGCTCCTGTAGTCCGTGATCGTCCGTAGTCCCTGCCACAGGGATCTAGAGCCACTCCGCTGTCACTAAATATTAACTAGTTTCAACTTTGCTAATAGTTCTACTGATTTTCATAATTTTCTTCTTCTTTCCATTTGTTGAACATTAAACAGCTCTGTTTCATCTTCTCTCTCTCTCTCTCTCTCTCTCTCTCTCTCTCTCTCTCTCTCTCTCTCTCTCTCTCTCTCTCGAAGCTCCGCCTTGTGGTTTTAATATGCTCATCCACAATTCAATATACAGCTCTACACTCTATATCTGCACAGAGCTGATGAGTTTATAAAAGTCCACACTGCAAAATGTGCATAGTACTGACGTTTACATTACAATGCTCTGTCCAGTCATGCCAAAGCCAGTTTTCTTTCAATTCAATGTATGTACATGAATTACTTGAAGACATGAATAGAAATCTATAGAGGCATTACTCATTATGTCATGACCCTGTTATCTATTAGAAACCCACAATTTATCTGAATTAATTATTCATAAATAAATTGTCAGTTTCATGTCCATTCAGATTTCAGTGGAGATCAGCAGGGGTCTATTGCTGTGTATTATTATTCATAACACTGTGCCTGCAAACTGTGAGAACAGACACACACAGGTTATTTTCCAGTCCTTGAGTGCTTTTGTGGCACTGCTTGACAGTTGGTGGAGTGTTCCCTAAAAGAGCCACTGAGCATGATGGATTCGGTAGTAGGAGTTTAGTGAGCAGAGAGGACGAAGACTTACGAGTGCAGGCCATGAACACCCCCCTCCACCTGAGCAGACATGGTCCTCTTCTCAAACTTCAGCTCTCCAGAGTACATCATAGAGCTACACTCAACATAGAAAATGACATTACACACAAGCATTCACTCACACACAGCTTCCTCTCTTCCATTTTCTGCTGACCTTCCAAAGAACCCTTGAAGCTATAAAAGATAAGAAAGACCATAAATAGAAATGTGTTTGTAGACAAAATATATCCTAGCATTTGAAAAACTGATGTTTTTCAGTGTACATGAAAAGGGAAGTAGATTCATCTTAACCCACATCTTGTTTTTTCAAGTTTCAAGTTTGGTTTATTTGTCACATACATAGTCATACACAGTACAACACGCAGTGAAATGTGTGGTAGATGAGTAGATGAGTACTGCTGTTGAGCCTTCTTACAATGACAATGGTTTTATTTAAGCCCTATTCAGTAATTACACAACACTGAAACACTGTTCAAAATTGTAGTTTCAAATAATATATAATGACTACTACATATGTAAAATATATAATAAGTTTTGGAAATCTGGGCTGGCAATGAGACCACAGAGGACTGTAAATGCACTTTTTTCACTGTGTGTCAGCCAAGTGAAATGTGTATGAGTAAGGGCCGATCACAGCTGGACACACACACGCACACGCACGCACACACACACACACACACACACACACACACACACACACACACACACACACACACACACACACACACACACACACAGACAGACACACACCAGGATGAGAGGAACAGGTCACTTAGCTGGTGATGATGTCAGCACCAGTGAAGTCTATGCTGAGGTCAAAACCCTTAGCTTCTTCCTGAACCTAATATTTCAGATGGAACATTAATGAAGACAATTGACATTTGTGAGACGTAAACCAACCACGTCACATTAAACACATCCTCATCTGTGATTCTAAACCAAACATTGCAGATACTGAGTTATAAAGAATCTGTAGTAATGCTACACAGATGACAACAAAGCATATAATTCAATAAGACCCTCCCTCTCTCTCTCTCTCTCTCTCTCTCTCTCTCTCTCTCTCTCTCTCTCTCTCTCTCTCTCTCAGAGAGGGAGACATCTGTTGATGAGCTAGTGCCAGGCTGGCTGAGGGCCTGATGAAGAGTCCTTGCTCCTCTACCTCTCAGTGTGTATATTACAGTAGCGAACAGAGGGGTTCTCCATCTTCATTCATTAGTCTCCTGCGCTCTGTCTTTTGGCCCCAGCCCCCATGCCCCTTGACGAAGCCTATTTCCTAGAGGCCTTCTTTTCACACCCATGACATGATGACATCATTGCTGTGCTCCAGTCTTTGTGAGACACTGCTGCCCCATACAATTCATATACAGTCAGCATCTGCCTATTTCATTTCATATCAATTTATACTGTTTATTACTGCAGGTTAGAAGTCCTAATCAATTTAACCTCTTTTCTTAATCATCTCTAGCAGGGCAAGAATCCGCAGTGCCTGCAGATCACTTTTTTCCCCAAATAAATAATATTTTGAACAAAATATTACATTTATTTTTCCAAGAGTGTCAAAGAGTTGAAATTACAACATTTTTAATGAGGGCTAAACTTATTTCTCGCTTAAAAGTTTCTCACTTAAAAATATCTTGATACAAATTCTGATATTAGTGCAACTACTGACTTGGCCCTCTATGCTTTGAGAGTGTTTTTTCTAATATTTTAGTTCTGAATTTTGAATCACTGAGATGCAATGGAGACCAGTGATACACCCTGACCAACGTTCTGTCTGCCCTTACCATGCTGACCCATCTGTTCCAATACTATGGCTACTGCTACATACTGACATGCCCTCCATCTCCTTCTTTCAAAACTGAATGACAAAAGGAGCCTAAAACGTGTGTGTGTGTGTGTGTACACTGACTATTTGCCTTTGTTTGTTTTATCATGTATGCATGTGTGCATCTTTTCATTGCAAAATCTGATGTGTGTGTAGTCTTAAATAGCATCTCATATGGAAGGTAAACACATACTTTCAGAGTTAGACTAATTTGACTGAAACACTAATCAATATCTTAACATTGTTTAACTGCAAAAGTGTATAAATGGTTTTGATAACCACTGAAAAGATATGGAATGATGAAATGTATGTATGGCCATTCTAATGTACTACTGACCAATCATTCTCTGCCTCAGGAAGTGTCCTTAATCTCTTATCCAACTCTCTGAGAAAAGGAGAGTGATAGAGAGACACAGACAAAGAAATATGTAAATGTGCAAAGTAAATGTGTGTATCTTGCTTATGGTCAAAGAAAGAAATCTAATAATTCTGTACTAGACAAATGTGACAGATTTACTTAGAGAAGTAAAATAGTTTGAGGAGTTCAGAGTTTTAATAGTGTTGCAGAAGAACAACAAAAACATTGCCTGAATTTCAGAATCCCAGAAAACAGGCACAGAAAATTTGAGAGCAGACTGCTAAATTCAACTAAACAATCCAAAAGAGCAGGGGGAGCAGTGCCAGTACCAGACAGCGATGGCGCAGGTCGGGACACTCTCTATGATGCTGTTGCAGACCAGATCAGGATGACGGACATGCTGTCCTTCTTCAGTCTCCTCAGGAAGCAGAGCTTTCTTCACTAAGGAAAAAGTGCTCAGGGACCATGAGAGATTGATTGTGATTTTAAGAGAGTGTATGTTCTCACTCTTCACTGTATGTATTAGGGTGTGAGGCATTTGCATCCTTCTGTAGTCCACAGTCATCTCTTTTGTCTTTTTGACAACCAGAGAAAGGCATGTCTGGAGAGACTGTGACAAAGGCTTTGACTTCTTTAATTATTTCTGTATTGTTTTTCATGGTATAAATAAAATGTAAAAAGGCAAATCTAAAGCAAACATATGAATCTAATTAATCTAATTAAGGCTAAAGTGAAAACAAAGCAAGCCCACAATAGTTTATTCTATTCTATTCTATTCTGTGTGATGACAATGGAATTGTCAACAAAACCAAAACTGTGATGTCATAATATCACTGACCATTGTCGTAATAGCTATTCTTATAATCTGCTTGACAAAGGTAAAATTGGTCAGTCTGTTGACAGAAATGGGAGGTTGCAGCAGCAAAATGCAGTTCTGCTGCTCTCACAGAAGATCTTCGAAGAAGAAGAAAACGAAGATTTTGTTGGACAGGAACACACAAAAAGCAATGAGTAGATTGCAACAAGAACTACCTGACAGAGTAGATACGAAGGAAATTAGAAAACGACACTGTGTTAAAATTGGAAAATTTGAGGAGGAATGTAGTGGGAAGGAGTTGGAGGAGAAGCAGAAGGAGACAAAAAATGAACAGAGTGAAAGATGGCACCTGAAGAGTGAAAGAGAGGATGTAGAGAGTGAAAGACAACACCTGAAGGGTGAAAGAGAGAATCTTGAGAGTGAAAGACAACACCTGAAGAGTGAAAGAGAGGATCTAGAGCGTGAAAGACAACACCTGAAGAGTGAAAGAGAGGCTCTAGAGAGAGAAAGACAACACCTGAAGGGTGAAAGAGAGAATCTTGAGAGTGAAAGACAACACCTGAAGAGTGAAAGAGAGGATCTAGAGCGTGAAAGACAACACCTGAAGAGTGAAAGAGAGGCTCTGGAGAGAGAAAGACAACACCTGAAGGGTGAAAGAGAGAATCTTGAGAGTGAAAGACAACACCTGAAGAGTGAAAGAGAGGCTCTAGAGAGTGAAAACCAAAACCCAAAGTGTGAAAGAAAGAACCTGAAGACGTTATGGGACAAAGTAGTGGGGAAGAAAACTAAGCAGCAGCGCATGGGGAGAGCCATGGCTGGGGAAGCTTTGTACTGCTCAAAGGGACCACACACTTCCCAAGGAGGACCAGCTAAAGAAATCGGTACTATGCAGAAAGGTTTCCCGAGCACATAAAAAGGCTATGATTACCAACTGGCCAAAGAGACAGACGCTGTGCTTGACTACATCAGAACTATGTTTATAACCAGTCAATATGAACTTCTACCAATCCATCCAAAACCTGATAAAGGAGACCTGAATGACGATACTACTGGAACTACAAAATTACTGGGACTACTACTATTTAGCATTCTGAAAAAATAAAAATGAAAAAGTCCTCATGTTCTTTAAAAAAAATAAATCAATAAAATGTAAAAAGCTCAAAAAGCTTTTTTAAACATTGGCAACTGTGTATTTGATTTACCTCGGAATGGGTGCAGCTGGTTCATGGCGCATGTGTTCGAGCTTTAGCCTCTGTATTTGGCATTTCAGTGCATCGAGCAGTTGAAACTATAGCAAGCAAAGGCAAAAGGAGCTGTGCGGTCGATGTTTGTGCAAGTGGTCTTCCACATAGTCCCATGCTGTGTTGGGTTTAGGGTGTGTTTGCAGGGAGAGCCCAGCACTTACAGGCTAAGAGGATTACAGTGGAGCATTGCAGGGACTGTCAGAATACAGAGCGCGCGCGCGCGTGTGTGTGTGTGTGTGTTTTCTCTACACATTTGGAAGAGAGAAAACAGAGCTGTGCTGTAGTTGATAATATTGCAGGCCTGGCACAGGCTCTGCTCAGAATGGTGAGAGAGCACTGGAGGAGTTTGGGAGTTTATTAATAGCGTTTAGCTCACTACAGAAGGATTAGATCAGGGCTTTGCTGGGAAGGATGATGATAGGGTTTGATCACACCATTTAGCACAACATTGTCATTGTCCATGCTTGTGTATGGTTCTAAAGAAAAGGATCTTTGTTATTCAATCCAATAAATTTCAAATTCAAATTTTCTGTTTCTCATGAATGAATGTGGACTATAGGATGGGGGGTGTCAACTGTTTGTGTGTGTGCGCGTGTGATTTAGACGGTTGAGAGAGTTGAGAGATAATTTCATGACAACGAACCAATTAAAATAAAAATTATTCACACTGTGTTGACAAGAGACACACACACAAACACACACACACAAAGAGAGAGAGAGAGAGAGAGAGAGAGAGAGAGAGAAAGAAACAAAAAGAATCACAATCAGGGCTCACCAGATCTCTTAGAGTCTCTCTGACAGGCCCTAATCCACTCCGCCAATTGAAAAACAGAAACTAGCAGAGAGAATAGCAGTGTGGCAGTATATGAATGTGCCCCCAACAAATATATAATTCACACACACACACACACACACACACACACACACACACACACACACACACACACACACACACACACACACACACACACATCTTTCACACTTACACATCCATACTCACATGTACACATGTATACACCATTGAACTACACACATCTATATTCACATGCACAAACAAACACCCCACACAAATGTTTGGTCTTTGTGCAAATTCACTTGGAGGTAGGCCAACATTCTAGATATAAAATATGTGACAATAAACATAGCCTCAGTACTTTTCATTTCATGCATTTACATCTTGATCCACACAAACACTTTCACACTCCTTTGCCTCACACTTACAAACACAAGAAACACTCGGGTGGCCTTCGGTAGCAAGAGGGATGTCAGTGCACAAAACACTGACTTGAAATGTTTTTAACCCCCATTTCAATGAAGACCATCATACCTTGCAAGGTATACCATTCTTCCACTCTCCCGGACAATCTCAGGCTGTTCCTGGAACCAGCAAAGCCAGTGGTTTTGGCCTCTGTCTGAAGCACAAAGGGGGTATGCAGGAGGCGTAGCGGAGCGTGTCAGGAGGGTGGGCAGAGCCCTCTCCCAGCAGTGGCAGAGGAGAAAGGGCACATGGAGCACAGTGGCTACGGTTGACACCTGCAGGAGGCGACATGTGGGCAGGGCCAGTATGAGCCCACTGGGACCCACCTGCCACCACAGAAAACCCACCTGCTGTGTGTGTGTGTGTGTGTGTGTGTGTGTGTGCGTGTAGATTTGTTGACATTGTTCATGAGTCAGTCAATCATGTTTTTGGTGGATATCATGTTTTCAGCTCACAAATATTATAAATAATAATACAGGTAATAAAACAGGGAAGAAAGTAGATGTTAGCCAGTGCAGCATTTACTTAATTCATTATTCGTTCTTTTATGTTAGTGTGTAACTCTCATATTGTAGTCTCCTGAAAGACAGACAGAGGCAAATAAAGGCAAAGATAGCATTCAACTGTTATTCAGGGATATCCCACCATTGGGAGTGGACGATTAGGGGTGCTGGAGTAGGAAGGTATTTGTAGTACATTCCTGTTGTAGGCCTTCCTATAGTGTTTAACTGATTTCCATAACTGAAATACATTATAATGTTTAAAAGTTTAGAAACGTGAGCATAATACTCCAGCAGATGTAACGTCCTGGTGTGTGAATGAGTAGTAATCTTTCTGAAAGAATAAGTTTGATTTAATTCTCGTTTTCATTTCCTTGTGGATTGTATTATTTTATTTGAAACATTTGACTCAAAATAAAGAAATAGTGCAAAAATGTGAAAAGGCACTACAGGATGCGTCTTGAATAAACGAAAACCTCGACCAGATGTTGTAAACTTAGAACAGTAATTATGTTCTAAGAATGTTGATAAAAAAGAACAGGAATTTACAATATATACATTTTCCTGCATAGTATCCCAAGTGTTCCATCGACTGCACTCTTCTGGATGAGGATCTCAGATGTTGTTCCTGGGATCTGCTGGAGCCACTCTCCCAGTTTGATGGTCATCGTCCTGTGGTGGAAATTCAGCAAACAAGGAGTCAGATGTGGATAAGAAGATTTTATTGAGTTATTAGTTTCAAGAAAATGAGCGTGCCTATTTGCTTCGCTCCCCTTTCGGTGATTTCCCTGCCCTTATATAATAGCCGTAGCGTTCGAGAGAACGAGGGAGGGTTTGCTTCTGCTGAGACCAGATAACTCCTTGGAAGGAGTGTATTTCTTCAAGGACGTTCAATAGGGAACGTCCTGTTCTTCTAATCTTATGCTAAGCTTTCTCACGCTTTACAATGATAGAGAAAGAAACACAACAATATTTCCTTCACAGTCTGTAAAACAAATGGAATGTGATGCTTTTGAGCATTGCTATGGCAAAATGTTTTCATATCTGTTCTACAACACAGATTATATCGGTCTTGATAATATAATTCTTAATCAGATTTATGGTCCTTTTTACTCTGCTGACATGGGAATGTTAATATGATGGGCAAAGAAGGCAAGCAGTTATATTTGAGTAGTGCTGGACATTATAAATGAGTAAACATCACTATTTACACATTAGGACATTTTATTATACTATGACATGACTGTATTTCTCTGTAGAGACTGTAAATGTATAGGTCTATTTTATGTGATGATAATCCCCGAAAGGAATGTGTTCTTCTGAGACCAACAATATGGAATTGGGCTAAAATTGCACATCACTGAGAACCCAACCCAGTCTGTGCAACAGTTTAAAAGTACACAATCCAAAAGAAAAATAAAGTCCACTCCTAATGAAATTGTTTAGTGACACTAACGTTAACCTAGTGATGCAAACATGGTTAATTTTGCTGATCAGCACTCCTTTGAAACCGTAGGAGTCTCACGTCTCTGGTTCGTAGCCAGCCTGGATGCGTGTGGCGCTGTAGCGCTGAGCTGCAGTCTCATGCCCATGAGATGTGTTGTGGCCAAATGGCCCCTGGTGCTCAGGGTCGCGAGGCGACAGCTGCAATCTGGCTGGCTCTGTGTCGCCCACAATGAGGCGGTAGTCGATCTGGTAGCTGTCGTGCTTGCCATTGGCAAAGTGCTCATAGACATGGCCCTCCATGTAAGCGATGTCCAGTACTCCAATCCTCCTCTACAACCCTGCGTGAGCTGACGCCCCGGGCCTCCGCCCACCTCCCCTCTCCACCTGCACCACAGAGCGGCTCCTGGGACACTGCGTGCGCATTCACCAGTGGTTGTGCTGGAGCCACGCACACAATCCAAGTTTGTTCCTCAGATCGAGATGGAGAGCTTTCTCTTAGCTGAGGAGCAGAGTAAGAGATTCATCCAACATGCATCATACAAGCAGCAGCTGAATCAGGTAGAATGAAATACGGCTCTGATAGAGGCTTTGTCCCAAACAAAATAAAGCTACTGGGTGTCTTGGTAAGACTCTGTAAGTGGTGATCCCTAAAAAGGCCTGTCTGCTGCCATTGGACTACTGTTTTCTCTAAAGTGCTGTCTGGAATGTTGTCAGAGACAACATTCAGAGGGATTGGGAAGGAAAGCCTCTTAGTCACTACCTGTACTGCCCTCATTGCCATTGAAATATAACAAGGTTACAGTCAAGCTCTGAAGCTTCACTCAACACTCTGCCCCAACCGCCTTTAATGCTCATAAAGTAGGAGTTTGCAGAATTTGTTTGTTGTTATGCTACACACTAAATGCATGGCACACAAATGTTTGATGCAGCAAAATGTCAGTGCTTTTTTAACAAAGGAGAAATGAGCACATATGCACCTTCCCTATATTATGTGAAGATGGATAATAAAATGATAACAGGTGTATCTATTTGTTGTTCTTATTTTAATATTCACATCAGGCTTGTGATTTTGCAAGGAAATTGTAACATAAATGTTCCTAGTGTTCTAGGGTTACTCTCCTGGGCTCATATTCTAATACAGGTGTGATAAGAACTTATATTTCTAAAAGAAACAATCTTTAAGAAACAACTGCATTTGCATAAAGGATTTATCTTTTATCTTAATGCTTAATGTTTTAGTGTGCTAATGTCTGATTTTAAGTACACTTAGTTAAAAAGGCTACCACAAGTACTGTTCAAGTTCAAGTTCAAGTTTGGTTTATTCGTCACATACATAGTCATACACAGTATAACTCGCAGTGAAATGGTGGAGAGTGCTCTGTCCAAACTGAGGAAAAGAAAACAGGGGTGCATAGAGAAATATAGACATTCTCTATATGTGAAATATATATATGCAAAGATAAATATATATATATTCTATGTATGTACAAAATATATTAACAATGTATGTACAATATATGTACATTATGATTATATACACAATGTACAATGTATATGGTTGTGTATATATGTACACAATCTACAGAATGTACAGATCCATTTCGTATAATAACATATCTACAGTTGTTGTGTAACAAGGTCATTGAATATAAATATATATATACAGATATACAGTTATGTTACATTGTGGTGGTGGTCCCCACAGTTTATCAGTTTCCCTGATTCAGGGCCCGAATGGCCTGTGGGAAGAAGCTGCTCTTCAGCCTCTCTGTCTTGGTCTTCAGGGAGTGAAAGCGCCTCCCTGACCTCAACAGAGAGAAGAGTCTATTGTTGGGATGGGTGGGGTCCTTCACAATCCTCCTGGCCTTGGTCTGGCACCGCTTGTAGTAGATGGTCTGCAGGTCAGGAAGTTCCGTGTGAGTGATGCGCTCTGCTGAACGCACTACCCTTTGGAGTGCTTGTCTGTCCTGCTTGGTGCTATTCCCAAACCAGACTGTGATGTTCCCCGTGAGGATGCTCTCGATAGTGCAGGTATAGAAGTTCCGCAGTACCTTGGAGGGCAGTCTGAAGGACAGGTCCTGCGAGATGTGAACACCAAGGTACCTGAAACTATCTACTCTCTCCACCGTGGTTCCACTGATCCTCACAGGTTGGTAGTGCCGCTCCTGCTTCTTGCTGCAATCCACGATCAGCTCCTTTGTCTTACTGACGTTTAGGAGGAGATAATTTTCCTGGCGCCAGTTTTCCAGGTGTTTAATCCAGGTAGGCCCTCTCGTCGTTGTCCGAGATCAGACCCATGACAACGGTGTCGTCAGCAAACTTGACAATGATGGTGGAGCTGGAAGTGGCTGTGCAGTCGTAGGTGTACAGTGAGTAGAGCAGGGGGCTTAGGACACAACCCTGAGGAGCTCCAGTGCTGAGGGTGAGGGTGGATGAGGCGCAGTTGCCCACCCGTACTGATTGTGGTCTGTCTGTTAGGAAGTTGGAGATCCAGTCGCACAGGGATGTATGCAGTCCTAGATCCCCCAACTTAGTAGTGAGTAGGGAGGGGATGATAGTGTTAAATGCTGAACTGTAGTCGACAAATGGCATTTTAACATAATTTCCCCTCCCTTCGTCCAGGTGAGTCAGTGTAGTGTGGAGCAGATGTGCAATTGCATCGTCAGTGGAGCGGTTGTGGCGGTATGCAAACTGCAGTGGGTCCATGGAGGCTGGCAGTGAAGATGTGATGAAGTCTCCGACTAGCTTTTTAAAGCACTTCATCACGACTGATGTGAGGGCGACAGGTCGGTAGTCATTGAGGTCGGAGGGTCGAGGTTTCTTCGGGACGGGGACGATGGTGGATCGCTTGAAGCTGGACGGGACGATACCGAGCGTCAGGGAGAGATTGAAGATGTCGGTGAATACCGGGGCTAGCTGATCTGCGCAGGCTTTGAGGACCCTCCCGCAGATACCGTCTGCTCCCATCGCCTTCCTGGTATTCACCCTTTTAAACACTCTTCTCACGTCACTCTCCGTGACGATGAGAGGGCGCTGTTCTATGGTGGGCCCCGCGCATGTGCCATTGGCTGCGCCGATAGTGCCATTAGCACTAGCGCTGCTAGCATTAGTGCTGTTAGCACTAGCGCCGTTAGCATTAGCGCTGCTAGCATTAGCGCCGTTAGCATTAGCGCTGCTAGATGTAGCCTCGAAGCGAGCGAAGAATGTATTCAGCTCGTTCGCCAGAGACTCATCCGCACTCATCAGTCCGGAGGGTGGGCTCCTGTAGTCCGTGATCGTCCGTAGTCCCTGCCACAGGGATCTAGAGCCACTCCGCTGTCACTAAATATTAACTAGTTTCAACTTTGCTAATAGTTCTACTGATTTTCATAATTTTCTTCTTCTTTCCATTTGTTGAACATTAAACAGCTCTGTTTCATCTTCTCTCTCTCTCTCTCTCTCTCTCTCTCTCTCTCGAAGCTCCGCCTTGTGGTTTTAATATGCTCATCCACAATTCAATATAGAGCTCTACAGTCTATATCTGCACAGAGCTGATGAGTTTATAAAAGTCCACACTGCAAAATGTGCATAGTACTGACGTTTACATTACAATGCTCTGTCCAGTCATGCCAAAGCCAGTTTTCTTTCAATTCAATGTATGTACATGAATTACTTGAAGACATGAATAGAAATCTATAGAGGCATTACTCATTATGTCATGACCCTGTTATCTATTAGAAACCCACAATTTATCTGAATTAATTATTCATAAATAAATTGTCAGCTTCATGTCCATTCAGATTTCAGTGGAGATCAGCAGGGGTCTATTGCTGTGTATTATTATTCATAACACTGTGCCTGCAAACTGTGAGAACAGACACACACAGGTTATTTTCCAGTCCTTGAGTGCTTTTGTGGCACTGCTTGACAGTTGGTGGAGTGTTCCCTAAAAGAGCCACTGAGCATGATGGATTCGGTAGTAGGAGTTTAGTGAGCAGAGAGGACGAAGACTTACGAGTGCAGGCCATGAACACCCCCCTCCACCTGAGCAGACATGGTCCTCTTCTCAAACTTCAGCTCTCCAGAGTACATCATAGAGCTACACTCAACATAGAAAATGACATTACACACAAGCATTCACTCACACACAGCTTCCTCTCTTCCATTTTCTGCTGACCTTCCAAAGAACCCTTGATGCTATAAAAGATAAGAAAGACCATAAATAGAAATGTGTTTGTAGACAAAATATATCCTAGCATTTGAAAAACTGATGTTTTTCAGTGTACATGAAAAGGGAAGTAGATTCATCTGAACCCACATCTTGTTTTTTCAGTAGATGAGTACTGCTGTTGAGCCTTCTTACAATGACAATGGTTTTATTTAAGCCCTATTCAGTAATTACACAACACTGAAAACATCACAGTAAAACAGCAGTATGACCAGCACTTAAGAGTAAATACCTGAGTGCTTTTCACTTGGCTTAGAAGATTTTAAAGCATGCATTAATGCTACATAAGACCATATTGGGGTATTTGAGAAAATCAACAGCAAAGCTAAAGGTCCAGAGATTATAAAGGTTACCATGAAGGTGATACACATAATATGGGTTTTCCCAGAAACTAGTAAACCCAGCTGACATTTGCTAGACAGCAAACATTGGAGGTGTCTAGTGGACAGGAAATATCTACAATAAACCTTTTATATTTGTTTATCAGGGAGTGTGTATTCTCACAACAGTTCTGAGGAAAATTGCAAATAAATGAAAATCCAGGAAGTTGCAAACAAATTTGATTCTTTTCACTAAACAATGGTTTCTCAATTGCATGCATCTGCGTGCACAAGGAAAACAACTCCTAAATAGAAATAACATTATCACATTAAATGATTTAAGGTATATGATCACAGGAAACAAAAGAAAGTCTGATTGCCTTTAAACTAGGTTTGAATCCTTTAAGCAGACAACCTCAGAGCAATGGAAAACTGAGCCGAAAGCAAAAACTTTGGCCAAGTGTGAAAAGGCCATCCATAATTACCATAATAAATGTTATCTCACGGTGCACCCTTGTTGAAATGATGATCAAGTAGAAATGTGTTCATTTTCAATAGACTAGGTTCCTTTTTTCCATTACACTAGCATAATGTCCTTAGTGGTTGCAGCCTATTCTGGTAACACCCTCATAGCAGGACAAACATTATAGAAGTATGGATAGGCTTGCTTGGTGAATGTTTGTCTGAAGGTGTGCACATATCTGTTGTTGAGAGGATCAAAGAAGGAGATCAGACCACTGTCCCAGTCCAGGAGCACTCTGATCTGCTGGAGGGTCTGCTTCATGGCAAGAGGCATCAGCCTCTCGTCTGACACTCCTATCCCATATTTACCCTTGTACTAACCCACTTGCCACAAGCCATGCTTTATGAGGTCCTCACAGACTCACAGAAGAAAAAGTGATACAGCCTATTAAAGAATGTCATGCTTCAGTTACATGCTTTTTTCTGTACTCACACTTCCTCCAAATGTCTCACAGAATCAAATCATTTTCAACCTGCCATCAAGTGGATACAAATCAACAGAACGGCATAAAGAGAAACCACAACAACAGATGAATAAACAAAACAAGACTTTCCATGTTCAACTTGACATCTTTATTAGTTGGTAGTTGTTTAGTTGTTTTTATTTTTTGCTTTCTGCGGAATATGTAAGGACCTGTTTCCACTGAAATATAAACCACTAAACAGAACTAAAGTGCTGAAAGGCATATGTGGAAAAGGAAAACATTACACAATCAAAAACAACCATATTTTGTGCATCTTACTAATTAATTAAATTTCAGTTCTAATTCAATGATTACATCCAACCTAGACATACAGGTTTTGCCTGTTAGAACATAGGGGAATCTTTTTAGCAATATATATTGCTGACTGAACTGACTGGCATCTATTTAATGCAAATATCATGGTCATTCCATAGAAAACTACAATAAACACAAGCTGCAGTACAAGATCTCATCATGCATCTTACTGAGATGTAATCTGATCTCCATGTACTGTTCAGAGGAACTCAAAGTCTTTGTCCAGCTCTTTGAAATTAAAATATTAAGTCACAAATAATGATTCCTATGAACATTAAACATATGTAACAAATGTGTCTTTTATTTGAATATATAGTGTTCTAGAGTTAAGGCACTCTCAGTAGAAGTATTCTCTCATAATGAATGAGACTACTGTTTGCGAAGGCAGGAAAGCCTCTCTCAGTGAGCTTGAAGGTGAATATGTGGACATGTGTATGACATAGAAGCCCATGCTCTGTGTCAGGCCTGTATTGCTATGACCCTCTGTGGAGGCTCTACTTCACAATGAAGGGGATTAGCGCTTTTGCCCAGTACCCACTGGAGAAGGTCCTCTCCAAGAGCAGCTCCCTTCTCTGGGCTCCACACCCACACATACACACACACACACACACACACGCACAGGGCCCACATCACACATGCACATATACACCAGTGACCCAGCAGAGTCCCTGATTGAAAGCCCACAAAGCCCAGAAGAAGCTTATAGGAGCAAAAGCTTCTAAGTAAGCAGGAAGAAGCTGCTGAATAGGACAAACACCACCTCTGCTCAGCATATCTGATTGGGGAAATTTGTGTGAGTTCCTCAGAAGCAACATTTAAAAAAAATAACAGGCACATTGAAAGGAGAAACAGTAATTTCCATAAACTGTAAGAAACAGGTGAACTGGGGTTGGCAAGAAAAGAGGTTAAGAAAGGTCTGCTTGTGTGTGCACATGTGTGCATGCATACCAGCTTGTTCAATATTATTTTTCATTTTTATCACATACTGAAAGTTGCCTAGGTGCTCTGCTACATCAGTCACCATTCCAGAGGCCTTGATCCTGAAAGAACATGCAGGAATGGATGTTGGCAGATTCCATGTGCTGAATGTACACATAGAATTAACAGATACAGAATATATCCTCCTACAAGAGAGGTTTATTGGTAGCTACAAATACATAAAACAGTTTAGTCAAAGTGCTTCCAAAAAAGATCTTATAGCAACTTTAATGATAAAGCATACCAGACTTCACAAGTATTTTTGTTGCATAATTATCTCTGACTCACCCACTAGAGGGCACAACATCCCTATTTAGTCATTTAGTGGTAGTGAATGGCCTGGGCCAATTAAAATTAGACTAACCTTAGCCTTCTATGTTTTATTAAGTTATCCTCTCTTCATTATGTTACACCTACATGATTCAATTATTTCTCCAATTCCCACAATGCCTTAGACTCAACCGTCACACTAATCCTTTAAGGTAGAAGTTCTCCTATTGATTAGTTGTCAGCCTTAGTCAGCTTTATGATTGTATAAGAGACATTAAATTTAAATTATTCAATTGTTTAGTTATTGCAATTAATTTGTTTAAAAAATGTTACAATGGTGTAATAGTCAGCAAATATATCTATGTGTAAGGATATAGGCATGCAAATTGTGATACAAGGTTACTTATTTATGCATTTTTGATGATGATTATACTACTGCAGCGCTTTGTGATGCTAATTAGACTACTGAAGTGCTGTGTGATGCCAGCTAGACTACTGCAGTTCTGTATGATACCAGTTAGACTACTGCAGAACTGTGTGATGCTGATTAGGCTAATACAGTGCTGTGCGATGTTGATTAGACTGCTGCAGTGTTGTTCTTTATGGGCTTCCTGTCTGTAGGTTAAAGAAGCTGCAGAACATTCAGAAAATGGCTGCTGGAGTTCTTACACACACCAGCTTAAGGGAACATATAACTACTACACTCAAACATTTACACTGGGTTCCTGTTCGTGGCTGTGTGCAGTACAAAATCCTTCTCTTGGTTTTTGCCCTCATGGTCTGACCTGTCCATCCCTTTCTGGTGTTCCTCATATGTCTTTTCCTTCACTCTGTCTCCATCCCTCTGACACTCATCTGCCCTTTAATTGGTTACTATAGTATGCACTTGCATCAATATTATGTCTATTTTTTTTAACCAATTTTACTCCCTCCTGTTATCTTATTTATATATTTGAATCTTCTTTATATTTTATTTGACCTTTTTTATATTGTATGAACTTGTAAAGTGCCATTGGGTAACAAGAAATGCCCGTAATTTCTTAATTAGAATAAAATTCTTCTTCTTCTTCTTCTTCTTCTTCTTCTTCTTCTTCTTCTTCTTCTTATTATTATTATTATTATTGTTATTATTATTATTATCAAACATTGTATTGATCATCCTTTCAAAGGTTGCTGGTGTTACTTTTGGGCTATTATTATCAAATTTAGAATGGTGTGTTTTGCCTGGAATTAGTTTCTTTTGTATTGAGCAACCTAATGGAAAAAGTTATTCTTGAGCAGATAATCTACTATTTTTCACTTAATGAATCATTGATTTCAAGCATGCCTATAAAGCAGATCATTCTACGTGCACAGCACTGACAAAAATGATCGACAAGATATTTTTACAAGAAAATAATGGTCGGAATCGTATTATTTGACTTTACTGTGGCATTTGTTATTAACAAAACAAAGTATATATGGGTTTAGTCTATGGTAAAACAGCAGTTTCTCCTCCCCTAGATGCTTTCATTGTGGTGTTTCCCAGGGGAGCTGTCAGGAAAGAGCTGTCTAAGCTCTGGTTAGCTGAGAATGAATCTGCAAGCCTCACACTGCCCTGTCAGTAAGGAGAGCGAGCATGCCTCTCTCATGGCTCAGAGCTCAGGAGAGGCTGCCCTGCGGTCTAATGGGCGTCTTTAGGAATATCTGTGATAGTAAACACAATATAAATTATGCGAGAGCTCAACATAGTCACACTGCCAGGCAGGTTAGTTAAACCAAAACCCAAAACAGATGCAGCGTGCAGATCTGTATTGTCTTGGTCACCACAGTATGGAACAAGTTACCAACTATGATCATGGGAGTACACAGTTTTGTTGGTGGAGCCCAGGAAGAGCAGCTGCTACCTCAGCTAATGGGGATCCAAATAAAGACACGAAAAACAAAGAAATTTCAGTAGTTATAGGAAGTAAAGCTGTTCTGTAGAATTCAGAATTACAACTCAGACTGCATATTTTTGCAGGACACAGTTATATTGCTTTGCTGACAAATATGAAAGGATGATATAAAAGTTGTTGTTTTGGAGCAGAACAGCATCTAGTCTGGTAGGCTACTACTTCAACTACTCACTTCTTCAAGAGGTATCCACAGTACTTCAGGTACAAACCGTTCTATTCTATCCTCTACAGATTTCTGTGAGTTTATGTTTGCATAATATGAATTTCTGTTTACATTCATCAACTTTTTTATGAAATATACTGTATAGTGAATTTCTTGAAGTCTACACCATAATGAAGTTTATGAAAAAACAATGTTTATGAAAAAAAGCATTTAAATGCTCCTCAATCAAAGAGTATTAATTTTGTAAAATGGTGGGTAGTTAAAATAGTATTATTTTCTGCTTTCTACTAATTTTACTTCACTTGTTGTGAAGGAAAAAAAAACTACTAAGCAACCACATGTAACTTATGATGTGTTCTAATCTGAAATTGTTTAGTGGATGAAACACTGCAGGTGCTGTTGTTGTTAGTGCTAACTGCTTTATAGTACAGAAATAATAAATGCTGAATCTCCTGATTGTCTTATTATGGCTTTATGTTATACAAATTTTCTGCCTTCCTCTATTTTAGGGAAAACAATGGCGCTGTCAAAGCTCAACCAAGCTACTAAGAGTTTCACCAAAGCACAGGATTACAGAAATGACATCATGCTGCTGATGCAGCCCTATGCTAACTGGGAGCAGTATCTATTGCCGGCACCCGTCTCCATCGATTTACTGGCTCAGCTGGTACGCATTTCTGCTGCAGATGACTTCTCCATCAATAAAAATCCACCAAAAGACGGGTTCAAATTCATCAGATACCCCAATTCTTTTAGGGCCTGCCTCTTTCAAGTATGTAATGGTTGCTGGCAAGCCTTTAATGTTGCTCACAAGAACATGGACCAAATTCGTATGTACACCGGACAGGTTCCAGAGTACATCAAAAACTCAGTTGGGCTCATAATACAGGAGGATGATGGTCTTGTCCAAGCCTTCTTACCAGCTGAGCTTCAGAACATTGCGCACATATCATCAGAATGCTTAAACCTGGCCATCATGACTGAGAAACAATTCTCAGATATCATCAAGCTGATGCAAGAACTGGTGGAGGCTTTGGTGAATGCAAGACAGAGTCATGATGAGGAGATGGAAGAAATCAAGAAAAACATTGAGATAGCAAAGATTAAACGGGCTGAAGCTAAGGAGGCAAGCGACAGGGCCGAGGCTGCTTTCAATCTGGCTAATGAAAGATTAGCTGAGGACAGAAGGGCCTACCAGCAAGCAATGAAAGATTTGCCAAGTGGATGGGGCCTTTTTGGCCTGAAGCTAATATCAAGTATGTCAGAGCAAGCAATATCAATAGCCTGTGCGTTTGCAACAGAATTTCTTCCAGGACAAATTATCCAAACCTATCTCCAAGCGGACACTATTACACCAAAAGCCATAACACATGTGATCAAAAACTGAAAAGGCACTCCTGAAAGCCACAGAAACATGGCCACTGGAATGAAGAGTAACGTGGATGAAATGTTGGCAACAAGTAACATATTTTCTAAATCTATAACATTTCTACTAGTGGTTGAGAAAATGGAAGAACTTTGCAAAGGTAAGGAAATAAATTGGCCTGAGGTGTATGATCAGGAGAAGCAAACGGTAAAGTCTGATTACTTGGTGGGACTATTTCAGCAAGTCAGCAGAGATATACAGCAAGAAGCTGAATGCCCGATTAAATCCGAGGCACTAGGCATCTGTGACAAGGGTATCTCCACTTTAACAGAGCTAGGTAAATATGCTCCAGAGGGGAAATGTGATGATCCCAAAACAGAGGAGCTTATTAAAGCCATTGACGAACTGAATGTAAGGGCCATGGCCTTTTATTCCAAAAGCAAGTCTTTTACAAATCAGCCATCTTTCTTGACAGCACCCCCCAAGTCAAGTCAACAGCAAATCTATGACTCAGCAAATACAGATGTGGTCCAGATGCACTTAAGACAATCTCATCTACGTCTACAAATGGCTGAAACCCAGCTAAAAATTGCAAATGAACGGAACGAGAAGACTATGGACAACTTGGATCAGAAGAAAAAAGCTCTTGCTGAAATTGTGAGTGAGCTGAAACATTATAATCTCAAGGAGATCGACTTCAACAAGAGAATTGTGGTGCTAGCGAAAGGCCTGGAAATCATGGGGCAGGTGAAAGAACAGTGGGAGAAACTGGTGCACTTCTTTCAGATCATTTCAAACATTGTTAAGACCACTCTTAGTGAAAATCTTAAACATTTTAAACAGACTGTTGAAATAGCTGTAGAGAACAACTACACCTACAGCATGTTTGTCAAAGACAAAATCTACACTAATGCTCTGAATGCTTCTGCCTACGCCTATTTGGTTAACATGATGTCTACCACTTACACTGAGGTGTCTGTCCAGTACCTGATGAACAATGTCAGTACTCTGGGAAGACTGATGACCATGGATCCAAACTCACCTCAGTTCCTTGCAGAGATTGACAAGTTAGGGAAGGAATGCGAATCTGCCCAAAATGGTATCAACAGCCTTGCAGCAAGAAACAGGAAGGAGTTTTACAACAGATGCGAGGAAAGAATAACTCAAATCAAGACAATCCTTACCGCAGCACTGGCCCCACTGAGTGAAAAGGACAATCTCAATCTGAAGAAGGCAATAGATGCAATGAAGGAACCAATTCAGAAGGTGGAGGAAGACAAACCAGCAACTGAGATGAAGGCTATAACTGAGGATGATGCTGACCAATATGCATAACTTCATAATAGTGCATTTAATAGTGCATTTTCCTATACTTTTCTTTTCTTTTTTCTGTCATTTTAATGTAGTATGTATACAGTATTACATTTGACAAAAACATGATTAGAAGGTTTGACCTAATTCCTGTCTGTTAATTTATTCTGAATAATCAATTTTGTTCTTTTGATTAAATTACTGCAGCATCATACTGTCTCGTGTTGTTTTTCTTTGTGATTCAAAGAACTTTAAAATCCAAGAGGTAATATGTATGCCAAACAAACAAACAAAAAAACATTTCAGATTGCAGAGTAGCTATTACTAATTATTAGCTATTGCTCATCTCTTTTTCAGTAGAAAAAAGAAATTGGAGTTTAGATTTACTAAAGTGTAATGAGTGAACTAAAGCCATTAGATTTTAGTAAACTCACAATTCTTCACACATTAATTGTGTTGCACATTGAGTGTGAGTGCAGTGTGGTGAACAGAGGAATACAGGCTCAGTAAAGGAAGTAGCAGTTCTTAGCAGCTAGGGTGGTACTGATGGGCCCAACATCTTAGTAAAAACAAAGTCTGACACTTTACACAAAAAAGAAATCACAGACACTATGATTTCATTATTTCAAAACATTAGCTATAATGAATCATTTTAGTGAATTATTATGATTATGAATTATGACTGCTCAAGTAAGGACATCCATGTATGCAAACAAAGCCATTATAATAAACACTCTCTGTCTCTCTCTCTCTCTCTCTCTCTCTCTCTCTCTCTATATATATATATATATATATATATATATATATATATATATATATATATATATATATATATACAGTGCATCCAGAAAGTATTCACAGTGCTTCACTTTTTCCACATTTTGTTATGTTTCAGCCTTATTCCAAATTGGATTAAATTATTTTTTTCCCCTCAAAATTCTACACACAATACCCCATAATGACAAAGTAAAAAAAGTTTGTTTGGAATTGTAACAAATTTATTAAAAATAAAAAAAACAAAAAAATCACATGCACATAAGTATTCACAGCCTTTACCATGACACTCAAAATTGAGCTCATGTGCATCTTGTTTCCACTGATCATCCTTCAGTTGTTTCAACAACTTGATTGGAGTCCACCTGTGGTAAATCCAGTTGATTGGACATGCTTTGTAAAGGCACACACCTGTCTATATAAGGTCCCATAGTTGACAGTACATGTCAGAGCACAAACCAAGCCATGAAGTCCAAGGAATTCTTTGTAGACTACTGAGACAGGATTGTATCGAGGCACAGATCGAGGGAAGGGTACAGAAAAATTTCTGCAGCATTGAAGGTCCCAATGAGCACAGTGGCTTCCATCATCCGTAAATGGAAGAAGTTTGGAACCACCAGGACTCTGAGTGATCGGGGTAGAAGGGCCTTAGTCAGGGAGGTGACCAAGAACCCAAGGGTCACTCTGACAGAGCTTTAGCATTGCTCTGTGGAGAGAGGAGAACCTTCCAGAAGGACAACCATTCCTGCAGCACTCCACCAATCAGGCCTGTATGGTAGAGTGGCCAGACGGAAGCCACTCCTCAGTAAAAGGCATAAGACAGCCTGCTTGGAGTTTGCCAAAAGGCACCTGAAGGACTCTCAGACCATGAGAAACAAAATTCTCTGGTCTGATGAAACAAAGATTCAACTCTTTGGCCTGAATGCCAAGCGTCATGTCTGGAGGAAACCAGGCACCGCTCAGCACCTGGCCAATACCATCCCTACAGTGAAGCATGCTGGTGGCAGCATCATGCTGTGGGGTTGTTTTTTGGCAGCAGGAACTGGGAGACTAGTCAGGGAAAGATGAATGCAGCAACATACAGAGACATCCTTGAAGAAAACCTGCTCCAGAGTGCTCTGGACCAGGGTGAAGGTTCACCCAACAGTACAATGGCCCTAACCACACAACTAAGATAATAAAGGACTGGCTTCAGGACAACTCTGTGAATGTTCTTGAGTGGCCTAGCCAGAGCCCAGACTTGAACCCAACTGAACATCTCTGGAGAGATCTGAAAATGGCTGTACCCCGGCGCGCCCCATCCAACCTGATGGAGCTTGAGAGGTTCTACAAAGAAGAATGGGAGAAACTGCCCAAAAATATGTGTGCCAAGCTTGTAGCATCATACTCAAAAAGATTTGAGGCTGTAATTGCTGCCCAAGGTGCTTCAACCAAGTATTGAGCAAAGGCTATGAATACTTATGTACATGTGATTTTTGTTTTTTTTATTTTTAATAAAGTTGCAAAAACTCCAAACAAAGATTTTTTCACTTTGTCATAATGGGGTATTGTGTGTAGGAGTTTGAGGGGAATTTTTTTTTTTTTAATCCAATTTGGA